>NC_137070.1:1067372-1069872 GCF_032717465.1 Coenobita brevimanus | reverse complement strand
TTACAAACAAATCATAGTAAGTTTGAATGAAATTAAATCGCCGTTTGAATGGCGTTAAATGGCCGTTGAATCTCCAGAATGAATGAACGTAGCGTGTGACGTCACTGGTAGTACAACGGCGAGCTAATTCGGAATGGAGTTTGGAGCAGCACGATTTTGAAATACATGAATGAGTGGAAGAATCGCCTCTATTTCCCTTTCCACGGTACAGACTCAATTGTAACTTATCTAGGAAGCATCTTTATATAATCTAGGAAATATTTATGCCATTTGGAAGCCTCATAGGTTAGTATTTGAGCGAGATAAGTGTCAGAACAACATTTTCAAAAGCGCGTCTTTGCACTGAGAACCCGCCATTGAGAGGCCAGCTCCAGTGTTGCCATACTGTCCTGTCAGTGTTCTAAGGTTTTTCAAGTTATGTAATATCTAATAAATTTGTGTCTATAGATGTGAATCGATAAACTAAAACGATAGAGCATAGTATTAGTGAAAATCTGGTACAATCTGCATTTATAATATATCTGATTAGCCTCAGTATCATTCAAACACGATGACATTTTTGAAAGTATCTGGTAACTCCTCTACACAGCTCAGAGTCTCCTTGATTTTGATAGCAATTTTTAGATACAATACGTAGATACTGTACAAAAAACTCTATTTACTTTGGACGTAAATTGTTCAAAGATTTATATATCAGGAGGAAGAGTCTATACGTGCGTTCCCAACTGGTAGAAAAAGGAAGACAGTTAATATATCTGGAAGTATTTGGCATGCACTTGGATGCCCGGCGCTAGTAATGCCGTAGGTCTAGAAATACTGAAACTAAGGCATGAATATTTATAACAAGGAAGTAATTAGGGTATCACGTTACTTAAAATCATATTATATAAGATCTTCTCTGTTCATAGGAGGTATATAACTCTGAAATAGCGATGAATGTGGTGCTAAGCGAAAAGAATTGTTACTATGCTGTTTTCTTGACACCGAGCGTGATTTTGGGCAGTTCAAGGACGGGAAACTATTCTTATTTAAAAAAAGAACCCATGACTTTCAAATGATTCATAGAGGAAGAGGAAGAATATAAGTAAAATCATTGTAAACAGTGATTCAAAAATAACTCCGACGTCAAACTGAGATCCCGCTAGAAATGAGAAGATCGTTTGTTTACGTTCGTGGCCAAGAGGAAGGAATGTGTTGGTGTTTTTCGTAATATTTCATCGATTTTCGCTTCATTTTAGGCCTATACTGTGCAAAACTGTGGCTACTGTGAAGGAGGAAGGTACCGTGAACTGGTCAGTGAGGAAAATGGCCGTAGAGAGCGAGGAAGAGGTGAGTAATGGGTAAAATAGCGAAAGGAAATTTGCTGAGTACCGTAGCAGGGTTAAACGCATGGTAAAGGTAGAAGTGTGACTGATAGCAAGAGTATAGAAGTAAACTCTGGAACTGTCACCCTCTGTCTGTATTTCCCACTGCCTATGACCTCCAGTGTAGGTAGGTAGATAAGTTAACCAATACTCTCAGTCCTTCATGTATGCAACAGGTCAGCTCTGGAACTGTCTCCCTCTGTCTGTATTTCCTACTTCCTATGACCTCCAGTGTAGGTAGGTAGGTAGGTAAGTAAGTTAACCAATACTTCCAGTCCTTCATTTATGCAACAGGTCAACTCTGGAACTGTCTCCCTCTGTCTGTATTTCCCACTGCCTATGATCTCCAGTCTTTCAAAAGCAGTGTGTCCAGGCATCTCGAAATGAACGCATCTTGAATTTGGCTCTCTTTTGTATTGTAGGGTCAACTTTTTTTTTTTTTTTTTTTTTTTTAATAACAGAACGGAGGAAGGAAAAACAAATGGAGAAAAAAAAATAATCCATACACCAGATTACTGGTGTCCTCTGTTCATAAAATATCTGTAAGAATTAGACTTGAACAGCTGTAGGTTGAAGTCTGGAGGGAAACAACTCTGGGGAAGCGAGTTCCAGAGAGATGCAGTTCGGGGAAGGAAAGAATTCTGATAGGCAGAAGTTCTGCAATGTGGTTGAGTGACATTCCAGTCATGAGCGCTACCAGATGCCCGTGTAGCACGAGGGAAGGCATGGAGAGGTGGCACCATGGACGCAACTTCGTCTGAGCATTTGCCATAAAAATATCTGTAAAATAATGCAAGGGAGGCAACATTCCTTCTTACTTGCAGGGGAGGTAGTTTATATGTAATGGCAGGATTGTTAATGATTCTAACAGCTTTGTTCTGAATTTTGTCTAGTTGTTTTAATGCAACCTCTCCACAACCATTCCACAAGGGTGAGCAATATTCAAGCTGAGAGCGCACATGACTCTTATAAATCATAGCCAACTGCTCATCGGCGAAGAAGTTACGGACTCTGTACAATAATCTAAGTTTCTTTGAGGCGGTTTTAGCAAGTGATCTGACATGAGAGGTCCAGCTGAGGGCACTGTTAAGTGAGACGCCAAGAATTTCAATACTTTTGGAGATGGGAATATTAGT
>NC_137070.1:1054872-1057372 GCF_032717465.1 Coenobita brevimanus | reverse complement strand
TCCTCCTCTCTGTTTCTCACCATCATCCACTCACTTGATGTAGTGCTGCCTACTTCTTCCTTAGCCTTTATCATTCTTTTTCTGTGCCTGTCCTCCTCTCTTCCTATTTCTCACCATCATCCACTCACTTGATGTAGTGCTGCCTACTTCTTCCTTAGCCTTTATCATTCTTTTTCTGTGCCTGCCCTCCTCTCTTCCTATTTCTCACCATCATCCACTCACTTGATGTAGTGCTGCCTACTTCTTCCTTAGCCTTTATCATTCTTTTCCTGTGCCTGTCCTCCTCTCTTCCTATTTCTCACCATCATCCACTCACTTGATGTAGTGCTGCCTACTTCTTCCTTAGCCTTTATCATTCTTTTCCTGTGCCTGTCCTCCTCTCTTCCTATTTCTCACCATCATCCACTCACTTGATGTAGTGCTGCCTACTTCTTCCTTAGCCTGTATCATTCTTTTTCTGTGCCTGTCCTCCTCTCTGTTTCTCACCATCATCCACTCACTTGATGTAGTGCTGCCTACTTCTTCCTTAGCCTGTATCATTCTTTTTCTGTGCCTGTCCTCCTCTCTTCCTATTTCTCACCATCATCCACTCACTTGATGTAGTGCTGCCTACTTCTTCCTTAGCCTTTATCATTCTTCTTCTGTGCCTGTCCTCCTCTCTTCCTATTTCTCACCATCATCCACTCACTTGATGTAGTGCTGCCTACTTCTTCCTTAGTCTTTATCATTCTTTTTCTGTGCCTGTCCTCCTCTCTTCCTATTTCTCACCATCATCCACTCACTTGATGTAGTGCTGCCTACTTCTTCCTTAGCCTGTATCATTCTTTTTCTGTGCCTGTCCTCCTCTCTTCCTATTTCTCACCATCATCCACTCACTTGATGTAGTGCTGCCTACTTCTTCCTTAGCCTTTATCATTCTTTTCCTGTGCCTGTCCTCCTCTCTTCCTATTTCTCACCATCATCCACTCACTTGATGTAGTGCTGCCTACTTCTTCCTTAGCCTTTATCATTCTTTTTCTGTGCCTGTCCTCCTCTCTTCCTATTTCTCCCATCTTTCCTGTCACTTCTTATTGCTTTTCTTTCCTTTACAGGTGGCTTTACATTGAGTGACAAGCCAAATGGTTTCCTGTAAGCCAAGAAACCATTTACAACGCTGGGTGGTAACCATATAACCAAACCATACGTGCTCCCTACGTGTCAACAAGTGGGTTGGTGGAGGGTTAGTGCCCCTCCCCGTAAAACAAGTAACTCAAAGACAAATGGCCACCCCTTACGGGATTATGGCGTCTGGCAATAGATAGATAGATAGATAGATACGGGATTATGGCGTCTGGCAATAGATAGACGTTGTTTAATGATTTAAGTCTGACATCGCATGATTCACACTCGGAATTTCCCAAATACGTGGGATCTAGCATCAGCCCCTCGTATGAACCCTTTTCCTGTCTCCTCACATGACAGACAGCAGCAAGGATGAGGCGTTGTTGACTCATGGTAGGCCTTAGCCAGATCTTGAGCCAATGTAGAGAAGGAACCATCAGCCTCACATGAGCTTGCCGGAGATCGTAGTTATTGTATATGACGTTCCGCTGCAGGGAACATACGTCTGACTGCAGGGAGCATTCCACTGAGGTGTTTCCTATGTTCCTTCAGTGTTCTGCCTTCGTAATGTCTCTGAAGCTGAAGTTCCAGACGCGGAGAAGCCTTATCAAGCTCAGGATACTTCCAAACAGAGTGTTCCCACCGCCAGAAACATGTCGCTCACGTTCTTGTATTCCTCTAGGTCAGAAGAAGCGAGATATTCTTTCAATCAGTTGCTGTGATTAATTGCACGCTGTAGTGATCCTCCGCTTTCTCATGATGGTGTCCAATCGCCATGGTCGTACCTCCTGGGAACCTTTCATTTGCGTGGTAGCTGCGTCGGTTCCTGCTGGAGGTCGTCGCTCAAGTCTTCCACGTGTCTGAAGATATTTCGAGAACTTGTCTTCTTCTCGCAGGTTTGCCAGTTCCTCTTGTACAAGTCTCACACTCTGCCATGATCCATCCACGTTGCCATTGGAGCTTTGGTGTGTGTGTGTGTGTGTGTGTGTGTGTGTGTGTGTGTGTGTGTGTGTTTGTGTTTGTGTGTGTGTGTGAGAGAGAGAGAGACAGATAGACAGACAGATAGATAAATAGGTACGTGAGAGCTTCAGTGGTGGTAACGCTGTGAGGAGACCCGAAACAAAATTGCCTTAATCCCTTACAGGGTGGCCACAAACAAATCGCCTCCACGTCGCCCTGTCCCCCGCCATTTCACTGCCCTGCTCCCAACTCTCACCCCCCTCTCTCATATACCTCTCCACTCCATCCCTCCACCTCATCCTAGGCCTCCCCCTCCCTCTCACCCCCTCCACCTCACTCACATACACTCTCTTCGTCAGTCTCTCACCCTCCATCCTCTCCACATGGCCAAACCACCTCAGTGTGTTCCTCCTAACGCTTCCTATCACATCCACATCCA
>NC_137070.1:997372-1042372 GCF_032717465.1 Coenobita brevimanus | reverse complement strand
CTGTCACCCCCTGTCTCCCCCTGTCACCCCCTGTCACCCTCTGTCTCCCCCTGTCACCCTCTGTCTCCCCCTGTCACCCCCTGTCTCTCCCTGTCACCCTCTGTCACCCCCTGTCACCCCCTGTCTCCCCCTGTCTCCCCCTGTCACCCCCTGTCACCCCCTGTCTCCCCCTGTCACCCCCTGTCTCCCCCTGTCACCCCCTGTCTCCCCCTGTCACCCCCTGTCACCCCCTGTCACCCCCTGTCACCCCCTGTCACCCACTGTCTCCCTCTGAGGATTTACACGGATGGGTCGCACTCCCTTCCCTCCTCCTTTCCCTCAGTGACCTATTTTGCTGACCTCTCCCTGTGCCAAAAGGTCGTTCAGCGGTGTGATGTTCTGAACTCAGCACTCACAGCCATCCTCCAGGCCCTTGAGTGTCCGGACTTTCCTCGGACACCTATTTACAGTCCTCACCTTTACAACGCTGGGTGGTAACCATATAACCAAACCATACGTGCTCCCTACGTGTCAACAAGTGGGTTGGTGGAGGGTTAGTGCCCCTCCCCGTAAAACAACTAACTCAGAGTCAAATGGCCACCCCTTACGGGATTATGGCGTCTGGCAATAGATAGATAGATAGATAGATACGGGATTATGGCGTCTGGCAATAGATAGATAGATAGATAGATACGGGATTATGGCGTCTGGCAACAGATAGATAGATAGATAGATACGGGATTATGGCGTCTGGCAATAGATAGATAGATAGATACATACGGGATTATGGCGTCTGGCAATAGATAGATAGATAGATACGGGATTATGGCGTCTGGCAATAGATAGATAGATAGATAGATACGGGATTATGGCGTCTGGCAATAGATAGGTAGATAGATAGATACGGGATTATGGCGTCTGGCAATAGATAGGTAGATAGATAGATACGGGATTATGGCGTCTGGCAATAGATAGATAGATAGATAGATACGGGATTATGGCGTCTGGCAATAGATAGATAGATAGACCTGCTTCTCCTTGCTATACCTCCCTGGCACCTCCTCCTTCAGTGGATTCCCTCCCATGTAGGCATCCGTGGCAGTGACATGACAGACGCCGCAGCAGAACACCACAGAGCACCACATTCCCTAACCTCACACACAGCACCTACATATACCAAAGTGCAGCCCCTGACGCCACTCCACCTGCCTACCACCTCCTCTGCACATCCTCCGGGCACGCCATCGCTGTGGGGGCGCTGATGTAGGCTAGGAAGTCACCTGTGTGGGTATGGTGGAGCGGTGTTGGTGCCTATGGTGTCCTTAGGCTGAAGACACCATACAACACTTCATCTTATGGTGCCTCAAGTGAGTCAAGTTCCACTCCCTCTTGTGGAGGTGGAACAGAAGAGGATATTATGTGTAAGAAGTGGAATGAGTCGCCTATGAAGTGGTGTTGCGTAACCTTCAGAGTATTTAGGATACTTATATGTCCGATCTTAACTTTGGTCTCTTTGCTGTTTATCTAGTTCTGTCTGTCTGTCTGTCTATCTGTCTGTCGCTGCCAAGTATCTCTCACGTATATTCATTCATCTTAACTTGGAGAGAGAGAGAGAGAGAGAGAGAGAGAGAGAGAATGACGTCACTACCTGTACTACAACAATAAGCACATCCGCTGCTACACCACCACACCACACCACACCACACCACACCACACCACACTCTTGATCATTCTTTCTGTCTCTCACCAGCAAATATATTTTTAATGTCAAAGGGGCATAAGTAAAATGTATATATATTTGTAGAAACTTTAGTAATTCATTCATCATCATCATCATCATCATCATCATCATCATCATCATCATCATCATCATCATCATCATCATCATCGTCATCGTCATCATCATCATCATCATCATCATCATCATCATCATCATCATCATCATCATCATCATCATCGTCATCATCATCATCATCATTTCATATTGCTTTTAAATGATCCAACCTGCTTGCATGCGTCGGCCTTGGTCACCTAATACCGGCTCTCCATGCTGCTCAATCTCTGGCAGCCTCCCACTTCAGTCCCTCATCGCTCGTCCCAGGTCTTTTTCAGTCTGCCTCTCACAACCCCACCCTCGACGTTCATACTTCTCACCCTCCACACCCACTTGTCATCCTCCATCCTCTCCACATGCCCAAACCATCTCAGTCTACCCCTCCTCATCACAACACCAATACACTCCAGTCCCATCCTTCCTCCCAAACCATCTCAATCTACCCCTCCTCATCACAACACCAATACACTCCAGTCCCATCCTTCCTCTCAACTCTTCCATCGTAAACCCAGCCCCCCCTGGCCTCATCACAACACCAATACACTCCAGTCCCATCCTTCCTCCCAAACCATCTCAATCTACCCCTCCTCATCACAACACCAATACACTCCAGTCCCATCCTTCCTCCCAAACCATCTCAGTCTACCCCTCCTCATCACAACACCAATACACTCCAGTCCCATCCTTCCTCCCAAACCATCTCAGTCTACCCCTCCTCATCACAACACCAATACACTCCAGTCCCATCCTTCCTCCCAAACCAGCTCAGTCTACTACCCCTCGTCACCACACCAATACACTCCAGTCCCATCCGTCCTCCCAAACCAGGTCTCAATCTACCCTCCTCATCACAACACCAATACACTCCAGTCCCATCCTTCCTCCCAAACCATCTCAATCTACCCCTCCTCATCACAACACTAATACACTCCAGTCCCATCCTTCCTCCCAAACCATCTCAATCTACCCCTCCTCATCACAACACCAATACACTCCAGTCCCATCCTTCCTCCCAAACCATCTCAGTCTACCCCTCCTCATCACAGCACCAATACACTCCAGTCCCATCCTTCCTCTCAACTCTTCCATCGTAAACCCAGCCCCCCCAGGCCTCACACTCAGGGACGCACTGCACATCCACCTAATCATTGTCATTTCTGTACGTTTGAGCCTGTGAATATCCTCTTCCTTTACTGCCCAGGTCTCACTACCATACAGCATTACACTACGAATATCCTCTTCCTTTACTGCCCAGGTCTCACTACCATACAGCATTACACTACGAATATCCTCTTCCTTTATTGCCCAGGTCTCACTACCATACAGCATTACACTACGAATATCCTCTTCCTTTACTGCCCAGGTCTCACTACCATACAGCATTACACTACAAATATCCTCTTCCTTTACTGCCCAGGTCTCACTACCATACAGCATTACACTACGAATATCCTCTTCCTTTACTGCCCAGGTCTCACTACCATACAGCATTACACTACGAATATCCTCTTCCTTTACTGCCCAGGTCTCACTACCATACAGCATTACACTACGAATATCCTCTTCCTTCACTGCCCAGGTCTCACTACCATACAGCATTACACTCCTAACGCATGCCACATACAAAGACCCCTTAGCACATTTTCCAATTCCTCACCATCCAACCTCACTGTACATTCACTAACTTCACCTCTCTCAAAGACCATCACTTTACTCTTCCCTACATTCACCTTTAGATTCCGTTTCTTACACACTGTCCCAAACTCATCCACCAAGCCTTGCAGCTCCCCTTCGTCTTCACTCAACAACACAGTATCATCTGCAAACAACAGTACAGGGAGTTTCCAAACACTATCCTCTCTCACCCGGGCCACTCCAACATCCACTACCCTACCTTGTACCTCTTTTATTACCCCATCCATGTACAGATTGAACAACCATGGAGACATGACACATCCCTGTTTCAAACCAACCTTCAAAGAGAAAAATTCACTTAGTTCACCATCCACACACACTGCAGCCTTCGCACCATCGTACATACTCTTCACAGCATTCAACAACTTCCCATCTACTCCATATATTCATTATTGTGTGTGTGTGTGTTTGTGTGTGTGTGTGATAACTGTAACACACACACACACACACACATACACACACACACGCACTGCAGCCTTCGCACCATCGTACATACTCTTCACAGCATTCAACAACTTCCCATCTACTCCATATATTCATTATTGTGTGTGTGTGTGTTTGTGTGTGTGTGTGATAACTGTAACACACACACACACACACACACACACACACACACACACACACACACACACACACACACACACACACACACACACACTGCAGCCTTCGCACCATCGTACATACTCTTCACAGCATTCAACAACTTCCCATCTACTCCATATATTCTTAACACTTTCCACAATCCTTGTCTATCCACCCTGTCATATGCTTTCTCCAAATCCATGAAAGCCGCATACAACTTCTTTCCCTTCTCTAGAAACTTTTCCACTAAAGATCTAAGAATGAATATCTGATCTACACAACCTCTTCCCTTCCTAAAGCCTCCCTGTTCTTCTCCAACTAATTCCTCTGTTCTTTCTCTAACTCTGTCAATAAGTATCCTACCATACACTTTTCCTATTATACTATGAAGACAAATGCCCCTATGATTACCACACACTTCTTTTTTCCCTTTTCCTATGTCTATCTATTGCCAGACACCTTAATCCTGTAAAGGGTGGCCACAAACAAATCGCCTCCATTTCACTGCCCTGCTTCCAGGTCACATCCCCCTCTCTCATATACCTCTCCACTCCATCCTTCCATCTTATCCTTGGGCTCCCCCTCCCTTTCCCCCCCTCCACCTCACTCACATACACTCTCCTCATTAGTCTCTCACTCTCCATCCTCTCCACATGTAATAGAAATGCTATATTAGGCTATATGTCTTTATTTAACATTACACCATAATCTATATACATAATAATACATTGATTCCAAGATACCATCCCTACATTCAATAAATTACACACATTTCACTAGGAATGTATGAAGCTAAATCAATCACACATGGTTGCTAAGGTACACATAAATCTGACCCATATATAAAGCCTTTTCACTCCGAGGATCTCAAATTAATATTTCATCTCTCCTAATGGATCAATTTTGCTAAACTGATATTAAAGTAAATCTCAGTTATCTATCATTGTAATATCCAGCTCAATGCAATATTCGATGCTCCTGGCTGGCTCTATTAAAGCAAAATTGAATGTATATTATGCAACGTTTGGTGCTAGAATGGGAAGCAGCCAAAACGCACTGGGCTGTGAGAACGCTTGCTACACGCCAGCCAATCACAATCCATCACAGGAGTGGCTCACCTGGCGTGAACGCCACTCTTCTGACCACGCAGTCGCTGTGTGACTATGGCGGCCAGAGCTTGTTGTCGTTGCAGCGCTCAAGGCCTGTCGGTGCTCGTGTCCTAGTGCTAAATTGTCTATCTATCTATCTATCGCCAGATGCCTCAATCCCGTTTGGGGTGGCCACACACAAATCGCCTCCAAGTCGCCCTGTCCCCCGCCATTTCACTGCCCTGCTCCCAACTCACACCCCCCTCTCTCATAGACCTCTCCACCCCATCCCTCCATCTCATCCTCGGCTAAATTGTGCTCTTGAAATTACCGCTACACAGGGAGTACTTACAGTAGTTCACCATGTACCTGTATTACTGTACTGCACCATTACTGTACTGTAATTTTGTACTTCGTGTTGATCTTGTAATCATGGTAATGTTTTAGGACAGGGGGTTGAGATGGCGAGTAACACAATAGATAGATAGACACAATAGATAGATAGACACAATAGATAGATAGGTAGATAGACACAATATCTGGCTCAACACTGAATAGGTATGTCGATTAAAGAAGCCCCCTAACACCTTTTCCTAAGTGATTTGTTTTGTTTATTACACCTTACTGTCCTCTTCTGTTATATAAATCCTTCCAATATCACCGTACTCTGCATTTAGCTCCCTAACACCTTTTCCTAAGTGATTTATTTTATTACACCTTACTGTCCTCGTCTGTGTTACATAAATCCTTCCAATATCACCATACTCTGCATAAAGCTCCCTATCACCTTTTCCTAAGTGATTTATTTTATTACACCTTACTGTCCTCTTCTGTGTTATATAAATCCTTCCAACATGGCCATATTGTGCATAAAGCTCCCTAACACCTTTTCCTAGGTGATTTATCCTTCAAAAAAATTATAAACATTTCCCTGTCTTCCTCACAACATGACAATATATACAAACTATCTATCTATCTATCTATCTATCTATCTATTCCATCACTCCCTAAATGTCAAAATAATCACTCATTTTACCACACATTCTTCCTAACAGACAGACAAATGAGGAGGGAGTGACATGGAGGAGGGGGAGGCAGAGGATGAGATGGAGGGAGGGCGTGGAGAGCCTGGAGAGTGAGAGACTAACTAGGAGAGTGTATGTGAGTGAGGTGGAGGGGCAGACAAATGTGGAAGTGAAGGAGTGTTGTGGTGTGGATGTGATAGGAAGTGTTAGGAGAAACACACTGAGGTGGTTTGGCCATGTGGAGAGGATGGAGAGTGAGAGACTGATGAGGAGAGTGTATGTGAGTGAAGTGGAGGGGGGAGGAGGGAGGGGGAGGCCAAGGATGAAATGGAGGGATGGGGTGGAGAGGTATATGAGAGAGGGGGGTGTGAGCTGGGAGCAGGGCAGTGAAATGGCGGGGGACAGGGCGACATGGAGGCAATTTGTTTGTGGCCACCCCTTATGGGATTAAGGCGTCTGGCAATAGATAGACAGAGAGACAGATAGATAGATAGACAGATAGATTCCTACTCACATCACCTCTCTCCACACATCACAAACATCACTTCTGCTTCTTCACAGCATCACAGTAAACACCGTGCTTTATCCCAGGCCGCACAAACGCTCAATTATCCTTCTTCATACGCATGGTCGTCATTCGGTATATGATGGAGTCTCGCCCGGGGTCCATCGTGGCCATGGCGACCGATGTGGCCAAGACGCTGAGGGCCAGGATGATGCTGAGCCACAGGATGATGTTGAAGATGGCCGGGTAGTCAGCAGAATACTCAGTGTTTAGGTTCAAGTCAGCCTGCTGCTGTGACGGAGAGAGAGAGAGGAGAGGTTTATATAGGAGTGAGAGTATATTGGGTTTAGAGAGAGGTGGGGAAATTATCTATCTATCTATCTATCTATTACTGTAATGCTGTGACGGAGAGAGAGAGAGGGAGAATGATGATCAGAGGTTTATATAGGGTTGAGAGATACTGTAATGGGCTTAGATAGATGTGGGGAAAGCATCTATCTATCTGTCTGTCTATCTATCTGTTGTCTATCTATCTATAACTGTACTAGGTTTAGATAGGGGTGGGGAAGTTGTCTATCTATCTATCTATCTATTGCCAGACGCCATAATCCCGTAAGGGGTGGCCATTTGTCATTGAGTTATTTGTTTTACGGGGAGGGGCACTAACCCTCCACCAACCCACTTGTTGACACGTAGGCAGCACGTATGGTTTGGTTATATGGTTACCACCCAGCGTTGTAAATGGTTTCTTGGCTTACAGGAAACCATTTGGCTTGTCACTCAATGTAAAGCCACCTGTAAAGGAAAGAAAAGCAATAAGAAGTGACAGGAAAGATGGGAGAAATAGGAAGAGAGGAGGACAGGCACAGAAAAAGAATGATAAAGGCTAAGGAAGAAGTAGGCAGCACTACATCAAGTGAGTGGATGATGGTGAGAAATAGGAAGAGAGGAGGGCAGGCACAGAAAAAGAATGATAAAGGCTAAGGAAGAAGTAGGCAGCACTACATCAAGTGAGTGGATGATGGTGAGAAATAGGAAGAGAGGAGGACAGGCACAGAAAAAGAATGATAAAGGCTAAGGAAGAAGTAGGCAGCACTACATCAAGTGAGTGGATGATGGTGAGAAATAGGAAGAGAGGAGGACAGGCACAGAAAAAGAATGATAAAGGCTAAGGAAGAAGTAGGCAGCACTACATCAAGTGAGTGGATGGTGGTGAGAAATAGGAAGAGAGGAGGACAGGCACAGAAAAAGAATGATAAAGGCTAAGGAAGAAGTAGGCAGCACTACATCAAGTGAATGGATGATGGTGAGAAATAGGAAGAGAGGAGGACAGGCACAGAAAAAGAATGATAAAAGCTAAGGAAGAAGTAGGCAGCACTACATCAAGTGAATGGATGATGGTGAGAAATAGGAAGAGAGGAGGACAGGCACAGAAAAAGAATGATAAAAGCTAAGGAAGAAGTAGGCAGCACTACATCAAGTGAGTGGATGATGGTCGCCACCACCTATTGTTACAACCCACATACGTTCTTGTCCCCTCTTATCTTTCTCCATACTCTTTGGTAGTAGTAGTAGTAGTAGTAGTAGTAGTAGTAGTGGTAGTGGTAGTAGTAGTAGTAGTGGTAGTAGCAGCAGTGACTATTTCTGCCACACATATACAGGAACTAAGCTGCCAAGGGACGAAAATCTGAGCCAAGTTAAGATGAAAGGAGTACAGTTTATAATACACTTATATGCCTGTGAACCCAGTGGACTGCTGGCTGAAAAAGTAGTAGTAGTAGTAGTAGTAGTAGTAGTAGCCCCAGGGTCATCTAAACGTGCACCCAGTGGACTGCAGGCTGAAGTTGAGGGACGTTTGTATAACCAGGCAGTGGACCCGACCAGTTATATCAGTGCCACCACCTGAAGGCCTCTCTCTCTCTCTCTCTCTCTCTCTCTCCTGCAGTCCACCATCGTCCTTTTGGGGGATAGGGAGGGAGTTGAGGGACGTTTGTATAACCAGGCAGTGCACCCGACCAGTTATATCAGTGCCACCACCTGAAGGCCTCTCTCTCTCTCTCTCTCCTGCAGTCCACCATCGTCCTTTTGGGGGATAGGGAGGGAGTTGAGGGACGTTTGTATAACCAGGCAGTGGACCCGACCAGTTACATCAGTGCCACCACCTGAAGGCCTCTCTCTCTCTCTCTCTCTCTCCTGCAGTCCACCATCGTCCTTTTGGGGGATAGGGAGGGAGTTGAGGGACGTTTGTATAACCAGGCAGTGAGAAAGAGAGAGGAGAAAGATAATCAAAGAGAGTAACGAGCTTATATATATGGGGAAAGAGAGAGAGAGAGAGAGAGAGAGAGAGAGAGAGAGAGAACGAGGAACAGACGTCTGGGAACTACTATCATCACTATCACCACAATCATCATCATCACCAACACCACCACCACCACCACTATCCTCCTCCACCACACACACACACACACACAGTCACCATACCTTCGTGTATTGCAAGATGGAGCGTGTTTTGCGTGTATGCGTGTGCGTCTGCTCTCCAATGGCGGCCACCACAAGGACGTCATCGTTGTAAATTTGTCGCATAAGGTCGGTAACTCTCACCAGCTGGCTGCGGAGGATGTCAACGGCCTCGGAGACCTGTTTGTTTACGTTTTTGATTAGGCTCGGGTGTGGATGAATGTTTGGTTATTATTATTATTATTATTGTTATTATTAATATTATTATTGTTATTATTATTATTATTATTATTATTATTATTATTGTTATTATTATTATTATTATTATTACTGTTATTATTATTATTATTATCCTACACTTCTCATGGGGCAACATAGGATTGGATGATGGATGGATGGATTATTATTATTATTATTATTATTATTGTAGTAGCAGCAGTAGTAGTAGTAGTAGTAGTAGTAGTAGCAACATCATATCAATATAATCAATGTCTTCATCATCATCATCATCATCATCATTATTATTATTATTATTATTATCATCACTGTCATTACAAACACCATCATCATCATCATCATCATCATCAGAAAATACAGAGGTACAAATAAATATGAATACATGTGTGTGTGTGTGTGTGTGTCTGAGTGTGTGCGTACATACCTGCGGAGAGTCAGTCCCGTACACACTAACGAGCTGCTCAAGGCTATCCACCTGGAGGAAAAACACATCCTGCCCGCCATGCGCTTTGCTGCTTAGATCGGCCACCTGATAAACAAGAAAACAAGTATATTTCAAGCACTAGTAGGAAGACAGTAAGGTGTAATATGCAGAATAAATCACTTAGGAAAAGGTGTTAGGGAGCTTCATTAACCAGCAAGAGTACGTAAGTGACACAAATCGTTTCTTTAATTTCCTTTTCCTACGCTATGTGCGGTGGAAACGAGGGTGGCCATCTGATAGATAGATAGATAGATAAAATAACTAATGCTATACCTGGTCACTTGATAGATAGACAGATAGATAAAATACACAGCTCGTTTGCCGACTATTATTTTCTTACGCTATGTCTAGTAAGGTGTAATAAACAAAATAAATCACTTAGGAAAAGGTGTTAGGGAGCTTTATGCAGAGTTTGGTGATATTGGAAGGATTTATGTAACACAGAAGAGGACAGTAAGGTGTAATAAACAAAATAAATCACTTAGGAAAAGGTGTTAGGGAGCTTTATGCAGAGTATGGTGATATTGGAAGGATTTATGTAACACAGAAGAGGACAGTAAGGTGTAATAAACAAAATAAATCACTCAGGAAAAGGTGTTAGGGAGCTTTATGCAGAGTATGGTGATATTGGAAGGATTTATGTAGCACAGAAGAGGACAGTAAGGTGTAATAAACAAAATAAATCACTTAGGAAAAGGTGTTAGGGAGCTTTATGCAGAGTATGGTGATATTGGAAGGATTTATGTAACACACAGGGCAGTAAGGTGTAATAAGCAAAATAAATCACTAAGGAAAAGGTGTTAGGGAGCTTCATTAACCGACAACAGATAGATAGATAGACAGATAGATAAACAATAACTATGATATACCTGGTCATTTGATAGATAGATAGATAAAATAACTAATACTATACCTGGCCACCTGATAGATAGATAGATAGATAAAATACGCAGCTCGTGTGTCGATTATTGTTTTCTTACGCTGTGTGCGGTGGAGACGAGGGCTGCCATGTCACGAAGGAAGGATGAGTCAGGCTCCTTTGAGATGTTGAGGGCTCGCGTGTCTGGCAGGCTGTAGTGGGTGTTATCTTCACTACCCCTGCGGAATAGGATTGTTATTATTATTATTATTATTATTATTATTATTATTATTATTATTCCTAGCCCCGGGCTCCTACGCTCCTCATGGGGCAATGTAGGATTAGATGATGGATTGATGGATTATTATTATTATTATTATTATTATTATTAACAACAGCATCTTCATCATCATTATTATTATTATTACTGTATCATCATCATCATCATTATTCTGTCTATCTATCTATTGCCAGACGCCTTAATCCAATAAGGGGTAGCCATAAACAAATCACCTCCATGTCACCCTGTCCCCCGCCATTTCACTGCCCTGCTCCCAGCTCACACCCCCCTCTCTCATATACCTCTCCACTCCATCCCTCCATCTCATCCTTGGCCTCCCCCTCCCTCTTCCCCCCTCCACCTCACTCACATACACTCTCCTCATCAGTCTCTCACTCTCCATCCCCCCAGCTCACACCCCCCTCTCTCATATACCTCTCCACTCCCTCCCTCTCTCATATACCTCTCCACTCCCTCCCTCCATCTCATCCTTGGCCTCCCCCTCCCTCTTCCCCCCTCCACCTCACTCACATACATTCTCCTCGTCAGTCTCTCACTCTCCATCCCCCCAGCTCACACACCCCTCTCTCATATACCTCTCCACCACATCCCTCCATCTCATCCTTGGCCTCCCCCTCCCTCTACCCCCTCCAGCTCACTCACATACACTCTCCTCATCAGTCTCTCACTCTCCATCCCACCAGCTCACATCCCCCTCTCTCATATACCTCTCCACTCCATCCCTTCATCTCATCCTTGGCCTCCCCCTCCCTCTACCCCCTCCACCTCACTCACATACACTCTCCTCATCAGTCTCTCACTCTCCATCCTCTCCACATGGCCAAACCACCTCAGTGTGTTATTATTATTATTAGTCTCAAGTGTTAAAAATTCCGTTTTCCTCGATCACTTCCTCTGCGTCAACGTTGATGTGTTTGAAGAGGGTGTGTAAGCCTTATACTCTGGATTTAAATTTTGCGGCAATGTCAGACTGCTAAAAAATGGGAGGGAACTTTGAAACTGAATATTTGGTTTGATATTTTAGGCACTCAAAATACTAGACAGAAAGAAGAAATAATGATCAAGGGCAGACAGAAAATAAAATACAAAAGGCGATACTGCTGTCCAGAAACGTAAAGAAAATACAACTCGTGTAATACGTGTAACAGACGTGAAACCTACTGGTATTCAGAGTCATACAGGTGTATAGACAGTACTAGAAGACATACAGATTATTCCCTGGGCCTCTTGTGGTAGCTGGGCTGGTATTGTGGGTATAAAGCCCCTGTTAGACTTCAGGTAGACATAGCAAGTCCTCGTTCACTTACTTCTGTCATTAATAGCCTGAAACGCACTGTCATGTAATCCCATATATTACAATTAATGCCTCAATTACCCATTTACCAGTGGATATATATATGTATTGGCTATTTCACTTATCTTTATCTATCTGTTGCCAGACGCCTCAATCCCGTTTGGGGTGGCCACAAACAAATTGCCTCCAAGTCGCCCTGTCCCCCGCCATTTCACTGCCCTGCTCCCAACTCACACCCTCCTCTCTCATATACCTCTCCACTCCATCCCTCCATCTCATCCTCAGCCTCCCCTTCCCTCTTCCCCCCTCCACCTCACTCACATACACTCTCTTCATCAGTCTTTCACCCTCCATCCTCTCCACATGGCCAAACCACCTCAGTGTGTTCCTCCTAACGCTTCCTATCACATCCACATCCACACCACAACGCTCCTTTATATCCTCATTTGTCAGTCTGTCTCTCCATGTAACTCCACATCCACATCCACACCACAACACTCCTTTATATCCTCATTTGTTAGCCTGTCTCTCCATGTAACTCCACATCCACATCCACACCACAACACTCCTTTATATCCTCATTTGTCAGCCTGTCTCTCCATGTAACTCCACATCCACACCACAATGCTCCTTTATATCCTCATTCGTCAGCCTGTCTCTCCATGTGACTAAATCTGCTATAAAGGATAATATCTAGCATGTACCCCATTTCCACTCACTCACAAGCAAGATGGCAGACCTACCACTCTCTATTTGGCTCTATAGTAAAATCTGGGATGTGATTGGATAGCTATAGAGTTGGAAAACAATTGGCCAGTCATAAACCTCGATGTGCGACGTCTAGCCTCGGCCAAAACGAACTCCCCATTCTCACAGGAGTGGGATATTTGAACGCAGCCACGATCGTAGTGTCAGGGAGTCTGCCGGGGGAGCCACGATCGTGCCTGAAGGAGTATAGGGGTTAATTTCCGTTTTCCTTCATGACTTACTGTGCGTCAACGTTTATGTGTTTGAAGAGAGTGTGCCGCTGGGCTCTGACCCCATAGATGGTCTTGAGGCGGTGGAACACTTCGTCAATTGTGGCGTCCTCCTTCAGGCCATACGTGGCGCCCTCCAGCCTCACACTGGCACCACCACCACGCACCTCCACCACCACAGCGGCACTGGGTGAGGCAAAGGGCGATGTGATGGTCAGGCCGCGCCACGGAGATGACTGTAAAGGTGAATATATGTTACACCACCACCACACCACACCACCACCACCACCACACTGCAAAGGTGAATATATGTTACACCACCACACCACACCACACCACCACCACCACACCACCACCACACTGCAAAGGTGAATATATATTACACCATGTTTTAATAGTCAATGTTATATCAAGGTCCCTAAAAAACCCCATACTGCACCACCATCACCACCACCACCACCACCACACCACACCACCACTACCCTCCTCCTCATTTTCTTCCTCCTCTTCTCCATCACCACCACCACCACCACAACCACCACCACCACCACCACCACCACCACCACCACCACACTTAAGGTGAATGTATATGCTCTTTATCATAGTTTTTCTTTTTATTATGTCTACTATTATTATTATTATTTTTTTTTAATGCAAGGAAGAAGGAACCCAAGGCCAGGAGCTGCAAATTGTTCCGTCCAAGAAGAAACAAAAACAAGATAAGAGAGCCAAATTCAAGATGCGTTCATTTTGAGATGCCTGGACACACTGCGTTTGAAAGACTGGAGGTCATAGGCAGTAGGAAATACAGACAGAGGGAGACAGTTCCAGAGCTGACCTGTTGCATGCATGAAGGACTGGGAGTATTGGTTAACTTAACTACCTACCTACCTACACTGGAGGTCATAGGCAGTAGGAAATACAGAGGGAGACAGTTCCAGAGTTGACCTGTTGTATACATAAAGGACTGGGAGTAACAGTTAACTCTTGCACTAGTGAGTTGACTATAACCTTAATCATGCCCCTGCACTGCTTGATCTCTGGCAGCCTCCACCCCCCCACACTGCTTGATCTCTGGCAGCCTCCACCCCCCCACACTGCTTGATCTCTGGCAGCCTCTCTCCGTTCTTTAAAGCAGCCTAGCCTACCTGGATGGGTGTGTAGCCTAGAGACGCAGCCAAAACATCGTCGAGGTCCGTTGTACGCACCACACCGGCCGAACCGAATCTCAGGCTGGATGGTGCGTGGGTCACTGTCACCTCCCCACACAGCACTGAAAATTTATTAAGGTCTATCTATCTATTGCCAGACGCCTTAATCCCATATGGGGTGACCACAAACAAATCGTCTCCACGTCGCCCTGTCCCCAGCCATTTCACTGCCCTGCTCCCAATTCACACACCCCTCTCTTATATACCTCTCCACTCCATCCCTCCAATTCCGAAATGTGGAGAGGATGAAGTGTGAGAGACTGACAAGGAGAGTGTGAAAGAGGTGGAGGGGGGAGAGGGAGGGGGAGGCCAAGAATGAGATGGAGGGATGGAGTGGAGAGGTATATGAGAGGGGGGGGTGAGTTGGGAGCAGGGCAGTGAAATGGTGGGGGACAAGGTGACATGGAGGTGATTTGTTTGTGGCCACCCCTTACTGTATTAAGGCGTGACAATAGATAGATAGACAGACAAATAAAAAACTCACAATTCATTAACAAATATCACTTCAATCTTGTCCTGGGACTTTTTTTATATGCATCAAGGAGGGGAGGACCAAGGATGAGGGAATATGAGAGGGGTATGGGGTGGAGGAAGGGCAGCCAAATGGTACAGGGCAGGGTGACATGGAGGGGATTTGTCTGTGGCCACCCCTCACAGGATTAAGGCACCTGGAGATAGACAGATGGAAAGATAGATTGATAAAAGAGGAGACCAAGGATGACATGGAGGGATGGAGAAGAGGTATATGAAATGGGTGTGTGAGTTGAAGGGAGGGCAGCCAAGTGGTAGAGGACAAGATGACATGGAGGTGATTTGTCTGTAGCCACCCCTTATGGCCTAGATAGATAAATAGATAGGTAGGTCGATAGATAATGCATTCACATAGGGGGCGAATATCCATCTCGTATTCATCTTTTAATCTTGCTATTGCCGGGGGATTTTTTTCACCTTAAGAGCAATTTTCCATCTAAAAAAAAAAAAAATTAATCTAACTTTATAAATGTACAGATATTCTTCAGTTTAATACTATCAGGCAATCCAAGACGAGCTTAGTAAATCGTTCGTAGCATTTATTACAAGCAGTACTGTACGTTAAATTACCTGTGTACATAATCCTTCTGTACTTAGCTGTATTTCTGTGACTCTGAACTAATTCTGTACTTCATACGGACCTGAGGAAATGGGAGCGAAGAGGAGCAAGGCGAAGATCACCTGACGAGCCATCTTGGTCTGCCTCAGAATCGATATGGCGTCAGGGAAAACGGAGATATTAAAACGCTTATATTTCCATTTCTACGCCACCCTCACTGCTAAAATTGTAATAAATGAATACTGCATGGCTTAAAGGTTAGACTATGGGTTTATTATGGGTATTAAAGGTGTATTTATGGTGTATTCTTGATTATTTACATTGGCTTCCCATTCTCCCCTATCATGTGACATTAGGGATTATAAGTACATGAAAATAAAGAAGCTAGAAGGCCATTAGATGGAATAGAAAGCAAGTGAGGGTACTAATTATTGGAAAAGATAAAATTTGGCCCTATTTTGAGACATTTGAGTATTATTTCCGTGATTACACATTTGGAACTGAGCTCCCTATTTAAAGATATTCGTTTCTAACATTATTTTTCAGCATTAATGGCAAGAAATTTCGCTTCGTTAAAGACAATGAATATTCCATACAGTTTGCGTTTTTTTTTTGCCTATTTTTTGGAGTATATATGAGTTTTTTTTCGATAATATACCGGTTTTTGAGATTGGGTTTAGCGGTATAATTTTGTGAATATTCCATACAGTTTGCGTTTCTTTTTTTTGCCTATTTTTGGGGGTATATATGAGTTTTTTTCCCTATAATATACCGGTTTTTGAGATTGGGTCTATGCGTGGCTGTGGCCTTGGCAACGCTGAGATGGAGTCGCCCATATTGACAGGAGATGGAGGGGTGCACACTGACTAAACCCGTTGATTATCCCTCCCTGGCATGACTTCTGGCCTGAATATTCCCTCCTGACTCACCCACGATCCAAGGTATGGCCGGGGAGCTTAATAAATATACTCTCCAGGGCGATGTCTTTGAGGGAGAGGCGTGAAATAGGAGGTCGTCTGAGCGAGGCTTCTGTGTGTGTTTGACGAAAAAGGTGAATCACAGGCCATTTAAAGAGTCCAGAGATATTTAAATCCCCCAGCCCTAATATGCCGTCTTTTATACACTATTACGACCACCTAATTAGTTTATTAAGCCCAGTAGAGGACCGTGGTAGGCTGTAATCTGTATGAGTCTCCCTGGTTACTTGTTAACGAATGAGTCTCCTTGGTTACTAGCTTAAGAATGAGTCTCCTTGGTTACTAGCTTAAGAATGAGTCTCCTTGGTTACTAGCTTAAGAATGAGTCTCCTTGGTTACTAGCTTAAGAATGAGTCTCCTTGGTTACTAGCTTAAGAATGAGTCTCCTTGGTTACTAGCTTAAGAATGAGTCTCCTTGGTTACTAGCTTAAGAATGAGTCTCCTTGGTTACTAGCTTAAGAATGAGTCTCCTTGGTTACTAGCTTAAGAATGAGTCTCCTTGGTTACTGAATGAGTCTGCTAGCTAGGAATGAGTCTCCTTGGTTACTAGTTAGGAATGAGTAAGGGTGGGTTATCTTTCTCAACCTGATGGTATTCTTTTACTCATTATTATTATTATTATTATTATTATTATTATTATTATTGTTATTGCTGCTACTATTTCTACTACTGCTTCTACTACTGCTACTACTACTACTATTATTATTATTATTGTTGTTATTGTAGTTATTATTGCTGCTACTACTTCTACTGCTATGACTACTACTACTACAACAACTATTATTATTATTATTATCATTATTATTATTATTACTGTTGTTGCTGCTACTTCTACTACTACTGCTGCTACTATAACTACTATTACTACTACTAGTAATACTGTTATTATTATTATTATTATTATTATCACATTTATCGAAGTACAACCAATGTAATTATTCATTCCCTAATTAACACTCCCTATCAGTCTCGTATCTCTCATCACCAGGAAAGTATACAAGTGCGATGGCTGCTCTTGAGAAACTCGTTCGAGCGTTTGAGGCCGTTAAGGTGTCCCAGGGGGGTGGAGGGGGTGGTGGAGGTAGCGGAGGAGGTGGAGGGACAGCTACAGGAGGGGGTGGAGGGGGAGCGGCCCCCGCGGTGGAGCAGAGGGCCGGTGAACACCCTCGCACCATGGCGTCCATCGCATCGTCTCTCTCCCAGCAGAGTCAAGGACTGTTGAGGTTGGTAAAGTGTTGTAGTGTTGATGTAATTCTATCTATCTATCCTATCTATCTATCCGTCCATCCATCTGTCTATCCTTATATCTATCTATCTGTCTATCTATCCATCTGTCTATCTATCCATCTGTCTATCTATCTATCTTTCTATCCATCCATCTATCTACCTATCCATCTATCTGTCTGTCTGTCTATCATTCTATTGTCAGACACTTTAATCTCATCAGGGGTGGCCACAAACAAATCCCCCCCATGTTGTCCTGTCCCCTGCCATTTCACTGCCCACCCCCCGGCTCACACGCCTCTCTCATGTGTGTAATTCGTGTTTTTTGTTTATATCGTTTCATTTCGTTTTTGAAGGCTCGATCCTGCTTGCATGCGTCGGCCTTGGTCACCTAATGGCGGCTCTCCATGCTGCTCGATCTCTGGCAGCCTCCCTATTCAATCCCTTATCCCTGAGGTCACACTCAATGACCTCATCCCAGGTCTTTTTCGGTCTGCCTCTCACAACCCCACCCTTAACATTAACACTTCTCACCCTCCACACCCTATTGTCATCCTCCATCCTCTCATCCCCAGACCATCTCAGTCTACCCCTCCTCATCACAACACCAATACACTCCAGTCCCATCCTTCCTCTCAACTCTTCCATCGTAAACCCAGCCCCCCCAGGCCTCACACTCAGGGATGCACTGCACATCCACCTAATCATTGTCATTTCTGTATGTTTGAGCCTGTGAATATCCTCTTTCTTTACTGCCCAGGTCTCACTACCATACAGCATTACACTACGAATATCCTCTTCCTTTACTGCCCAGGTCTCACTACCATACAGCATTACACTATGAATATCCTCTTCCTTTACTGCCCAGGTCTCACTACCATACAGCATTACACTACGAATATCCTCTTCCTTTACTGCCCAGGTCTCACTACCATACAGCATTACACTACGAATATCCTCTTCCTTTACTGCCCAGGTCTCACTACCATACAGCATTACACTACGAATATCCTCTTCCTTTACTGCCCAGGTCTCACTACCATACAGCATTACACTACGAATATCCTCTTCCTTTACTGCCCAGGTCTCACTACCATACAGCATTACACTCCTAACACATGCCACATACAAAGATCCCTTAGCATGGAGGGAGAGCCCTCTCAGTGTCAGGAGAGGCAACAGCTCCCTGAACTTCTTCCAACCACTGCTCACTCTAGCCACAGAGCTGCTCCAGCCCCACCTCCAACATGTCTCCCAAATAACAAAACTCTTCCACACACTCAAGAGACTCACCAGCAAGATCAGGTATGAGGTATGGTTTGGTCAGGTTAGTCTGGGTCATGAGAAATTAGGTTAGGTTAGGTTAATTTAGGTTAGGTTAGGTTAATTTAGGTTAGGTTGGGTTAATTTAGGTTAGGTTAGGTTATATATGAGGTTAGGTTAAGTTTAAATACATACATAGTACTCGAGTGATGGAGTTGAGAGGTATATGAGGGAGGAGGGAGTGAGTTGGGGGGAGGGCAGTTAAATGGCGGGTGACAGAGCGACTTGGAGGTGTTTTGTCTGCGGCCACCCTTTGCGGGATTAGGGCATCAAGCTATAGATAGATAGATAGATAGATTTATTTTATTTGTACAAAGAGTGTGACCTCAGGGATAAGGGACTGAATAGGGAGGCTGCCAGAGATCGAGCAGCATGGAGAGCCCCCATTAGGTTGCCAGAGATCGAGCAGTGTGGGGGGCCCCCATTAGGTGAAGCAATACAGTTTGATACAACTCACTTCACTTCATACACACAGTACACTCTCCTTGTTAGTCTCTCACTCTCCATCCTCTCCACATGACCAAACCACCTCAGTGTATTTCTCCTAACACTTCCTATCACATCCACATCCACACCACAACGCTCCTTCACTTCCACATCTGTCAGTCTGTCTCTCCATGTAACTCCACATCCACACCACAACGCTCCTTCACTTCCTCACTTGCCTCCCACCCTCCACCTCACTCACACACACTCCTAGTTAGTCTCTCATCCTCTCCACATGGCCAAACCACCTCAGTGTGTTTCTCCTAATGCTTCCTGTCACATCCATACACACACCACAACGCTCCTTCACTTCCTCACTTGCCTCCCACCCTCCACCTCACTCACACACACTCCTAGTTAGTCTCTCATCCTCTCCACATGGCCAGAGCACCTCACTGTGTCTTCAGATCTTTAAAATCATCAATATTTTCATTCCAGCAAGAAGGAACAGATATTGACGAGCAAAGAGAAGGCCGCTACCTGCTCCGTCATCGCCGACACCCTAATCGGAGCCAAGCCGAGCGAGGTGCAGAAGTTGTTGGTAGTTGGGATTGAGACGCTACTCCTCTTGACTGCCGATGCCGACCCTGATGTGCGGACGAGTGCGAACGAGGCCCTTAACAGAGTCATTAGGGTGAGTTAGTCAAGAAGAATGCTGTGTCTATGTCTGTTCATGTATTTTTCTTTCTCCTTGTCTATCTGTCTGTCTGTGTATCTATCTAGCCAGATGCCTTAACACAGTCATAAGAGTGAGTTAGGCTGGAAGAATGCTGTCTCTGTCTATTTGTCTATCTGTCTGTCTGTAGTTGACCAAGAAAAATACCGCATGTCTAACTATTTATCTATCTGTCTATCTATCTGTCTGTCTGTCTATCTATTGCCAGACGCCTTAATCCCATAAGGGGTGGCCACAAACAAATTGCCTCCATGTCACCCTGTCCCCTACCATTTCACTGCCCTCCTCCCAGCTCACACCCCCCTCTCTCATATACCTCTCCACTCCATCCCTTCATCTCATCCTTGGCCTCCCCCTCCTCCACCTCACTCACATACACTCTCCTCATCAGTCTCTCACCCTCCATCCTCTCCACATGGCCAAACCACCTCAGTGTATTTCTCCAAACACTTCCTATCACATCCACACCACTCCTTCACTTCCTCACATGCCCTCCCCCTTCCACCTCACCCACACACACTCTCCTAGTTAGTCTCTCACTCTCCAGCCTCTCCACATGGCCAGACCACCTCATCCTGGGCCTCTATCTCTTCTCTCCCTCACAGGGCTTGTCCGAAACACAGATCGGGAAGATTCAAGTTGAGTTGTATAAGGAGATGAAGAAGAACGGATCTGTGAGGAGTCTGAGAGCTGCCCTTACGCGGTTTGCCGCTCTCTGTCACCACATCAGGTGAGTGGATGGCATGTGTGAATATCTGGTGTGAGTAGAAGTTGTGGTGTGTGTGTGTGTGTGTGTGTGTGTGCTGGTTGTGGTGGTGGTGGTGTGGTGTGGTTGTGGTGTTGGTGGTGGTGCTTGTGGTGGTGGTGGTGGTGGTGGTGTGGTGTGGTTGTGGTGGACATGAACATCTGTATGTTGCATTTAGGGGGATACTACTCTAGGAAAATGAGTTGCAAAAGAGATGGTGTTTGGGGAGTAAAGGAATTCTGATAGGGATAGAGTTGCTCCCATGATAAGAGGGTAATGTGTATGTGCAACTTCTCACTACATCACAGAGGGGTTGTGTGTGTGTGTGTGTGTGAGTGTGTGTGTGTGTGTGTGTGTGTGTGTGTGTGTGTGTGTGTGTGTGTGTGTGTGTGTGTGTGTCTGCAGAACTTGTGGACGCACATAACTCAGGATCCTATGACTCACTGTCTTATGTGTACACATAATAGCGTACATGAGAGGCTAACGTGCGCATGTCCCCACCCCTCCAGGCCTCGGTACACATAATAACATACATGGCAGGCTAACGTGTGCGTATTTCCTCCCCCAGGCCACAGAATGGCTGCGCATACACACAGAACATGTTGACGCACATAAATTTGGCTGCCATGACTGACTCTGCTGCTATCGGTACACATAAAAACATACATGAGAGGCTAAATAGTGTACATGAGAGGCTAAATAGTGTACATGAGAGGCTAACATGTGCGCATTTCCCCCCCCAGGCCGCAGAAGGGCCGTGCGTACATACAGAACCTGCTGCCGTACATAATGCGGATGTCGCGGCGGAGCGAGGAGCTGCTCTTGGACACGCTGGCCTCGGCCCTCGACCAGATCATGCCAGCTCTCGGCCACTTCACCAACGACAACGAGGTCAAGAATCTCCTCAAGGCCTTCCTGCTGAACCTCGGCCACTCGTCCCCCGCCGTCCGCCGCTCGGCCGTCTCGTCCCTCGTCACCCTCTGCCGGCACTCACGCAAGCCCCCCATGTTCTTGGGCTGGCTCCTGGCCACCGTCCTGCAGTGGCTCGTCCCGGTGCAGGGCGACACCCCCGCTGGCCAAGTCCTGGGCGTCCTCCTCTGCCTCAAGGCCCTGGTGCCCCACATAGCCGCCCTCTGTGCCCCCGCCCTGCCCTCGGACACCCACCCACACCCACACACCTCCCACCTACACCCACAGGAGTACACCGTCTCCTATGACCAAATATTGCAGGTTAGTGTAACAGGTCAACTCTGGAACTGTCTCCCTCTGTCTGTATTTCTTGCTTCCTACTCCCAGTCCTTCATGTATGCAACAGGTCAACTCTGGAACTGTCTCCCTCTCCCAGTCCTTCATGTATGCAACAGGTCAACTCTGGAACTGTCTCCCTCTGTCTGTATTTCTTGCTTCCTACTCCCAGTCCTTCATGTATGCAACAGGTCAACTCTGGAACTGTCTCCCTCTCCCAGTCCTTCATGTATGCAACAGGTCAACTCTGGAACTGTCTCCCTCTGTCTGTATTTCGTACTTCCTACTCCCAGTCCTTTATGTAACAGGTCAACTCTGGAACTGTCTCCCTCTCTCAGTCCTTCATTTATGCAACAGGTTAACTCTGGAACTGTCTGGATCGTATTGTTTATAAAGTTAACTGTCACTCCCAGTCCTTCATTTATGCAACAGGTCAACTCTGGAGCTGTCTCCCTCTCCCAGTTCTTTATGCAACAGGTCAGCTCTGGAACTGTCTCCCTCTCCCAGTTCTTTATGCAACAGGTCAACTCTGGAACTGTCTCCCTCTATCTGTATTTCCTACTGCCTATGACCTCCAGTGTAAGTAGGTAGGTAGGTAGGTAGGAGGTAAGTTAGCCAATACTCCCAGTCCTTTATGTATGCAACAGGTCAACTCTGGAACTGTCTCCCTCTGTCTGTATTTCCTACTCCCTACTCCCAGTCCTTTATGTATGCAACAGGTCAACTCTGGAACTGTCTCCCTCTCCCACATAAACCCATTGATAAAGCCCAGAGAATTTCGAAAGATTTAACTTAGAAAAATTTGAAGTATTGGAATGTTTGAATTATTGGTGGCTGGATTGGAGGACTATTACTGTATATAGTGTGTTTAAATACCTTACTACCTGAGTGATTGATTTTTGGATGTGGCTGGGTAATATATCAATGTCTATCTGTCCGTCTATCAGGTGGAGTGGTGTGGCTTGCATAGAGCCCCAGAATTGTTAAAATAATTCATCTCTCTCTCTCTCCCTCTCTCTCTCAAATGCAGACACACACACACACACACACACACACACACACACACACACACACACACACACACACACACACACACACATGCCACAACACAACACACACAACACAACACACTCTCTCTCTCTCTCTCTCTCTCTCTCTGTCTAATCTGTCTGTCTGTGTCTGTCTGTCTGTCTGTCTGTCTCTCTCTCTCTCTCTCTCTCTCTCTCTCTCTCTCTCTCTCTCTCTCTCTCTCTCTCCCTCCCTCCCTCTCTCTTTCTCTCTCTCTCTCTCTCTCGTAAACCTATTATTTTTCTCTCCTTTACAGATCTATGAATTGTGTCTCCATTACAGTGCAAATCCCGACCACAACATCGTCACCGCAAGCCTGGAGACGCTACAGGTATGGTGATTATCTATTCCCAGTGCAGTCTATCTATCTGTCTATCTATCTATTGCCAGACGCCTTGATCCCATAAGGGGTGGCCACAAACAAATCGCCTCCGTGTCGCCCTGTCCCCTGCCATTTCACTGCCCTGCTCGCAATTCACACCCCCCTCTCTCATATACCTCTCCACTCCACCTCATATACTATCTATCTGTCTATTGCCAGACGCCTTAATCCTGTAAGGGGTGGCCACAAACAAATCACCTCCATGTCGCCCTGTCCCCCGCCATTTCACTGCCCTGCTCCCAACTCACACCCCCCTCTTTCATAATCTGGAAGTATAATTATTTTCACCTAGCCGAGAAACCATTTACATCGCTGGGTGGTAACCATATAACCAAACCATACGTGCTCCCTACGTGTCAACAAGTGGGTTGGTGGAGGGTTAGTGCCCCTCCCCGCAAAACAACTAACTCAAAGACAAATGGCCACCCCTTACGGGATTATGGCGTCTGGCAATAGATAGTTAGATAGATAGATACGGAATTATGGCGTCTGGCAATAGATAGATAGATAGATAGGGGATTATGGCGTCTGGCAATAGATAGATAGATAGATAGATATGGGATTATGGCATCTGGCAATAGATAGACAGATAGATAAGGGATTATGGTGTCTGGCAATAGATAGATAGATAGATTGATATGGTATTATGGCGTCTGGTGATAGATAGATAGATAGGGGATTATGGCATCTGGCAATAGATAGATAGATAGATAGACCTCAATGTACGAGAAAGAGCAATTCATATATAAGCAGTCCTTGAACCCTAAGTAAAATTATAGTTGCAATAAATATCGTTCATCTATAAACAGACGCATGTTACGATAAACTGTGTAATATTACCATAAGGCTCTTCATGTTTATTTTTATTTCCAGGTGTGTGTGTGTGTGTGTGTGTGTGTGTGTGTGTGTGAGAGAGAGAGAGAGAGAGAGAGAGAGAGACACACACACACACACACACACACACACACACACACACACACACACACAACTCAACACAACACAACACCACACCACACAACTCTCTCTCTCTCTCTCCCCCTCTCTCTCTCTCTCTCTCTCATTTTGCGTACATATTCCAGACCTTACTCCAAAATCCACCATCCGCTCTCCTGCTGACGCTCGCTTCTTCTGAGGGAATATCGCGGTCTAGAATTTTAGCCGATCCTCGCGCCAGCCTCCTCTCCTCTAGAGTGTCGAGTAAGTATGGGGTGAGATTGTACCGCTGCCTATCATCCACTCACCTGATGTAGCACTGCCTGTTATTTCTCCGTTCCTTCAATTGTAGTATTCTTTTTTCTGTGTCTGTCCTCCTCTCTCTTTCTCATCATCATCCACTCACCTGATGTAGTGCTGCCTGCTGTCATTCTTTTTCTGTGCCTGTCCTCCTCTCTGTTTCTCACCATCATCCACTCACTTGATGTAGTGCTGCCTACTTCTTCCTTCACCTTTATCATTCTTTTTCTGTGCCTGTCCTCCTCTCTTCCTATTTCTCACCATCATCCACTCACTTGATGTAGTGCTGCCTACTTCTTCCTTAGCCTTTATCATTCTTTTTCTGTGCCTGCCCTCCTTTCTTCCTATTTCTCACCATCATCCACTCACTTGATGTAGTGCTGCCTACTTCTTCCTTAGCCTTTATCATTCTTTTTCTGTGCCTGTCCTCCTCTCTTCCTATTTCTCACCATCATCCACTCACTTGATGTAGTGCTGCCTACTTCTTCCTTAGCCTTTATCATTCTTTTTCTGTGCCTGTCCTCCTCTCTTCCTATTTCTCACCATCATCCACTCACTTGATGTAGTGCTGCCTACTTCTTCCTTAGCCTTTATCATTCTTTTTCTGTGTCTGTTCCTCCTCTCTTCCTATTTCTCACCATCATCCACTCACTTGATGTAGTGCTGCCTACTTCTTCCTTAGCCTTTATCATTCTTTTTCTGTGCCTGCCCTCCTCTCTTCCTATTTCTCACCATCATCCACTCACTTGATGTAGTGCTGCCTACTTCTTCCTTAGCCTTTATCATTCTTTTTCTGTGCCTGTCCTCCTCTCTTCCTATTTCTCACCATCATCCACTCACTTGATGTAGTGCTGCCTACTTCTTCCTTAGCCTTTATCATTCTTTTTCTGTGCCTGTCCTCCTCTCTTCCTATTTCTCGCCATCATCCACTCACTTGATGTAGTGCTGCCTACTTCTTCCTTAGCCTTTATCATTCTTTTTCTGTGCCTGTCCTCCTCTCTCCCTATTTCTCACCATCATCCACTCACTTGATGTAGTGCTGCCTACTTCTTCCTCCTATTGATGGTGATGATGATGATGGTATTGATGATAATAATAATAATAATAATAATAACAATAATAATAATAATAACAATAATAATAACAATAATAATAATAATAACAATAATAATAATAATAACAATAATAATAACAATAATAATAATAATAATAACAACGCTGTATTTTAGGCCAGGTCAGTGTAGCACCATCCCTGGCTGAGGAGGAAAGCTTGTTGCTCGACCTAGATTCGGCCGGTGCGTGTGTGAGTGTGGATATTGACACTCCGGACGCGGCCATCCACATCGATTCCGCATCGGACGACCCATCCACCGGCCCCAGAGTTGTGAGGGAGGCCAGTGAGGATGTACTCGAGGCCTACGATGTGGACGCGGATGAGCGGTTAACGCCGGACGACTCTGACGATGTAAACGACCTCTATTGCAGCATTGAGATTGGCCAGTTCGCAGGTAAGGTGTGTGTGTGTGTGTGTGTGTGTGTGTGTGTGTGTGTGTGTTAATCGTGCCTCATCTCAGTTATGTGTGAGAGTTAAGGTGATGTGTGTGTGTGTGTGTGTGTGTGTGTGTGTGTGTGTGTGTGTGTGTGTGTGTGTGTGTTAATTCTACCTCATCTCAATCATGTGTGGGAATTAGTATGGTGATTGTGTGTGTGTGTGTGTGTGTGTGTGTGTGTGTGTGTGTGTGTGTGTGTGTGTGTTTTAATCCTGCCTCATCTCAGTCATGTGTGGGAATTAGTATGGTGATTGTGTGTGTGTGTGTGTGTGTGTGTGTGTGTGTGTGTTTTATAATCCTTCTTCATCTCAGTCATGTGTGGAAATTATGGCTGGTGATTGTGTGTGTGTGTGTGTGTGTGTGTGTGTGTGTGTGTGTGTGTGTGTGTGTTTATGTGTGTGATGATGATGATGATAATGAGGAGGAGGAGGAGGAGGAGGCAGCTGGCAATAGATAGACAGAATATACGATTAATGATGATGACAGTGATGACGATGATAATAATGACGATAATAATAACTATTTTTCAGACACTGGGGTGCTGTTCAACCGTGGCGAGATCGATCTTAGCGGAGAAAAACAGATTGCGAGCCGAAACAAACGGAAACCGACCCCCCACATAGGCTCCCAAATGCAAAACAAATCGATAGAAGACAAATTGGCATCGTTTGACAAGGTAATGTTTGTGTTTGTGTTCCATACGCGTCGTGTGAGTGGTTAAAGGTGCACCCTAATGCCTCTCCTTTAGTGATTTATTTTTGGATGTGGCTGGGTAATATTAGATGGTGTGTGGAGGTGTGGATGATGATGATGATGATGAGAAGAAGAAGGAGGAGGAGGAGGAAGAGGGTGATAATAATAATAATAATAATAATAATAATAATGATGATAATTACAACCAGCCTACCTTTCCCCTCCTGTCAAATGCTGCAGGAGGAAGAGGATGATGATGATGATGATGATGATGATGATGTTGGTGAGGAGGAGGAGGAGGAGGAGGAAGAAGAGAGAGAGGAGGAGGAGGAGGAGGATTGTGATGAGGATGATGATGAGGAGGAGGAGGAGGAGAGAATATTAATAAAATGGTGACACCGTAATTACCGCCACCCAACCTCGTCCCCTCGTCCTCTCGCACCCCAGGTCAAGGGCTCCGTCGGCAGCTTCACGGACGAGGACATGCCGGTCAAGTACCTCGCCCGCTACCTCTGCTCGTCCTTCCTGCTCTCGGGCCACGTGGGATCTCTCGTCCCAGACCGAAGCGTGCGAGTGAGCATCAAGGTCCTAGCACTGAACTGTGTGGGGCTGGCGGTCATCACGCTGCCCTCCCTCCTGGCACATCCACTGTTTATATCCGCTGAGAGAGAGACAGGTTAGTAGTAGACATTGGAACGTTTGAGGGTGTATTTCTAGTTTTATCTATCTGTCTGTCTATCTATTGCCAGACGCCTTCATCCTACAAGGGGTGGCCACATACAAATCGCCTCCATGTTGTCCTGTCCCCCGCCACCCCACTGCCCTGCTCCCAGGTCATGCCCCCCTCTCTCATATGCCTCTCCACCCCTTCATCTCATCCTTGGCCTCCCCCTCCCTCTCCCCCCCCTCCACCTCACATGCACTCTCCTTGTCAGTCTCTCACTCTCCATCCCCCCAGCTCACACCCCCCTCTCTCATATACCTCTCCACTCCATCCCTCCATCTCATCCTTGGCACCTCACTCACATACACTCTCCTCATCAGTCTCTCACTCTCCATCCCTCCATCTCATCCTTCTTTGTGACTAGCATTATATTCGTGTTAATCTATTGCTAAAAAGACAATGCTATGGCTCTACATCTTTCCATAGCACTTCTTTGTGACTAGCATCATATTCTAGTGTTAATCTATTGCTAAAAAGACAATGCTATGGCTCTACATCTTTCCATAGCACTTCTTTGTGACTAGCATCATATTCTAGTGTTAATCTATTGCTAAAAAGACAATGCTATGGCTCTACATCTTGCCATAGCACTTCTTTGTGACTAGCATCATATTCTAGTGTTAATCTATTGCTATAAAGACAATGCTATGGCTCTACATCCTTTCCACAGCACTTCTTCGTGACTAGCATCATATTCTAGTGTTAATCTATTGCTATAAAGACAATGCTATGGCTCTACATCCTTTCCACAGCACTTCTTCATGACTAGCATCATATTCTAGTGTTAATTTATTGCTAAAAACACAATGCTATGGCTCTACATCCTTTCCATAGCACTTCTTTGTGACTAGCATCATATTCTAGTGTTAATCTATTGCTACAACTCAGCATTCAAGATGGAGAGATGGCAATTCTAGGCCAAGTTAGAGTGAAAGGAGTATAGCCACCCCCTTTCTCCCCCTTACTACCACCTCCAGTAGTTTCAATTCGCACATATAACTAATCAAACGTCTGAAATTCTGTGTTTGTCTGTTTGTTGGCAATTTTAGGCCAAGTTAGAGTGAAAGGAGGATAGCGCCGTTGCAATTCCGTTGCAGAAGCTGAATTTGTGCAACACCTGGAGGAGAGATGGCAATTTTAGGCCAGGTTAGAGTGAAAAGAGTATAGTAGTGATAATTATTGCTACAGCTCGGCGTGCAAGATGGAGAGACGGCAATTTTAGGCCGAGTTAGAGTGAACGGAGTATAGTAGTGATAATTATTGCTACGGCTCAGCATGCAAGATCGAGAGATAGGCCAAGTTAGAGTGAACGGAGGATAGTAGTGATAATTATTGCTACAGCTCAGCGTGCAAGATCGAGAGATAGGCCAAGTTAGAGTGAACGGAGTATAGTAGTGATAATTATTGCTACAGCTCAGCATGCAAGATCGAGAGATAGGCCAAGTTAGAGTGAACGGAGTATAGTAGTGATAATTATTGCTACAGCTCAGCATGCAAGATCGAGAGATGGCAATTTTAGGCCAAGTTAGAGTGAACGGAGTACAGCGCTGTTGCATTTCCGTTGCAGAAGCTGAATTTGTGCAACACCTGGAGGACGTCCTACGCTTCCACAGCCACCCAGACCCCCAGCTCGGTGCCAGCGTTGCCATGGTGATCGGCCAGTTCATCAAGGCCAGTCTCGTCCACGGCTGCGGCCACTACTCGGACCTCGGCCGGCCGGGGCTGGCTCTGTCCTCACTGCTGGAGGTTCTGTGTAAGGTGAGTTCAGGAAACGTACATACACGAAGCATACGTACACCCATGAAAACGTACATACATACACACTCTTAAATATACATACCTACATACATACACACTCTTAAATATACATACCTACATACATACACACATACATACATACATACCCATTCATAAAAAACATACATACATACATACACATTCATAAAAAACATACATACATACATACTGTACATACATACACATTCTTAAAAAACATACATACATACATACACATTCTTAAAAAAACATACATACATACATACATACATACATTCACACATACATACATACATATACACCCTTAAAAACATACTTACATACACAGAAAGTACATACATTGCTACACACACACACACACACACACACACACACACACACACACACACACACAACACAATCTCTCTCTCTCTCTCGCTCATTTTTGGTGAAATTTTGAAGTGCTGTGTGTATGTGTGTGTGTGTGTGTGTGTGTGTGTGTGTGTGTGTACGTAACAACCGTGCCTCATTCCACAGCTGCTGTGTCACGAGTCCACTGTCACGGTGCATGGGGGGGCTGCGTTTGTATGTGTGTGTGTGTGTGTGTGTGTGTGTACTTAACAACCGTGCCTCATTCCACAGCTGCTGTGTCACGAGTCCACTGTCACGGTGCGTGGGGGTGTGGGGGGGCTGCGTTTGTGTGTGGGGGAGCTGCTTCACTCTCTCCACGCAGCTTCCGTTCTTCCCATCCTGCCCCACATAGTCAACGCCGCCTCACATCCCTACTGGCTGGTCAAGGTAATGTGCTCTCTGTACTGTAATGCGTTTGTTGATTTATTCTGCGTTTATTTTTATCCCCAGGTGCTTGTGGCCACCATCCACTCACCTGATGTAGTAGTGGTAGTTGTTCACAGGCAGTTCTATCACGCATGTCGAGGAGGTGGCATGTGTTATGAGTGTGCTCCTCAAAATAAGAAAAGAAAGACATACACTATCTATCTATCTATTGCCAGACACCATAATCCCGTATCTATCTATCTATCTATCTATTGCCAGACGCCATAATCCCGTATCTATCTATCTATCTATCTGTTGCCAGACACCATAATCCTGTATCTATCTATCTATCTATCTATTGCCAGACGCCATAATCCCATAAGGGGTGGCCATTTGTCTTTGAGTTAGTTGTTTTACGGGGAGGGGCACTAACCCTCCACCAACCCACTTGTTGACACGTAGGCAGCACGTATGGTTTGGTTATATGGTTACCACCCAGCGTTGTAAATGGTTTCTTGGCTTACAGGAAACCATTTGGCTTGTCACTCAATGTAAAGCCACCTGTAAAGGAAAGAAAAGCAATAAGAAGTGACAGGAAAGATGGGAGAAATAGGAAGAGAGGAGGACAGGCACAGAAAAAGAATGATAAAGGCAAAGGAAGAAGTAGGCAGCACTACATCAAGTGAGTGGATGATGGTGAGAAATAGGAAGAGAGGAGGACAGGCACAGGAAAAGAATGATAAAGGCTAAGGAAGAAGTAGGCAGCACTACATCAAGTGAGTGGATGATGGTGAGAAATAGGAAGAGAGGAGGACAGGCACAGAAAAAGACTGATAAAGGCTAAGGAAGAAGTAGGCAGCACTACATCAAGTGAGTGGATGATGGTGAGAAATAGGAAGAGAGGAGGACAGGCACAGAAAAAGACTGATAAAGGCTAAGGAAGAAGTAGGCAGCACTACATCAAGTGAGTGGATGCTTAGAATACCTGATGTTGTGTTTGGCAAAGTGGCGCATGTTTCTGTCCATCCCTGAGTTTATCTATCTATCTATCTATCTGTCTGAGGGAGAGTTGTGCGAGTTGGTTATATAAATGAATTATTAACTGCCCAACTGTCTTAGTAACTCTCCAACTATCTATCTGTCTGTCTGTCTATCAGGTGGAGGTGTGTGAGCTGGTGTCAGAGAGTTACATTGAGCACCTCTCTCTCTCTCTCTCTCTCTCTCTCTCTTTCTCTCTGTCTATCTATCTATCTATAAGTGGAGTTGTGTGAGTACGTTTTTAAAAAGAGTCTACCTGCCTTATCTATCTATCTATCTGTCTATCTATCTATCTCTCTGTCTGTCTCAGGTGTCTATCTATTAATACATTTATCTATCTATTGCCAGACGCCTCAGTCCCGTTTGGGATGGCCACAAACAAATCGCCTCCAAGTCGCCCTGTCCCCCGCCATTTCACTGCCCTGCTCCCAACTCACATCCCCCTCTCTCATAGACCTCTCCACCCCATCCCTCCATCTCATCCTTGGCCTCCCCCTCCCTCTTCCCCCCTCCACCTCACTCACATACACTCTCTTCGTCAGTCTCTCACTCTCCATCCCCCCAGCTCACACCCCCCTCTCTCATATACCTCTCCACCCCATCCCTCCATCTCATCCTCGGCCTCCCCCTCCCTCTTCCCTCCTCCACCTCACTCACACTCTCTTCGTCAGGTGTTATATAAATGAGTCTGCCTGTATATCTATCTGTCTATCTATCAGGTGGAGTTGTGTGAGCTGGTATCGGAGTTGCCGCTAAGTTACATCGACCACCTGGAGTGCAGTACAAGGCTGGTGCCGGTGCGCCTGGCCGATCGCTTCTCCCATCGCGTAGTCACGGCTGTTTTGGTGCCCCTCCTGGCTGATCACGACCCCAGAGTGCGTTCCGCCGCTGCCACAGCTGCGGTGAAGTGAGTTACACGGTGTTTGTCTGTCTGTCTATAGCCAGACGCCATAGCCTTACCCCATATGTTGTTTTATGGGGAGGGGCACTAACCCTCCACTAACCCACTTGTTGACACGTAGGGAGCACCTTTTATGTTATCTGTAATTCCATCCATCCATCATTCAATCCTGTGTTGCCCCATGAGGAGTGTAGGAGCCCGGGGCTAGGCCTTACTCATCCCTAAGTGGCATTACGTGAGCAATAAACCCCAACCACCCCTTGGATATAAACCTGCACCGGCTCAATCCGATTGGAGCGCCTTAATTACCCACCAAACCACCAGGCGCCATACTTTGGTTATATGGTTACCACCCAGCGTAGTAAATGGTTTCCTGGTGTACAGGAAACCATTTGGCTTGTCACTCAGTGTAGAGTCACCCACAGGCAGAAGGAAGAGGAAGGAATGAAGGAAAGAAAGACAGAAGAGGGAGTGTAAAGTGACCCACAGGCAGAAGGAAGAGGAAAGAATGAAGGAAAGAAAGACAGAAGAGGGAGTGTAAAGTGACCCACAGGCAGAAGGAAGAGGAAAGAATGAAGGAAAGAAAGACAGAAGAGGGAGTGTAAAGTGACCCACAGACAGAAGGAAGAGGAAAGAATGAAGGAAAGAAAGACAGAAGAGGGAGTGTAAAGTGACCCACAGGCAGAAGGAAGAGGAAAGAATGAAGGAAAGAAAGACAGAAGAGGGAGTGTAAAGTGACCCAGAGGCAGAAGGAAGAGGAAAGAATGAAGGAAAGAAAGACAGAAGAGGGAGTGTAAAGTGACCCACAGGCAGAAGGAAGAGGAAAGAATGAAGGAAAGAAAGACAGAAGAGGAAGGAAGGAAGGAGGAGAGGAAAGGACAGACACCCGAGAGCAGCACTACATCGAGTGAGTGGATGGTGAGTGCCCCCACCTACCACAATTCATTCATCTATTTATTTATCAATCTATGTCTCTATCTCCAGACTCGTGCCAGAGGTCATGAACACCGGTGACCTGATACAGAAGGTTGCGTGTGACCTTGTTCATAGTGGTCACCTTAGGGCCAACCACGATGACCTCTCCACCACACCATCCACCGCAGGTCACCACTGGCCCTACCACACCCTGCCCTCCACCCCTGTCCCCCCCTTCCACTGCCTATTCTTAGACAGGTGAGTGTGGCTACTATTATTATTATTATTATTATTATTATTATTATTGTCATCATCACTCATCATCATCCTTAAGGTCGTTATCGCTACTGTCATTATTGATCTATCTATCTATCTATTGCCAGACGCCTTAATCCCGTAAGGGGTGGCCACAAACGAATCACCTCCATGTCACCCTGTCCCATGCCATTTCACTGCCCTGCTCCCAGCTCACACCCCCCTCTCTCATATACCTCTCCACCCCATCCTTCCATGTCATCCTTGGCCTCCCCCTCCCTCTCCCCAGTTACAATTATAATGAAGATGATGGTGATGATGATGGTGATGGTGATGATGATGATGATGATGATGATGATGATAAGGATGATGATGATGATGATGATGATGATGGTGATGATGATGATGGTGATGATGATGATGATGATGATGATGATGGTGATGATGATGGTGATGATGATGATGATGGTGATGATGATGATGATGGTGATGATGATGATGATGATGATGGTGATGATGATGATGATGATGATGGTAATGATGATGGTGATGATGGTGATGATGATGATGATGATGTTGATGATGATGGTGGTGATGATGATGATGGTGATGATGATGGTGATGTTGGTGATGATGATGATGGTGATGATGACGGTGATGACGATGATGGCATATTGACGCAGAATGATAAGTAATCCTGTATCATCCCCCTCACAGGCAGGGGGGTAGGGCAGGATCGGGTACAACTGGCCGACCCCAGGACTCCCGGATCGCTGACTCCCTCTCGCGGCTCATCCACACCCTCACCACGCACCTCATGACCACCAGCGACAAGTACCTGATGGTGGGGTGCGTCGAGGGATTGAGCGAGCTGAGTGAATGCTACCCACCGGCTCTCTACCCATCCGCCTGGAGCTGCACGGTCAGCCACACGCAGTCAGAAGCTACCAGTCACATCGGTCTGGTCACCCTGGTCCTGTCAATGGCTGGGGAGTCACTGATAGCTGGGGATTTACCTGTACAGCAAAATATCCTCACCCTGGCCTCAAATATCCTTTCAGGGATCTCCATCGAGGTCCTGAGGCACGGGAAGGAGGATACTGTCGGCCCCAAGACACCCTGGTCCTTCCTCGGGAATCCTTCGTTGACGTGTGTGGGGGAGGCGGTGGTACAACACATCCTGCGCGTGTTGTGTGTTTACTCGCACGTACTCGAGGACTTGGTGCCTGGGTCCCGCCCCTCCCTCACCCCCCTACCCCCACAGCCCACCATCTCGCCCATCAAACGCAGATCGAGGGCGGAGTCCACCGGAGAGAAGAACCGGCAGCATTCACCAAGCGGAGAGAAAATGGAGGGAGAGGAGAAGGAGAAGAAGCCGACGAAGTGTGGATCCATAGGTGCGTTTGCCCACCTTCCGGAGTACATCAAGTTATATGACATCTTGAAAAACGCAAACGCCAATTACAAGCTGTCGTTGGAACCAGGGCCCAGGGAGAAGGTATGTGGCCTCCTGCGTGTGACCCTGACGTCGTTGGGGCGGCTCTTGGAGGTGGCGTCGATGGCGGAGTTCGGAAAGCTGGCAGAAGAAGTGTTGCAGTATCTAAAGACAGTGACGTCGCTACTACCAACCCTGACTGTGCAGTGTGGGCAGCAGGTATGGTAGGAGGAGGAGTAGTAGTAGTAGTAGTAGTAGTAGTAGTAGCAGCCCTGTCCCCTGCCATTACACTACCCTTCCCCCAGCTCACACCCCCCTCTCTCATATACCTCTCCACTCCATCCCTCCATCCTCAGCCCCCCTCCCTCTCCACCTCTCTCACATACACTCCTAGTTAGTCTCTCACACCAATGCACTCTTCTCTCTCTCTCCCACAGCTTCTGAAATGCCTCTTTGGGTCCAACACACTTGCCATATTTGACCAGTTATATCGAAAGGGTCCTGAATCACAGACCAGCCGCAGCTCCTCATCGGTCGACCCAGGGGGCGGGAGTGGACGAGCGGGCGGAGGGGACGAGTCGAAGGGCGGGGGACTCCACCACCTGTGTTTTAACCATCCACTCACTCAACTAGAAGCAGATCTGAATTGTATATCAGCTGCTAGACAGGATGCAGATGCAATGGGGTAAGTATTGGACACTTTGTGGTGAGGATGTGGATGTGGAGTTGTGTGGAGAGGTGTGGATGTGGTGAGGATGTGGAGTTGTGTGGAGAGGTGTGGATGTGGAGTTGTGTGGAGAGGTGTGGATGTGGTGAGGATGTGGAGTTATGTGGAGAGAAATAGGTTACTGGCATTATAGGGTGATTGTTGGACTGTGGTGTGTGGTGAGGATGTGGAGTTATGTGGTGAGGATATGGATGTGGGGTTATTTGGAGAGGATAGAGTGAGAGAGACTAACTAGGAGAGTGTATGTGAGTGAGGTGGAGGGGGAGGCCAAGGATGAGATGGAGGGATGGAGTGGAGAGGTATATGAGAGAGGATGTGGATGTGGAGAGGATGTGGAGAGAGAGACAGATGAGGAGTGATGTGGATGTGATGGAGATGATGATGATGATGACAATAATTATAATGATGATGATGATAATGATGATGGAAAACTCGCAGACATAACCCTGACAGTAACAACGATAATAATAATAATAATAATAATAATAATAATAATAACAGCAGCAACAATGACAATACTCTTACAAATTTGCCGAGCCTAATCAAGCCCTTGATGTCCAGCTTCAGCCTCCCTCATCGCAAAGGCAGCGTTGGCGTCTTCAAAATATTGACGCGGAGCAACGACAAATCATCGCTTAGTTCGTACATCCGATTGTTTGAGCAGCTGGTCATAAAGGCGCTGAAGGTGGGTGGATTGGGGTCGTTTGTGGGGTGTGTGGGGTCGTTTGTGGGGTGTTTGAGGTCGTTTGTGGGGTGCTTGAGGTCGTTTGTGGGGTGTTTGAGGTCGTTTGTGGGTTGTGTGGGGTCATTTGTAGGTTGTGTGGGGTCATTTGTAGGTTGTGTGGGGTGTGTGTGGGGTGTTTGTCGTTAGCTGTGAATCTAGTTATCTGTCTAAGTGTGTGTGTGTGTTTATCGGCCTGTCTGCCTGCCTATCTGTCTATCTATCTATCTGTCTGTCTGTCTGTCTATCTATCTGTCTTGTACCATCTGTATGTCTGTCTTTCTATGTGTGTGTGTGTGTGTGTGTGTGTGGATAAAGAGAGAGAGAGGGAGGGAGAGAGGTGATTTGTTTGTGGCCACCCCTTATGGGATTAAGACATCTGTTTATAGATTAACAGATAGGTAGATGGGGAGGTCGAGGATGAGGTGGAGGGATGGGGTGGAGAGGTATATGAGAGAGGGGGGTGTGAGCTGGGGGGATGGAGAGTGAGAGACTAACAAGGAGAGTGTATGTGAGTGAGGTGGAGGGGGGGGGAGCGGGAGGGGGAGGCCAAGGATGAGGTGGAGGGATGGAGTGGTGAGGTATATGAGAGAGGGGGGTGTGAGCTGGGGGGATGGAGAGTGAGAGATTGACAAGGAGAGTGTATGTGAGTGAAGTGGAGAGGGGGAGGGGGGAGAGGGAGGGGGAGGCCAAGGATGAGGTGGGGGGATGGAGTGGAGAGGTGTATGAGAGGGGGGTGTGTGTGAGCTGGGAGCAGGGCGGTGAAAGGGCAGGGGACAGGGCGACATGGAGGTGATTTGTTTGTGGCCACCCATTATGGGATCAAGACATCTGCTTATAGATTAACAGATAGACGGAAATCACCAATAGATGTAAAAATCCTAATGAACTGGGAGACATAGAAGAGAATAATTTACCTCTCTTCCTCGTTGCAGCTGTACACAGTGTCGAGTGATGTGGTAATGCAGAGGTCAGTGTTACAACTCCTGATTCACCTGGTACAGATTCGCGTCAACTACTGCCTCCTCGATTCAGACCAAATATTCATCGGCTACGTCATCAAGCAGTTTGAATATATCGAGGAGGGACAGATCAAGTGAGTGTTGGTGGCAAGAATCGTGTGGGTGAGGCAGCATCTGTTGTTTTGGATATAAGGCCGATTTACATGACTGGTGGCTAGGCACTCCTTCAGAGCTCTGTGGGAAAGCCCGGTCTCGGCCATGGCCTTCCTCAGGGACTCAGGGCTGTTCGGCCAGACTGCCTAGGCAACAACTACTATTACTACTACTACTACTACTACTACTACTACTACTACTACTACCCCTTCTCATCACAACACCAATACACTCCAGTCCCATCCTTCCTCCCAACCCTTCTCTCGTAATCATAAATAAATCTTTTTCAGAGACGCAGGAGGAGGAAGAGGAGGAGGAGGAGGAGGAGGAGGAGGAGTAGTAGTAGTAGTAGTAGTAGTAGTAGTAGTAGTAGTAGTAATAGTAGTAGTACCAATACACTCCAGTCCCATCCTTCCTCGCAAACCATCTCTCATAATCGTAAATAAATCATTTTCAGAGACACAGCAGGAGGAGGAGGCATAGTAGTAATAGTAGTAGTAGTAATAGTAGTAGTAGTAGTAGTAGTAATAGTAGTAGTAGTAGTAATACACTCCAGTCCCATCCTCCCAGTCCTTCTCTCATAATCATAAATAAATCCTTTGCAGAGACGCAGAAGAGCTGATCCCTTCCATGTTTCGCTTCCTGGTGCTGCTGTCATACGAGCGCCATCACAGCAAAAAGCTTCTCGGAGTTCCAAAGATCATACAGCTTTGTGACGGGCTTATGGCCAGCGAACAGCCTCCTCTCTCTCACTGTAAGTATGGTCTATATCTATCTATCTGTCTATCTATCTGTCTGTCTGTCTGTCTTATCATACAGCTTTGTGAGGGGCATATGGCCAGCGAACAGCCTCCTCTCTCTCACTGTATGGTCAATTTCTATCTATCTGTCTATCTATATATCTATCTGTATCTGTCTATCTATCAGTCCAGTATCTTTGTATGTAGTGTGGTAGGTGATGATGATGATGATGATGATGATGGTGGTGGTGGTGGTGGTTGTGGTGGTGATGATGATGATGATGGTGATGATAGCAGTGTCTTTTTATGTGTGGTAGGTGATGATGGTGATAATGATAGTGATGATAATAATAATAATAATAATAATAATAATAATAATAATTCATCCATCCATCCATCCATCCATCCATCATCCAGTCCTATGTTTCCCCATGAGGAGCCTAGGAGTAATAATAATAATAATAATAATAATAATGATGGTAATAATAATAATAATAATAATAGTGTCTGTGTGTATGTGTGTAGGTGTCTTGGCGCTACAGCCGTTAGTGGAGGACTTGTTTTTGGTGCGAAGTGCGTCGAACAGTGCCGATCAGCGCGAGCTGGAGACTCAGCGAGAAGTGCTGTGTTCAATGCTGCTCCGACTGGCGTGTTATCACCAGGTGGGTCGTCAGAGCTACGGTAACTACTCCTGTACCACTTAAATGCCACTACAGTCACTCTTCTACCAGTTATATGCCACTACAATCACTTTATGGCATTACAGTCACTCTCCAGCCACATCTACTACTTTATACCACTACAACCACTTCTTCTACTACTTATATACCACTACAGTCACCCTTGTACTACAGTAATCCCTCCATAGCACGGCATAATAGAGCAAGAGGCATGTCTGGGGCTTGAGTCTGTTCAGGACTTGCGAAAAATGCCCCTGGACTGGTACTTATAGACCCCAACGCAACCTAACCCTGAACACCACCTACGTAACTCCCTACGGACATGCACAGCACCTATTTAAGACCCTATGCACGCCAATAAGGGACGGGAACCCTAAAATAAATGAATAGGAACCCAAGAATGAGGAATTAGAAGTGAGTATGGAAAATATGTAGTAGTGTATAGGGTGCTTATAACGCGTCCGAGGCCGGTACGAAGATTAACCCACCTCCTCTATGGCTCTGACAGTGGTGAAGGTACACTTGAAGCACGTACAGTAATCCAGTGTTGTACTGTACTTAATCATTGGGTCTATCTATCTATCTACCTATTGCCAGACGCCTCAATCCCTTTCGGGGTGGCCACAAACTAATCGCCTCCATGTCGCCCTGTCCCCCGCCATTTCACTGCCCTGCTCCCAACTCACACCCCCCTCTCTCATATACCTCTCCACTCCATCCCCCCATCTCATCCTTGGCCTCTCCCTCCCTCTCCCCCCCTCCACCTCACTCACATACACTCTCCTCATCAGTCTCTCACTCTCCATCCCCCCAGCTCACACCCCTTCTCTCATATACCTCTCCACTCCATCCCCCCATCTCATCCTTGGCCTCCCCTCCCTCTCCCCCCCTCCACCTCACTCACACACACTCTCCTAGTTAGTCTCTCACTCTCCAGCCCCCCAACTCACACCCCCCTCTCTCATATACCTCTCCACTCCATCCCTCCATCTCATCCTTGGCCTCTCCCTCCCTCTACCCCCTCCACCTCACTCACACACACTCTCCTAGTTAGTCTCTCACTCTCCACCCCCCCAGCTCACACCCCCCCTCTCTCTGAATTCAAACTTCTTAACACTGCACAACACTGTAAATTCCTATATGGTGTAGAGGCGAGGTATTCCTGTTTATTCACTGTTTATACGCAAAAACGAGTACGTGGGCGGCCATGGCGATGAGTGTGCAGTCAGGACGGTAGGTGGGCGGGAACTGGGCGCGGGGGAGGATGCAAGGGGCGGGCACTACTGCTTCCAAAAATACAAGTGTTTGGTGGTGCAGAAGGATGGTTGAAGAGATGTCGTTTTTTTTTTCCGTTCTTTTACGTTTTTTGGTTTCCGGAGGGCTCAAAATGTGCGAGACTTGGGGTGTCCGAGGCTTACAGGGATTATAGTAGATAGATAGATAGATAGATAGATAGATGGTGGTGTTGAAGACAAGATGATGATGATGATGATGATGATGACAGAGAGAATGATGATGATGATGATGATGATGATTATGATAGGGAGAATGATGATGATGATGATGATGATGATGATGAGAGAGAAAATAATGATGATGATGATGATGATGATCGAGAGAATAATGATGATGATGATGATGATGATGATGAGAGAATGATGATGATAGGGAGAATAATAATGATGATGATGACAGAGAGAATATTGATGATGATGATGATGATAGAGAGAATGATGATGATGATGATGATGAGAGAGAGAATAATAATGATGATAATGATAATAATGACAAAAATAATGACAATAATGCAACAACGCCCCCCCCACAACCTTCGCCCCCTTCAGGTTCTGCGGCTGGTGTCGTTAGTCCTGGGAGCCACGCGGGGAACAAACACGGAGCGATGGAGGAAATTATCGCGGCAGGTGATTGACACGCTCCTTCCCCTCCTCTCCAGGCTGCAGGTCAACCTAGATTCGCAGGTAATGGTGGTGTTGATAGATGCAGTACCATAATCCCCCACGTCTATCTGCCTGACTGTCTGTCTGTCTGCGTACCTACCTTCATGTCAGGTTACTCTCTCTCTCTCTCTCTCTCTCTCTGTCTGTCTGTCTCTCTCTCTCTCTCTCTCTCTCTCTCTCTCTCTCTCTGTCTGTCTGTCTCTCTGTCTGTCTGTCTGTGTCTCTGTCTGTCTGTCTGTCTGTCTGTCTGTCTGTCTCCCTCCCTCCCTCCCTCCCTCCCTCCCTCCCTCCCTCTCTCTCTCTCTCTCTCTCTCTCTCTCTCTCCAAGTCAGCCTCGACCCCCAGGTAAGCACTATCATGTACAGGCAAGAATTTTGAGTTGTAACAGCAGATGAACACTATAGTTATGCTAGTCATGAAGAAGTGCTGCGGGAAGAATAACTACCAACAGGAAGTGAGGTAGAACTAGTCATATCTACCAATCTACAAATTTTCCACCATAAGTGTAAATACATTCCTACCCCGGTTTAACGATGTGGTTGGTGAGGTAAGACCCGATTGTTAGGCGGGGTGTGGTATATCGGAGTAGATTTAACGTGTAAAGTAATGAGTTGCACTTTTCAACCTTCTGTTCCCCCCACCCAAGTCCTAAACCCATCCAAATGAGTCCAGAAACAAGTGTACAGCCAGTCTAAATGGCCTAACAGCTGTCAAGGAAGCTAACCTGAGCCTAACACCTGTAAATAACTCACTAAAACCAACAAATAACATCTGAAAATCATCAAATATGTCTGGAAAAAATCAAGCTTAGTAAACTGTACCCCAAAATGACAATGTTCACCCCACCTATGGCTAAAACACATTAATCTAAGTCTAAAAACAGTTTATAAATCCACCTAAACACCAAAATGACAATGTTCACCCCACCTATGGCTAAAACACATTAATCTAAGTCTAAAAACAGTTTATAAATCAACCTAAACACAAAAATGACAATGTTCACCCCACCTATGGCTAAAACACATTAATCTAAGTCTAAAAACAGTTTATAAATCCACCTAAACACCAAAATGACAATGTTCACCCCACCTATGGCTAAAACACATTAATCTAAGTCTAAAAACAGTTTATAAATCCACCTAAACACCAAAATGACAATGTTCACCCCACCTATGGCTAAAACACATTAATCTAAGTCTAAAAACAGTTTATAAATCCACCTAAACACCAAAATGACAATGTTCACCCCACCTATGGCTAAAACACATTAATCTAAGTCTAAAAACAGTTTATAAATCCACCTAAACACCAAAATGACAATGTTCACCCCACCTATGGCTAAAACACATTAATCTAAGTCTAAAAACAGTTTATAAATCCACCTAAACACCAAAATGACAATGTTCACCCCACCTATGGCTAAAACACATTAATCTAAGTCTAAAAACAGTTTATAAATCCACCTAAACACCAAAATGACAATGTTCACCCCACCTATGGCTAAAACACATTAATCTAAGTCTAAAAACAGTTTATAAATCCACCTAAACACAAAAATGACAATGTTCACCCCACCTATGGCTAAAACACATTAATCTAAGTCTAAAAACAGTTTATAAATCCACCTAAACACCAAAATGACAATGTTCACCCCACCTATGGCTAAAACACATTAATCTAAGTCTAAAAACAGTTTATAAATCCACCTAAACACCAAAATGACAATGTTCACCCCACCTATGGCTAAAACACATTAATCTAAGTCTAAAAACAGTTTACAAAGCAACCTAAACACCAAAATGACAATGTTCACCCCACCTATGGCTAAAACACATTAATCTAAGTCTAAAAACAGTTTATAAATCCACCTAAACACCAAAATGACAATGTTCACCCCACCTATGGCTAAAACACATTAATCTAAGTCTAAAAACAGTTTACAAAGCAACCTAAACACAAAAATGACAATGTTCACCCCACCTATGGCTAAAACACATTAATCTAAGTCTAAAAACAGTTTATAAATCCACCTAAACACCAAAATGACAATGTTCACCCCACCTATGGCTAAAACACATTAATCTAAGTCTAAAAACAGTTTATAAATCAACCTAAACACAAAAATGACAATGTTCACCCCACCTATGGCTAAAACACATTAATCTAAGTCTAAAAACAGTTTATAAATCAACCTAAACACAAAAATGACAATGTTCACCCCACCTATGGCTAAAACACATTAATCTAAGTCTAAAAACAGTTTATAAATCCACCTAAACACCAAAATGACAATGTTCACCCCACCTATGGCTAAAACACATTAATCTAAGTCTAAAAACAGTTTATAAATCCACCTAAACACCAAAATGACAATGTTCACCCCACCTATGGCTAAAACACATTAATCTAAGTCTAAAAACAGTTTACAAAGCAACCTAAACACCAAAATGACAATGTTCACCCCACCTATGGCTAAAACACATTAATCTAAGTCTAAAAACAGTTTATAAATCCACCTAAACACCAAAATGACAATGTTCACCCCACCTATGGCTAAAACACATTAATCTAAGTCTAAAAACAGTTTACAAAGCAACCTAAACACAAAAATGACAATGTTCACCCCACCTATGGCTAAAACACATTAATCTAAGTCTAAAAACAGTTTATAAATCAACCTAAACACAAAAATGACAATGTTCACCCCACCTATGGCTAAAACACATTAATCTAAGTCTAAAAACAGTTTACAAAGCAACCTAAACACCAAAATGACAATGTTCACCCCACCTATGGCTAAAACACATTAATCTAAGTCTAAAAACAGTTTATAAATCCACCTAAACACAAAAATGACAATGTTCACCCCACCTATGGCTAAAACACATTAATCTAAGTCTAAAAACAGTTTATAAATCCACCTAAACACCAAAATGACAATGTTCACCCCACCTATGGCTAAAACACATTAATCTAAGTCTAAAAACAGTTTATAAATCCACCTAAACACCAAAATGACAATGTTCACCCCACCTTTGGCTAAAACACATTAATCTAAGTCTAAAAACAGTTTATAAATGAACCTAAACACCAAAATGACAATGTTCACCCCACCTATGGCTAAAACACATTAATCTAAGTCTAAAAACAGTTTATAATTCAACCTAAACACAATTTTAGTCTAAAGTTCATCAAAATCAATAAGAGAATTCAAAACCCATCGTTAAACGGGGGATTTGCCATCGTTAGGCGGGGTATGGTGATATTTCTGCCCCATCATTAAGCCGGGGTATCGTATATTGAGGTCTATCTATCTATTGCCAGACGCCATAATCCCGTATCTATCTATCTATCTATCTATTGCCAGACGCCATAATCCCGTAAGGGGTGGCCATTTGACTCTGAGTTAGTTGTTTTACGGGGAGGGGCACTAACCCCCCACCAACCCACTTGTTGACACGTAGGGAGCACGTATGGTTTGGTTATATGGTTACCACCCAGCGTTGTAAATGGTTTCTTGGCTTACAGGAAACCATTTGGCTTGTCACTCAATGTAAAGCCACCTGTAAAGGAAAGAAAAGCAATAAGAAGTGACAGGAAAGATGGAAGAAATAGGAAGAGAGGAGGACAGGCACAGAAAAAGAATGATAAAGGCTAAGGAAGAAGTAGGCAGCACTACATCAAGTGAGTGGATGATGGTGAGAAATAGGAAGAGAGGAGGACAGGCACAGAAAAAGAATGATAAAGGCTAAGGATGAAGTAGGCAGCACTACATCAAGTGAGTGGATGATGGTGAGAAATAGGAAGAGAGGAGGGCAGGCACAGAAAAAGACTGATAAAGGCTAAGGATGAAGTAGGCAGCACTACATCAAGTGAGTGGATGATGATGAGAAATAGGAAGAGAGGAGGGCAGGCACAGAAAAAGAATGATAAAGGCTAAGGAAGAAGTAGGCAGCACTACATCAAGTGAGTGGATGGTGGTGAGAAATAGGAAGAGAGGAGAGCAGGCACAGAAAAAGAATGATAAAGGCTAAGGAAG
>NC_137070.1:979872-992372 GCF_032717465.1 Coenobita brevimanus | reverse complement strand
ATGCTGTATGGTAGTGAGACCTGGGCAGTAAAGGAAGAGGATATTCGTAGTGTAATGCTGTATGGTAGTGAGACCTGGGCAGTAAAGGAAGAGGATATTCGTAGTGTAATGCTGTATGGTAGTGAGACCTGGGCAGTAAAGGAAGAGGATATTCGTAGTGTAATGCTGTATGGTAGTGAGACCTGGGCAGTAAAGGAAGAGGATATTCGTAGTGTAATGCTGTATGGTAGTGAGACCTGGGCAGTAAAGGAAGAGGATATTCGTAGTGTAATGCTGTATGGTAGTGAGACCTGGGCAGTAAAGGAAGAGGATATTCGTAGTGTAATGCTGTATGGTAGTGAGACCTGGGCAGTAAAGGAAGAGGATATTCGTAGTGTAATGCTGTATGGTAGTGAGACCTGGGCAGTAAAGGAAGAGGATATTCGTAGTGTAATGCTGTATGGTAGTGAGACCTGGGCAGTAAAGGAAGAGGATATTCGTAGTGTAATGCTGTATGGTAGTGAGACCTGGGCAGTAAAGGAAGAGGATATTCTTAGTGTAATGCTGTATGGTAGTGAGACCTGGGCAGTAAAGGAAGAGGATATTCGTAGTGTAATGCTGTATGGTAGTGAGACCTGGGCAGTAAAGGAAGAGGATATTCGTAGTGTAATGCTGTATGGTAGTGAGACCTGGGCAGTAAAGGAAGAGGATATTCGTAGTGTAATGCTGTATGGTAGTGAGACCTGGGCAGTAAAGGAAGAGGATATTCGTAGTGTAATGCTGTATGGTAGTGAGACCTGGGCAGTAAAGGAAGAGGATATTCGTAGTGTAATGCTGTATGGTAGTGAGACCTGGGCAGTAAAGGAAGAGGATATTCGTAGTGTAATGCTGTATGGTAGTGAGACCTGGGCAGTAAAGGAAGAGGATATTCGTAGTGTAATGCTGTATGGTAGTGAGACCTGGGCAGTAAAGGAAGAGGATATTCGTAGTGTAATGCTGTATGGTAGTGAGACCTGGGCAGTAAAGGAAGAGGATATTCGTAGTGTAATGCTGTATGGTAGTGAGACCTGGGCAGTAAAGGAAGAGGATATTCGTAGTGTAATGCTGTATGGTAGTGAGACCTGGGCAGTAAAGGAAGAGGATATTCGTAGTGTAATGCTGTATGGTAGTCAGACCTGGGCAGTAAAGGAAGAGGATATTCGTAGTGTAATGCTGTATGGTAGTCAGACCTGGGCATTAAAGGAAGAGGATATTCGTAGTGTAATGCTGTATGGTAGTGAGACCTGGGCAGTAAAGGAAGAGGATATTCGTAGTGTAATGCTGTATGGTAGTGAGACCTGGGCAGTAAAGGAAGAGGATATTCGTAGTGTAATGCTGTATGGTAGTGAGACCTGGGCAGTAAAGGAAGAGGATATTCGTAGTGTAATGCTGTATGGTAGTGAGACCTGGGCAGTAAAGGAAGAGGATATTTGTAGTGTAATGCTGTATGGTAGTGAGACCTGGGCAGTAAAGGAAGAGGATATTCGTAGTGTAATGCTGTATGGTAGTGAGACCTGGGCAGTGAAGGAGGAAGATATTCGCCGGCTCAGACGTACAGAAATGACAGTGATTAGGTGGATGTGCAGTGCGTCCCTGCGTTCAAGGTCTGGGGGGGCTGGGTTTACAATGGAAGAGTTGAGAGGTAGGATGGGACTGGAGTGTATTGGTGTTGTGATGAGGAGGGGTAGACTGAGATGGTTTGGACATGTGGAGAGGATGGGGGATGATAATTGCGTGAGGAAGGTGAGAAGTGTTAGTATTGGGGGTGGGGTTATGAGGGGTAGACCGAGAAAGACATGGGACGAGGTCATTAAGTGTGACCTCAGGGGTAAGGGACTGAACAGGGAGGCGCAATGGATCGTGCAGCGTGGAGAGCCGCCATTAGGTGACCAAGGCTGACACATGTAAGCAGGTTGGAGCCTTTAAAAACGAAACGAAATGAAACGTTACTGTACGATCGTTCCTTCCCTCTGTCTTAAACCACAAATCTAATGTAGTAGTAGTAGTAACAGTAGCAGTAGTAGTAGTAGTAGTAATGACTATAATTATTTTGACTAATAATAATAACATTCCACAGATTCCTTTTAGAAGTGGTGCGTGTGAGTGTGGGGGAGATACGGAGTGTACGTTTGTCTCTCCTGCACTCGTGTTTGGCATCGGAGAGCAGTTCCAAGCAGCACACGCCTGATTTGTTAGTCTGTTTGTCTCACCACCTCCTCCTCACCCTCCTCCACCTCTCACTCTCAGGTATGGTAATTCTATCTATCTACTATATCTATCTATAGCCAGATGCCATAATCCCATAAGGAGTGGCCATTTGTCTTTGAGTTAGTTGTTTCATGTCTGTCTATCTATCTGTCTATCTATTGCCAGACGCCATAATCCCATATCTATCTATCTATCTATCTATTGCCAGACGCCATAATCCCATATCTATCTATCTATCGCCAGACGCCATAATCCCGTAAAGGGTGGCCATTTGTCTTTGAGTTAGTTGTTTTACGGGGAGGGGCACTAACCCTCCACCAACCCACTTGTTGACACGTAGGGAGCACGTATGGTTTGGTTATATGGTTACCACCCAGCGTTGTAAATGGTTTCCTGGCTTACAGGAAACCATTTGGGTTGTCACTCAATGTAAAGCCACCTGTAAAGGAAAGAAAAGCAATAAGAAGTGACAGGAAAGATGGGAGAAATAGGAAGAGAGGAGGACAGGCACAGAAAAAGAATGATAAAGGCAAAGGAAGAAGTAGGCAGCACTACATCAAGTGAGTGGATGATGGTGAGAAATAGGAAGAGAGGAGGGCAGGCACAGAAAAAGAATGATAAAGGCTAAGGAAGAAGTAGGCAGCACTACATCAAGTGAGTGGATGATGGTGAGAAACAGAGAGGTGGACAGACACAGAAAAAAAATGATAAAGGTGAAGGAAGAAGTAGAAAATAGTAGGCAGCACTACATCAGGTGAGTGGATGGTACTGAAACCAACACTATCCCCTCTACAGGTCAGTGGCGTGAGGTAATCAATTCACTTAAGGACATATGCACGAAAGAGGTGGAGTTAATGGAGGAAATCAACGAAGGACTCTATTTCGTGTGTGGATGGTACCCCCCACTGCCTCTTCTGTGGTGCAAGCTCCTCACCTCACTGGATATTATGTCACAGAATCTTTGGACGCGAGTATTGCGCACATCACACAGAAAATCATTGACGAGTGTAAGGTGAGTGTGTGTGTGTGTGTGTGTGTGTGTGTATGTATGTGAGAGAGAGAGAGAGAGAGAGAGAGAGAGAGGTGTGTGTGTGTGTGTGTGAGAGATAGAGAGAGAGAGGTGTGTGTGTGTGTGTATCAGATTTGTAGCATATATTACTGTTTTGTGTGTGTGTGTGTGTGTGTGTGTGTGTGTGTGTGTGTGTGTGTGTGTGTGCGTTAGTGTGTGTGTACCATATATCAATTTTCTAGCTCTATATTCATGTTTTTTGACTTTCGTGTTTACATAAAGACCAATTTTCGTGTCGTCTTTGCAGTAGTCCTGTTGTAAGTGAGGCTAGTGGACCCTCGAGCTGCCTATCCCTGGAGTTTATGCGACAGTGTGGACTGATTGTGTTCTCGGAGTTTGTGGTGAGTCATTGCTACTACTACTACTACTACTACTGTTACTACTACTACTACATTAGATTTGTGGTTTAAGACAGAGGGAAGGAACAATCGTACCGTAGCATTTCGTTTCGTTTCGTTTTTAAAGGCTCCAACCTGCTTACATGTGTCGGCCTTGGTCACCTAATGACGGCTGTCCACGCTGCACGATCCATTGCAGCCTCCCTGTTCAGTCCCTTAACCCTGAGGTCACACTTAATGACCTCGTCCCATGTCTTTCTCGGTCTACCCCTCATAACCCCACCCCCAATACTAACACTTCTCACCTTTCTCACCCAATTATCATCCCCCATCCTCTCCACATGTCCAAACCACCTCAGTCTACCTCTCCCCATCACAACACCAATACACTCCAGTCCCATCCTTCCTCCGAAACCATCTCAATCTACCCCTCCTCATCACAACACCAATACACTCCAGTCCCATCCTTCCTCCCAAACCATCTCAGTCTACCCCTCCTCATCACAACACCAATACACTCCAGTCCCATCCTTCCTCCCAAACCATCTCAGTCTACCCCTCCTCATCACAACACCAATACACTCCAGTCCCATCCTTCCTCCCAAACCATCTCAGTCTACCCCTCCTCATCACAACACCAATACACTCCAGTCCCATCCTTCCTCCCAAACCATCTCAGTCTACCCCTCCTCATCACAACACCAATACACTCCAGTCCCATCCTTCCTCCCAAACCATCTCAGTCTACCCCTCCTCATCACAACACCAATACACTCCAGTCCCATCCTTCCTCCCAAACCATCTCAATCTACCCCTCCTCATCACAACACCAATACACTCCAGTCCCATCCTTCCTCCCAAACCATCTCAGTCTACCCCTCCTCATCACAACACCAATACACTCCAGTCCCATCCTTCCTCCCAAACCATCTCAATCTACCCCTCCTCATCACAACACCAATACACTCCAGTCCCATCCTTCCTCCCAAACCACCTCAATCTACCTCTCCTCATCACAACACCAATACACTCCAGTCCCATCCTTCCTCCCAGACCACCTCAATCTACCCCTCCTCATCACAACACCAATACACTCCAGTCCCATCCTTCCTCCCAAACCATCTCAGTCTACCCCTCCTCATCACAACACCAATACACTCCAGTCCCATCCTTCCTCCCAAACCACCTCAATCTACCCCTCCTCATTACAACACCAATACACTCCAGTCCCATCCTTCCTCCCAAACCACCTCAATCTACCCCTCCTCATCACAACACCAATACACTCCAGTCCCATCCTTCCTCCCAAACCATCTCAATCTACCTCTCCTCATCACAACACGGGCGTTTTATTTCCCGCCGGTGGCTGTGTTCGTTTACAACTCATGTCAACCCATCGAGATCCACATTCCATGCCTGTTTACCAGTGCTGGTGTTGTGTGGATACTCGCTGTGATTAGAAGCATGTAGTTACTTCCCTGCTCCTCATTTCCTATCATAGCTCTGAGCTTGTGATTCCATCTATCTATCTATCTATTGCCAGACGCCTCAATCCCGTTCAGGGTGGCCACAAACAATTCGCCTCCACGTCGCCCAGTCCCCTGCCATTTCACTACCCTGTTCTCACACCCCCCTCTCTCATATACCTCTCCACCCCATCCCTCCATCTCATCCTCAGCCTCCCCCTCCCTCTTCCCCCCTCCACCTCACTCACATACACTCTCTTCGTCAGTCTTTCACCCTCCATCCTCTCCACATGGCCAAACCACCTCAGTGTGTTCCTCCTAATGCTTCCTATCACATCCACATCCACACCACAACACTCCTTTATATCCTCATTCGTCAGCCTGTCTCTCCATGTAACTCCACATCCACCTCACTCACATACACTCTCCTCGTCAGTCTTTCACCCTCCATCCTCTCCACATGGCTAAACCACCTCAGTGTGTTCCTCCTAACGCTTCCTATCACATCCACATCCACACCACAACGCTCCTTTATATCCTCATTCGTCAGCCTGTCTCTCCATGTAACTCCACATCCACCTCACTCACATACACTCTCCTCATCAGTCTCTCACCCTCCATCCTCTCCACATGGCCAAACTAACTGTAATTGTGCCCAAGCAACCTGACAGCGCTGTGGACACGAGGAAAGCATTTACCCCCAAGGAAGAGGTAAATTCTAGGACGAAGTAGCGTGTGGTGTGGGACGGTAAATGCAGACGAGAGTGACAGTCAGATAAAATGAGACAGGTGTGTTTACTATCTATCTATCTATTGCCAGACGCCTCAATCCCGTTTGAGGTGGCCACAAACAAATCCCCTCCATGTCCCCCTGTCCCCCGCCATTTCACTGCCCTGCTCCCAACTCACGATGTGGGTACAATTCGTGTTTTCGCCTGTAGTGCTACGAGTGTCGAAAAAAATGAAAATGAAGGCTCTGTGACTGATCTTTGTTATGCATTGACGGTCTTACAAATTATACCGCTTGTCTGAATTCGTTATTATAGCCGGTGCAGGTTTATATCCAAGGGGTGGTTGGGGTTTATTGGTCATGTAATGCCACTCAGGATCTTAAATATCAGCACCAAAGCCTAGCCCTGGGGTCCTACGCTCCTCATGGGGAAACACAGGATTGGGTGATGGATGGAGGGATAAGAAATACAGGGAGAAAGAGACGTTTACCTGAGGCGTGTACAGGTAGGCCTACTGATTGGGTGCAGGGCTCAGGTGTAATTAATCAGTGAGGTACGAGTCAATTACCTGAGTTGACGCGGCCAGGTGAGTGTGGTGGTGTGGTGGTGGTGTGGTGTGAAGACTGTTCTGAACTAGTGCTTGTTTTTCTGCTATTGCTGCCTTATATTGCTCCTCCTCCTCAATTCATCTTTTATTCCAGTACAATTTCTTATACAGTCAAGTCTCCTGTGGTGCGTGCTTAGTGGCGCGGTTTTCTACGACATGGTGAGGTGCCAGACTCCTCGAAAAATGAACAACTTGTATAAACTATATCTTCTTCTCCTTTCGGCTCTCCCTTTAGGGGTCGCCACAGCGGATCACCCGCCTCCATCTTACTAGGTCTTCTGCATCTTCTCCTACACCTACCACCCGCATGTCCTCCTCCACTACATCCATAAACCTTCTCTGTGGCTTTCCTCTCTTTCTCCTGCCTGGTAACGTGTATAAAGTATATGTGCGAGCAAATTCCCCTGGCGCCTGGAGAGCAAAACACAGCCTTCGCCCACCATTGAAGCCCCGCGCAGTGTATAGCCAGACCTCTTGTTATCTGACCACCCTCCCATGTCTTGTGCCTCTTGTTGTGTGTAATTCATGCACTGACTGATTGCCTGATTGTGTGCCTGTGTGTAGTGGGGGTAAGTGGGGGAAAGTGGGGTGATAAGAAGGGCTTTGGGTGAACGTCCAAAACCAAATTGCATTCTTCCCATAGATTTAGTTATTTGTATGGCACGGTATAGAGTGATTCATAAGTAATATATAATAATAATAATAATAATAATAATAATAGTGTATCTATCTATCTATTGCCAGACACCTCAGTCCCTTACAGGGTGGCCACAAACAAATCGCCTCCACATCGCCCTGTCCCCCGCCATTTCACTGCCCTTCTCCCAACACCTCCCCCCCCTCACTCACATACCTCTCCACCCCATCCCTCCATCTCATCCTCTGCCTCCCCCTCCCTCTCGCCCCCTCCATCTCACTCACATACACTCTCCTCGTCAGTCTCTCACTCTCCATCCTCTCCACATGGCCAAACCACCTCAGTGTGTTCCTCCTAATGCTTCCTATCACATCCACATAATACTAATAATAACAGTAATAATAATAATAATAATAATAATAACAATAATAGCAGTAATAATAATAACAGCAATAATAATAATAATAATAATAATAACAATCTTTCTCTCAGGCGCGACACATGCAGGAGGGGGAGTGGCTGACGTGGTTGGTGGTGCAACATATCAGTGACGTTGTGGCGTTACATTCAGAGCCTCCCATCCACACCCTCATCCAGTCCATCCACTCCTCACCCGCTGCATCCGCCCTCCTCATCCAGGCCATCCACACACGCTGCGAGTATGTGCAGAAGGTGAGTAGGTGGAGTGTATGTGGAGTGTGTGTGGAGTGGTGGGTTTGTGTGTGCTATGGGGCTGATTGTATTGATAGATTAACACGCACACACACACACGGATGCATATAAACACACACACACACACACACACACACACACACACACACACACACACACACACACAGAAAAAGGGTGGTGGTGGTGATTGATGATGATGGTGATGATGATGAGGAGGAGGAGGAGGAGGATGGTGATGGTGGTGGTGGGGACAGTAATAATAATAATAATAATAATAATAATAATAATAATAATAACCTCACAGGCAGAGTATGGCGAGCACATTATCTCCGTCATCTCTGGGGTGCACATCTCGCAGTCTGGCGCGCTGATCGTGTTTATAGTCGAGAAGTTGTTGACGTCCGCGTACCTGGTGGTGACCCGTGCCGCCTGCTGCCTGGCCACTCAACGCCTGAGCCTACTCTTGGCCATGACCCCAGCCCAGGTTATCGTACAGCTGCCGAAAGAAGACACGTCGAAGATTATAACGTATATGAAGGAGAATAACTTGGAGCAACGGTAAGGATAGATAGATAGATAGATAGTTAGTTAGGTTATCACATACATTAGTGATAGATACAATAATAGACCCTGATAGATAGATGGATAGATAGATAGATAGATAGATTATTACATACATGAAAGATATTAACTTGGAACAACGTAGGGAGTGAGTGATGTATACAGTCATAGACTCTGATAGATAGATTGATAGATAGAGTAGACCCCTCACTTTAATGGGCCTTGATAGATAGATGGATAGATAGATAGATAGATAGACACTTAGCTTCTCACAACATTCATCCAGCCAGCTCGATCTCTTGTCAGTTCCCTAGCCTCACCGACTTCCAAACCTCTCTTCCTCACACACTCATCCACCATATCCCTCCACCTTCTCCTTGGCCTACCTCGCCTCCTCCCACCTTCAAATTCGTTCAGATATACCTTTTTCACCACTCTGTTGTTATCCATTCTCTCCACATGACCACACCATCTCAGTACACTCTCTTCGATTCTGGTGTCCACAGACTTCCTCACTCCACATCTTTCACGAATCACATTATTTCGTATCCTATCCACCCTCTGTACTCCACATACATTCCTCAGCAGTCCCATCTCCACTTCCTCACTCCACATCTTTCACGAATCACATTATTTCGTATCCTATCCACCCTCTGTACTCCACATACATTCCTCAGCAGTCCCATCTCCACTGCTCTTACTCTTGACTTCCAAACCTCTCTTCCTCACACACTCATCCACCATATCCCTCCACCTTCTCCTTGGCCTACCTCGCCTCCTCCCTCCTTCAAATTCATCCAGCCAGTTCAATCTCTTGTCAGTTCCCTAGCCTCACCGACTTCCAAACCTCTCTTCCTCACACACTCATCCACCATATCTCTCGTGTATGTTGCAGATACGGGCACCTGTATGGCCTGTTGCAGCGATTGATGAGTCAGGTGCACGGAATTGACGATGGCGACGACAACACAAAGGGCAGTGACCCCCATCCCACCGCCCCGCCCCCAGCCACCTCACTTGACCTAACGTGGTACTTGCAGTTGGTCAGAAGCAGGTGAGTTGTAGTGTTACTCTCATTCTTCGTTCCATCCATCCCTCCATCTCATCCTCGGCCTCCCCCTCCTCCCAAAAATACACCCTAACACCCTCATCAATACCATCTGCAGGTGTATGCGTGGTGAGGGCGGTGGGCTGGAGTGTAGCCAGCTGCTGAGCCACCTGGAATACAGCGAGATCATCAACATCATGTCCGGGAAGAGCTTCAATGCCTCGCTGCTCGTACACACCCTCCGCCTGGGACTCACCACCACACTCCAGGTATCTTGCGGTGTACAGATGTTATTGTTCCTCTTGTTCTTCGTGTTCTTCCTCATGTTTGCTGCTGTCTTCCTCATCTTCGTCTTCTTCAACGCCTCGCTCATCATACACTCTCTCCGCCTGGGACTCACCACCACACTCCAGGTATGTACAGTATTAGGGTACAAATGTTCATGGTAGTGTTCTTCTTCCTGCTGTTCTTCTTCTTGCTGTTCTTCCTCTTCCTCATCTTCATCTTCTCCTCCTTCTTGTTCTTCTTCTTTGTCATCGTCATCATCTTCTTCAACGCCTCGCTGCTCGTACACACCCTCCGCCTGGGACTCCCCACCACACTCCAGGTATGTCCGTGTACAGATGTTCGTGTTGTACCTCTTTGTGTCGTCATCTTGTTTGTTTTTGTCGTCATCTTGTTTGTTTTTGTCGTCGTTGGTATTGATGTAATCTTAAAGGCTTGTCACTCAGTGTAAAGTCACTTGTAGGCAGAAGGAAAAGGAATGAAGGAAAGACAGAAGAGGAAGGAAGGAATGAAGGAAAGACAGAAGAGGAAGGAAGGAATGAAGGAAAGACAGAAGAGGAAGGAAGGAATGAAGGAAAGACAGAAGAGGAAGGAAGGAATGAAGGAAAGACAGAAGAGGAAGGAAGGAATGAAGGAAGGGATAGAGGAAAGGGCAGGCATCTAAGAGCAGCACTACATGGTGTGAGTGGATGGTGAGCACCCTGATCTGCACTACCATTTCGTTACCTTTCTCCCAGGTGGTGCGAGAGTGGGGCGGGGCGTGTGGGAGTCCAGAGGGTGCGGGGGAGAGCGAGGACGAGTGTAGCAGTAGCAGTGGGAGTGGTGGGGCGGGGGAGTCACCTTTGTACACAGCCAGCAGGGTGGTGCTGCTCCAACACCTGGCACACCTCACCACAGTCCTACCACGGCCACACCACACCTTCATGCCAGGTAAATATCTATCAGTGTGCATCAGAGTGTATGTGAGTGAGGTGGAGGGGGGGAGAGGGAGGGGGAGGCCAAGGATGAGATGGAGGGAGGGAGTGGAGAGGTATATGAGAGAGGGGTGTGTGAGCTGGGGGATGGCAGTGAATGTCTATCTGTCTATCTATCTGTCTACCTACCTACCTACCTACCTACCTACTTACCTTCTCACCTACCTACAGCTACATATCTATCTATCTATCTGTCCATCTATCTATCAATCTCAACCCAGCTATCTATCCATCTTTCTGACTCTCCTGACTAAATCACTCAGGGGGCGGGAATCAGTACAGCGAGTGGGTGTGTGAGCCCCATCTCATCCTTGGTCTTCCCCTCCACCTCATGTACACTCTCCTAGTTAGTCTTTCAAATCCTCATCTTTATAATATCCAACTCCCCTGACTAAATCACACAGGGGGCGGGAACAAGTACAGCGAGAGGGTGTGTAAGCTGCTGGGCGGGGATGATGGGGGTGTGGGGCGGTCCGTGGAGGCGCTTGGTCCTGCGGTCATGGAGTACCTCATCGGTCTCTCTCGCCTCCCCTTCTCAGTCCAGGTCTTGCCCGAGAACGCCGAGCATCTGGTACGATTTGCCCTGCTGGCCATGGAGGTGGGTGGAGGAGGCGTTTGTCTGTCTGTCTGTCTGTCTAGCTGTGTGTGTGTGTGTGTGTGTGTGTGTGTGTGTGTGTGTGTCTATTTATGTATGTATCTGACTGTGTGTGTGTGTGTGTCTGTCTGTCTGTTTATGTATGTATCTGTGTGTGTGTGTGTGTGTGTGTGTGTGTGTGTGTGTGTGTCTATTTATGTATGTATCTGACTGTGTGTGTGTGTCTGTCTGTCTGTCTGTTTATGTATGTATCTGTGTGTGTGTGTGTGTGTGTGTGTGTGTGTGTGTGTGTGTCTGTCTGCCTTATCTACGTACCTACCTACCTACCTACCTACCTACCTACCTGTCTGTCTGTCTGTCTGTCTGTCAGTCTATCTGTCTATCTGTCAGCCAATTAGTTATATTACCTATCTGTACCTCTATCTCTCTCTCTCTCTCTCTCTCTCTATCTATTGTCAGATGTCTTAATCCTGTAAGGGGTGGCCACAAACAAATTGCCTCCATGTCACCCTGTCCCCTGCCATTTCACTGCCCTGCTCCCAGCTCACACCCCCCTCTCTCATATACCTCTCCACCCCATCCCTCCATCTCATCCTTGGCCTCCCCCTCCCTCTCCCCCCCTCCACCTCACTCACATACACTCTCCTCATCAGTCTCTCACTCTCCATCCCCCCAGCTCACACCCCCCTCTCTCATATACCTCTCCACCCCATCCCTCCATCTCATCCTCGGCCTACCCCTCCCTCTCCCCATTATTACCCTAATAATAATATGATTTTTCTTTTTTTTCCAGTATTTACATTGGCAGGTGTGGCTAGGGTGCGTCAGTGTGGAGGTGGGGACGCTCTGCTTAGGGTGCGTTGATGCCGTGCTGCGCTGTGGTACCCTAGCCAGCCTGCTAAGCCTACCCGAACGCACCTCCTACGTGTGTTCCATCGTAGCTGCCCTACACGCTGCCACCTCCTACTTCATCAGGCCTAGAGCCTTGCCTAGGTGAGAGCTGCCTTGATTTCCTTGTTTACTGAATAGGGAGGCTGCCAGAGATCAAGCACAGTGAAGAGCCGACAGAGAGAGTGAAAGAGAGAGAGAGGGAAAGCTGCCAGAGATCAAGCAGCGTGAAGAGCCAACAGAGAGAGGGAGAGAGAGAGATGTGTGTGTGTGTGTGTGTGTGTGTGTGTGTGTGTGTGTGTGTGTTTTAGGTGACAAGGCCATCGCATGTATTGTAAATAATGCAGTATGAAGGAGTGTACTTTGAGCAATTAATAATTCTTGTAATAATAATAATAATAAT
>NC_137070.1:967372-974872 GCF_032717465.1 Coenobita brevimanus | reverse complement strand
GTGGATTATTTTGTTGATTACACCTTACTGTCCTCTTCTGTGTTACTTAAATCATAGTAATATCTCTCTCTCTCTCTCCCCCATTTCTCTCTCCCTCCCTCTCTGTCTCTCCTTTTCTTCTGTCTGTCTGTCTGTCTCTCTCTCTCTCTCTCTCTCTCTCCCCCTTTCTTTCTCCCTCCCTCCCTCTGTCTCTCTTTTCTGTCTTTCCCTCCCTTTCCTCCTCTCTCTCTCTCTCTCTCTTTGCCTCATTATCACTGCCTACCTCCCTCGTTTTATCTTCCCTACAGAGCGGCCTGTGCTCGTGTGTAATCGGGGAGGTAGTGAAGTCTGTCGCGTGTCTGTGTGATTTGTTTTGCTCCGCGGCACACCATCGCTGGGTTCTGGAGTCCCTCGTTCCGCTCCACACGTCACACCCCATAGAGGACCACATCGCGCATCAATACCTCATCATTGCGACGTGTAAAGCCCTTGCGACGCTCCGGCTGGCCAAGCAGGTAGGACGAGTTGGTCACTGGAAGGTGTTTGGGGATAGATGAGTTTCTGATTACCCTTGCAATGCTCCAGCTGGCCAAACAGGTGGGACGAGTTGGTCACTGGAAGGTGTTTGGGGATGGCCGGGTTTATGATTGTTCGAGTCGCTAAGCAGGTGGGACGAGTGGGTGGCTGGAAGGTGTTCGGGGATAGCCAGGTAGGACGAGTGGGTGGCTGGAAGGTGTTTGGGGATGGCTGGGTTTACGATTGTTGGTGTTTGTGTCTGTCTATCTATCTATCTATCTATCTGTCTATCTAATTTTCTATCTATCTGTCTATCTAATTTTCTATCTATCTGTCTATCTAATTTTCTGTCTATCTGATTTTCTATCTATCTGTCTATCTATTTTTCTATCTATCTGTCTATCTAATTTTCTATCTATCTGTCTATCTAATTTTCTATCTATCTGTCTATCTAATTTTCTATCTATCTGTCTATCTAATTTTCTATCTATCTGTCTATCTATTTTTCTGTCTATCTAATTTTCTATCTATCTATCTATCTAATTTTCTATCTGTCTATCTAATTTTCTATCTATCTGTATCTAATTTTCTATCTATCTGTCTATCTAATTTTCTATCCGTCTATCTAATTTTCTATCTATCTATCTGTCTGTCTATCTAATTTTCTATCTATCTGTCTATCTAATTTTCTATCTATCTGTCTATCTAATTTTCTATCTATCTGTCTATCTAATTTTCTATCTATCTGTCTATCTAATTTTCTATCTATCTGTCTATCTAATTTTCTATCTATCTGTCTATCTAATTTTCTATCTATCTGTCTATCTAATTTTCTATCTATCTGTCTATCTATTTTTCTGTCTATCTAATTTTCTATCTATCTATCTATCTAATTTTCTATGTCTATCTAATTTTCTATCTATCTGTATCTAATTTTCTATCTATCTGTCTATCTAATTTTCTATCCGTCTATCTAATTTTCTATCTATCTATCTGTCTGTCTATCTAATTTTCTATCTATCTGTCTATCTAATTTTCTGTCTATCCGTCTATCTAATTTTCTATCTATCTGTCTATCCAATTTTCTATCTATGTCTATCTAATTTTCTATCTATCTATCTATCTATCTGTCTATCAGTCTATCCTGTCTATCTATCCGTGTACATTGCAATCTCACACTGCAAATCACCTACAATGCGAGGTCAGCCCAGAATATGCTTTTATCTATCTGTCTATCTATCTATTGCCAGACGCCTCAATCCCGTACAGGGTGGCCACAAACAAATCGCCTCCACGTCGCCCTGTCCCCCGCCATCTCACTGCCCTGCTCCCAACTCACACCCCCCTCTCTCATATACCTCTCCACCCCATCCCTCCATCTCATCCTTGGCCTCCCCCTCCACCTCACTCACATACACTCTCCTCATCAGTCTCTCAAAGGCAAAATCAACAAATCAAACGTTCAAACACGCGAATCGGGTGTATGATTCTAAGACACGAAGGCAGGTGGTGATGAGAGAGATTCAAAATGGCGCGCAATTGGCCAGCTGTCTGCCTGCCATCTGCTGACTTTCGTGGGTACAGAGACTTCTCCTCCACACTGCCGCCAGAACGCATGCTGTGACTTCGCATCCTGTGGTCTGTTTTAGCACCATAGCAGTACCACCTGTTGTGCTTCCCCTCCATAGCAGTACCACCTGTTGTTCCTCTCCTCCATAGCAGTACCACCTGTTGTGCTTCCCCTCCATAGCAGTACCACCTGTTGTCCCTCTCCATAGCAGTACCACCTGTTGTTCCTTTCCTCCATAGCAGTACCACCTGTTGTCCCACTCCATAGCAGTACCACCTGTTGTCCCTCTCCATAGCAGTACCACCTGTTGTGCTTCCCCTCCATAGCAGTACCACCTGTTGTGCTTCCCCTCCATGGCAGTACCACCTGTTGTTCCTCTCCATAGCAGTACCACCTGTTGTCCTCCATAGCAGTACCACCTGTCGTCCTCCTCCATATTGCCAAGAGAACGCACACTACACCTCGCATCCTGTGGGTTATTTTAGCGTCACAGCAGTACCACCTGTTCGTCACTGTCCCAGCTGTTGACTCTGAAGGCTCTATGACACCCCCAGGACCCCTCAGCAGCGACAGCGAGCGTGACAGCAGGGCGTCCCACCACACAGGTCAAGAGTACACACGCTGAGCCTTGCATACGCACCCCTCCCTTCTAAACAACCCCTGACGTCACTTATATAAAGGTTCGATAAAGGTGCTTGGTGGGGTGGAGAGGTATATGAGAGAGGGGGGTGTGAGTTGGGAGCAGAGCAGTGAAATGGCGGGGGGACAGGGCGACGTGGAGGCGATTTGTTTGTGGCCACCCCAAATGGACGTCTGGCAATAGATAACTAGATAGTGTTGTATTTGTTTTATTCATTGGTCCACTACAAGTACGATTAGACAGGGTATCGGTAGGGTAGGGTAGGCAGGAAGGGCACCCCAACGCCATGCCCTCGGTGACTTATCCACCTCATACAGTACTATATTTCCCATACGTTCATTGGTTCACTCAATGCAGAATCGTAGAATGTGAACGTTTCTGCCGCCCATGGACTGGCATTGTGTGAGGGTGCGCTGGATGTCTCTGTCTTGAGGAGTGGCCAGGTGTCAGTGCGTTTGTGTGCCGTGTGGTGGGTCTGTTGTTATGGTTACCACCCAGCGTTTCAGAACTCCCCATTCATTTATCCCCACAGGAGGTCAGCACGTCACTATGCGAAGGGATGGTGCACATACTTGAAGAGTCTGTGTACGTGTGCATTGCGGGAGGTCAGTTTGTCGTTATGGTTACCACCCAGCGTTTCAAAACTCCCCATTAATTTATCCCCACAGGAGGTCAGCACGTCACTAAGCGAAGGGATGGTGCACATACTTGAAGAGTCTGTGTACGTGTGCATTGCGGGAGGTCAGTTTGTCGTTATGGTTACCACCCAGCGTTTCAAAGCTCCCATTCATTTATCCCCACAGGAGGTCAGCACTTCATTGAGCGAAGGGATGGTGCACACGTTGAAGAGTGGCTAGGTGTCTGTATGTTTCTGTGGTGTATGGGAGGTCAGTTTGTCGTTATGGTTACCACCCAGCGTTTCAAAGCTCCCATTCATTTATCCCCACAGGAGGTCAGCACTTCATTGAGCGAAGGGATGGTGCACACATTGAAGAGTGGCTAGGTGTCTGTACGTTTGTGTGGTATGGGAGGTCAGTTTGTCGTTATGGTTACCACCCAGCGTTCAAAGCTCCCCATTCATTTATCCCCACAGGAGGTCAGCACTTCATTGAGCGAGGGGGTGGTGCACATGGTGGAAAGCGGGCTCAAGAGTGGCCAGGTGTCGGTGCGGACGTGTGCCGTTCAGGGCCTCCTGTACCTACTCCAGGCACCCCCAGAGGAAAGTCCGCCACTGATCATGCTGGCGGCAAATTACATCCTGAAGTACAACGACGGGTGGGTAGCTGTGGTAATTGTGGTGGTTGTGGTAGTAGTAGTGATGGTGGTAGTAGTAGTAGTAGCAGCAATAGGGATGGTAGTAGTAGTAGTAGTAGTAGTAGTATACAAAGATGGTCATATCCTGAAGTATAATGATGGGTGGGTAGTTGTGGTAATTGTGGTGGTTGTGGTGGTAGTAGTAGTGGTGGTGGTAGTAGTAGTGGTGGTAATAGTAGTATGCTGAGAGTCAATTATATTCTGAAGTACAACGACGGGTGGGTAGTTGTGGTAATTGTGGTGGTTGTGGTAGTAGTAGTAGTAGTGGTGGTAGTAGTAGTGGTGGTAATAGTAGTATGCTGAGAGTCAATTACATTCTGAAGTATAATGATGGGTGGGTAGCTGTGGTAATTGTGGTGGTTGTGGTAGTAGTAGTAGTAGTAGTAGCAATAGGGATAGTGGTAGTAGTAGTAATAGTATACAAAGATGGTCAGTTTTATCCTGAAGTATAATGATGGGTGGGTAGCTGTGGTAATTGTGGTGGTTGTGGTAGTAGTAGTAGTAGTAGTAGCAATAGGGATAGTGGTAGTAGTAGTAATAGTATACAAAGATGGTCAGTTTTATCCTGAAGTATAACGATGGGTGGGTAGTTGTGGTAATTGTGGTGGTTGTGGTAGTAGTAGTAGTAGTAGTAGCAATAGGGGTGGTAGTAGTAGTAGTAGTAGTATACAAAGATGGTCAGTTTTATCCTGAAGTATAACGATGGGTGGGTAGTTGTGGTAATTGTGGTGGTTGTGGTAGTAGTAGTAACAGTGGTGGTGGTGGTGGTGGTAGTAATAGTAGTATGCTGAGAGTCAATTATATTCTGAAGTACAACGACGGGTGGGTAGTTGTGGTAATTGTGGTGGTTGTGGTAGTAGTAGTAGTGGTGGTGGTGGTGGTGGTAGTAATAGTAGTATGCTGAGAGTCAATTATATTCTGAAGTACAACGATGGGTGGGTAGTTGTGGTAATTGTGGTGGTTGTGGTAGTAGTAGTAGTAGTAGTAGTAGCAGCAATAGGGATGGTAGTAGTAGTAGTATACAAAGATGGTCAGTTTTATCCTGAAGTATAATGATGGGTGGGTAGTTGTGGTAATTGTGGTGGTTGTGGTAGTAGTAGTGGTGGTGGTGGTAGTAGTAGTGGTAGTAGTAATAGTAGTTGTAGTATTGGTGGTGGTGGTGGTGGTAGTTGTAGTAGTAATAGTAATAGTAGTATCATTATTATTATTAGGTGGTAGGTGGGGGCGCTCGCCATCCACTCACTTGATGCAGTGCTGCTCTCAGGTGTCTGCCCTTTCCTCTCCTCCATCCTTCTTTCCTTCCATCCTCTTCTGTCTTTCTTTCCTTCATACTTTCCTCTTCCTTCTGCCTGTGGGTGACTTTACACTCCCTCTTCTGTCTTTCTTTCCTTCATTCTTTCCTCTTCCTTCTGCCTGTGGGTGACTTTACACTCCCTCTTCTGTCTTTCTTTCCTTCATTCTTTCCTCTTCCTTCTGCCTGTGGGTGACTTTACACTCCCTCTTCTGTCTTTCTTTCCTTCATTCTTTCCTCTTCCTTCTGCCTGTGGGTGACTTTACACTCCCTCTTCTGTCTTTCTTTCCTTCATTCTTTCCTCTTCCTTCTGCCTGTGGGTGACTTTACACTCCCTCTTCTGTCTTTCTTTCCTTCATTCTTTCCTCTTCCTTCTGCCTGTGGGTGACTTTACACTCCCTCTTCTGTCTTTCCTTCCTTCATTCTTTCCTCTTCCTTCTGCCTGTGGGTGACATTACACTCCCTCTTCTGTCTTTCTTTCCTTCATTCTTTCCTCTTCCTTCTGCCTGTGGGTGACTTTACACTCCCTCTTCTGTCTTTCTTTCCTTCATTCTTTCCTCTTCCTTCTGCCTGTGGGTGACTTTACACTCCCTCTTCTGTCTTTCTTTCCTTCATTCTTTCCTCTTCCTTCTGCCTGTGGGTGACTTTACAATGAGTGACAAGCCAAATGGTTTCCTGTATGCCAGGAAACCATTTGGCTTGTCACTCAGTGTAGAGTCACCCACAGGCAGAAGGAAGAGGAAAGAATGAAGGAGAGACAGAAGAGGAAGGAAGGGAGGACAGGGCAGACACTCAAAGCGGCACCACATCGAGTGAGTGGATGGTGAGCGCCCCTACCCACATTGAAAAATATATGCTTCATCAGAAAACAGGATTGGAAATAGTTTGCGACCACCCTTTTGTGATTAGTAGATAAATTGATAGATAAGTAGATAGATAGATCACTGAACAGTAGATGAGCCTACTGTAAAATTACCTTGATAGATAAAGGGATTGGTAGATAGACAGAGGCTCTGATAGATATCTTTTGTACACAGAAAAAGCCGCGAGTGTGAGAGTCACGAGGTGGCGGTGTGGGAGGTGTGGGTGTACCTCGTGGAGCACTACGAGACCTTGCCTGACCCTACTCTCCCCTCCACCGCACTCCACATGGCCCTCTCCACCGCAGCCACGTCCTCCACCACCCCCCGCCTCCTCCACCAAGTCCTGAGAGGCGTGGAGCGGCTGGTGTTGGTGCAGCAGCTCTCGAGTAACACGGTAGAGGTGATATTCAAGCTGGTGATGGATTTGGTACTGAATGGGTCCCTTTCCACTTCACTCGCCGCCCTCCCTCTCTTCATCACCACACTCTACGCCAATGCACGGAACACCGCCTCACTCACGCACCTCTCAGCGCTCAACGACGCATCCCTAGACCCTGAAACACTTCTCCTGGTCTTGGAAAAACTCTCCATCTTCTTTGACCGGATACGCGTCGGCTACCCACACGAAGCAGGGGTCATCGCAGGTCTGCTTGGGCCTTGCCTACTGGATGTTCTCCCTGCAAGCCAGATCTTAAATAAGGTCATAACGGAGTATATTTCCAGCCACCAGCCTCATCCGCACCTCCTAGCATCCACACTCTTCCAGGTTTTCGAAGGGGCGATGAGTGAAAGTGGAGAGGGGCTGGTACAGGAGTGGGTCTTGCTGTCACTCAGTAACTTCACCCAACGCAGTCCCATCTCTCTCGCTGTCTGGTGCCTGACGTGCTTCTTCATCGCCGCCTCGAGTAACCGGTGGCTTCGGGCTGCCTTCCCCTCGGTGCAGGCGCGGCTGGGGAAGCTGGAGGCGCGAGATATCCAAATCTTCTGCATGTCTGCCTCGCACTTCCGAAAGAGCCTGGCCACCGAGGAACAGAAGGCGAAGTTTGAAGCTGTTTTCCAGGCCGTGGCAACTCCAGGCTCACCATTCCAGGAACTCTTGGACTACATAGAGGACTAGACGCATCCAGACCCGCATTCTCGGCTAAGGAAGCTGCCTAACGCCTCTTCTTTAATGATTTATTTTTAGGTACCTGTGCAAGTGTTTTTCAGGCTGTGGTAACTCCAGGCTCGCCATTTCAGAAACTCTTGGATTACATAGTGGACTAGACGCACCCGGACCAGCAGTCTCAGCCGTTAAGGAAGCTCCCTAACGCATCTTCTTTATTGA
>NC_137070.1:889872-962372 GCF_032717465.1 Coenobita brevimanus | reverse complement strand
GTCACTTTCCTCTGCTGGCTAATATTGCTAAGCTGAGAGAGGCTTGGTATGTTTCTCTGCCTAATATTTCACCTCTTCTACTTGTCACTTTCCTCTGCTGGCTAATATTGCTAAGCTGAGAGAGGCTTGGTATGTTTCTCTGCCTAATATTTCACCTCTTCTACTTGTCACTTTCCTCTGCTGGCTAATATTGCTAAGCTGAGAGAGGCTTGGTATGTTTCTCTGCCTAATATTTCACCTCTTCTACTTGTCACTTTCCTCTGCTGGCTAATATTGCTAAGCTGAGAGAGGCTTGATATGTTTCTCTGCCTAATATTTCACCTCTTCTACTTGTCACTTTCCTCTGCTGGCTAATATTGCTAAGCTGAGAGAGGCTTGGTATGTTTCTCTGCCTAATATTTCACCTCTTCTACTTGTCACTTTCCTCTGCTGGCTAATATTGCTAAGCTGAGAGAGGCTTGGTATGTTTCTCTGCCTAATATTTCACCTCTTCTACTTGTCACTTTCCTCTGCTGGCTAATATTGCTAAGCTGAGAGAGGCTTGGTATGTTTCTCTGCCTAATATTTCACCTCTTCTACTTGTCACTTTCCTCTGCTGGCTAATATTGCTAAGCTGAGAGAGGCTTGATATGTTTCTCTGCCTAATATTTCACCTCTTCTACTTGTCACTTTCCTCTGCTGGCTAATATTGCTAAGCTGAGAGAGGCTTGGTATGTTTCTCTGCCTAATATTTCACCTCTTCTACTTGTCACTTTCCTCTGCTGGCTAATATTGCTAAGCTGAGAGAGGCTTGATATGTTTCTCTGCCTAATATTTCACCTCTTCTACTTGTCACTTTCCTCTGCTGGCTAATATTGCTAAGCTGAGAGAGGCTTGGTATGTTTCTCTGCCTAATATTTCACCTCTTCTACTTGTCACTTTCCTCTGCTGGCTAATATTGCTAAGCTGAGAGAGGCTTGATATGTTTCTCTGCCTAATATTTCACCTCTTCTACTTGTCACTTTCCTCTGCTGGCTAATATTCCTAAGCTGAGAGAGGCTTGATATGTTTCTCTGCCCACAAATGAATCTCTTTTTTAAATAGATCCAGGAGACAAATTATTATGAAATAGTGGAAAGATGATCAGTTAACGTCATTATTATCCCCAACTTCCTTTTTTATTTCTTTTAAAAATTTATAACTGATTTACTGGCCTTTTTTTTTTATAAGGTACTTGAAGAGCACTGTAGTATAGGATTATAATATTTCGAATTTAAAAACTGAAGCATGGGTGTATATATTTAGTACAACTTCGTGTAAATAATTATATATATAAAGTGATTGTATAGCTATGGTATATTGTATAGTTCTTGTTGATAATTATGATAATAAAATTGATTACAAGGGACTAGACGATGTAATTATGTTTTCTAAAAGGTAATTATGTTTCTGGACTTCATAGGACCATCCACTCATTTGATGTAATGCAATCCACACAGTGTAATTATGTTTTCTGAAAGGTAATTTATGTTTCTGGACTTCATAGGACCATCCACTCATTTGATGTAATGCAGTCTTCAGTAGAGAGGAACGGTATATAAGTATGAGAGAAGAAAGAGTGTTTGTGAGTGAGAGAAGTATGACAAGAGCGAGGCAATATATTGGAGAGAGAGAGAGAGAGAGAAGGATGAGAAGTGTTTGACAGTATTGGTGAAAGACAGGGAAGTGGAGAAGATGAAAGAGTGAGACATGTGAGTATAAGGCAGCTTAAAGATGCTCCATAGAGGCCATGACGTAAATATTTTCCTCTATTATCCACGGCTAGGTGATGGGGTTGCAATATTCAAAGCAACAAAAATCGCTAAACGTTGCCCTCAAATGTAGACTGCCGCAAAATTAAAAAGTCCAGCAAATCATCAAAAGTCAATGTAAAATGGCTAGAATATTGTTAATGTTATTTTTAGAGTTACTAGAATGTGGTCAGATTTATAGGAAGAGCATAATCCAGAGACGGATATTGTTCTACAAACGCTAGATTGTCGCTAAATGCAAAAAATCCTCAGATAATCGCCAGAAAAATGCAAATGTTATACAATGTCGCTGATTCTTTGTGAAAACACCATTAAATAGTCAAATTCCATGTTAGACGCTAAAATTTATCGTTAAAAGGAGACTAATATCTAGATGAAGCAGAAAATCGCTGAATTGACAAACTTAGGCCGACAAAACTCTCTGAGCGACCATCAAATCCTACATAAAAATGAAAACATTGGGATATTTCAGCATTTATTGAGCTGTGTCACGGATTTCAAAAGTTAGATAGACTTTTCAATAATTTATATGTACTTTCTAGACGTTTATATAGACTTGCGGTGACGAAATACCCAGGATTATTATGTGACAAGTTTGTATTTTAATTCAGGCTTGACTGGACTCAACTATTGGCTCTAAAACTTTCTTTGGACTTTGTAATAATTCCTATGTACTTTTTTGGCGTTTATATGTACTAACGTCGATGAAAAATATGATTTTGTAATATTGTTACCACTTGGATCATTACTGGAACAATGCTGACGAGGTTTGGGGAAGGAGGTGATGCCCAGGTGAGTTTATATCTCTTATTTTTAGCCATAATCCCGTATTTAATGACCTATTAATGTACCAGTGAATGTTTGAAGATATATAGATTATTCTGGTAAGTATGGAGGGTCTATTTAATATTGAGTAGGAGAGATTCGATGAGATGAAATTACCAGGCTGAGGTTGGTATGTATGTTCCCAAATGGTGGATATTGTCGATATATTTTTCCTCCTTCCTGGCATAATATGATGTTCACCTTATAACTACGACTCGAGATGGCAGATGGATTACTAGAGATATATTTGAAAGCAAGATCAGGTATGTTTGGGGCTGGATAAGAGTAATATTAGACGGTATATAGCAGCATGGGAAGCAACAGTTAGCCTGGGGTCTTATATTGCTTTCTCGTCATAGTGCATTTTTCCTCGTAATAAACTAACCATATGCCTCTGCTGGGAATGGTTAGGCATGGTTAGTGTGGCTGGATTGAAGGGATAATTTTCGATAATTCTGAGGGGGCAGGGTGGCTCAGTGGCAGAGCGGCGGACTCGGGACCGGGGTTATACCATTTGCCTCTGCTGGGATTGGTAAGGCATGGTTAGTGTGGCTGGATCGAAGAAATAGTTTTCGGTAATCCTGAGGGGGGCAGGGTGGCTCAGTGGTAGAGCTGGGGACTGGGGGTCGTGGGTCCGATCCTAGCCCGGTAGCCGCCATGCCGGGAGGGGTAGCGCCTTCCTGTCACCTAGCAGGGCTGTATGGTCTGGTCTAGCTTAGCAGAACATTTGAACATTTTGATATGAAAGACTAACCACCTGCATGTTTTTTTTTTCCTTTTTCCGCATGCCTTAGGTTTTTTTTTTTTCTGATTGCGTTTCCAAAAATGTTCTCTTTCCTGTTGGACAATGACACCTTTTATTTCTCTCATATCTATAATAATAAAGGCGAGTGTTTGTTACCTATAAGCTCGGCTGCCTTATGGTCTACCCCCACATGTGATACATATTATGAATTAGCATGATCCAGGCAGTGTTTGGGTATGTAATTTATTTAGATTAATTGTATGTTAAAAAGTTATATAAGGTATATTGGCCCAACGCACAATGTACCGGCTAGTTGTTTATAAAGGCCTCGTCATGCTCGTATGTGTTGACTTTGGTTACCTAATGGCGGCTATTCATGCTGCTCGATCTCTGGCAGCCTCCCTATTGCATCCCTTGTCTCTGAGGTCACGTACTATGACCTCATCCCAGGTCTTTTCCGGTCTGCCTCTCACAACGCTACCCTCAGCGTTCATACTTATCACTTTCTGCACCCATTTGTCATCCTTCATCCTCTCCACCTGCCTAAACCATCTCAGTCTACCCCTCCTCATCACAACACCAATACACTCCAGTCCCATCCTTCCTCCCAAACCATCTCAATCTACCCCTCCTCATCACAACACCAATACACTCCAGTCCCATCCTTCCTCCCAAACCATCTCAGTCTACCTCCTCCTCATCACAACACCAATACACTCCAGTCCCATCCTTCCTCTCAACTCTTCCATCGTAAACCCAGCCCCCCCAGGCCTCACACTCAGGGACGCACTGCACATCCACCTAATCATTGTCATTTCTGTACGTTTGAGCCTGCGAATATCCTCTTCCTTTACTGCCCAGGTCTCACTACCATACAGCATTACACTACGAATATCCTCTTCCTTTACTGCCCAGGTCTCACTACCATACAGCATTACACTACGAATATCCTCTTCCTTTACTGCCCAGGTCTCACTACCATACAGCATTACACTACGAATATCCTCTTCCTTTACTGCCCAGGTCTCACTACCATACAGCATTACACTACGAATATCCTCTTCCTTTACTACCCAGGTCTCACTACCATACAGCATTACACTCCTAACACATGCCACATACAAAGATCCCTTAGCACGTAGGGAGAGCCCTCTCAATGTCAGGAGAGGCAACAGCTCCCTGAACTTCTTCCAACCACTGCTCACTCTAGCCACAGAGCTGCTCCAGCCCCACCTCCAGCACATAACATGTCTCCCAAATAACAAAACTCTTCCACACACTCAAGAGACTCGCCAGCAAGATCAGTCCTTTCACGCCTGACAATCTCCACCTGCTCTCCCCGACACACACACACACATGAATCCAGCATTATCTCGCAGTCAACCTCTAATACCACTACATCTCTTATGCACCCACTTATCACAAACACTGCATTATCTTGCAGTCTACCTCTAATACCACTACATCTCTTATGCACCCACTTATCACAAACACTGCATTATCTTGCAGTCTACCTCTAATACCACTACATCTCTTATGCACCCACTTATCACAAACACTGCACAAGATGGAATTACTTCCCACGCCCTTGTGGCAAACTGCACATGGCCACTCTCCCTCGTCTTTGACAGTACCGCCACCAGCCCTAGATATCATCACTTTTGTTTTATCTGCATTTACCCTTAAACCCTTGTGCCCCATACCATCTCTCCACTTCCTAAACCTTTCCTCCACCTCACATACCATCTCTCCACTTCCTAAATCTTTCCTCCACGTCCCATACCATCTCGCCACTTCTCAAATCTTTCCTCCACTTCCTAAATTTTTCCTCCACCTCCCATACCATCTCTCCACTTCCTGAAGCTTTCCTCCACCTCCCATACCATCTCTCCACTTTCCAAATCCTTCCTCGCCTCCCATACCATCTCTCCACTTCCTAAATCCTTCCTCCGCCTCCCATACCATTTTTCCACCTCCTACATCTTTCCCCCACTTCTTCCTCCGCCTCCCATACCATCTCTCCACTTCCTGAATCTTTCCTCCACCTCCCTCCAGTTACTTATTATATTTTCTATGGTGGCTGTTCTGTTCGTACAAGGAGGAAGGGCCTGTTTATCAGCGTAACCCATTGACACGCAGACAGTCGAGTATTTGTGGTGCGAAGGGAGGTGTGTGCTGTGGTGTTCCGTCGAGGGAGGTACCAATTCACCAGAAAATATAAGCGACGCGAATGCCACCCCCAGCTGTTAAAATCACATCCTCCGCAGTCAGCTCCGTGTGTCGAAGAAGCAACGGATGCCACTCCTGCCATCCCTAGAGTTGCCGCGATAGGTGAACAGGAGCAAAGCAACGCCAAGCCTAAGGTAAGCGGCTTTCACGGTTCTTCATGGAGGGGTTTGAGCGGCTGTGATGGGTCGGGTGAGTGGCGGATTGATGGTTAGGATGTATTTCTTCATTTGCCTTGCTGTTTTCTTGATTTCTGTGGTGATTTTTGTGTTGTTTGGTAACTGTAATATCGATATACAATACCTCTAGATGTGATACCAATTTTGATGATGTTTTAGACTAATATCGTGTGTTTAGGTTGATTTATAAACTGTTTTTAGACTTAGATTAATGTGTTTTAGCCATAGGTGGGGTGAACATTGTCATTTTGGTGTTTAGGTTGCTTTATAAACTGTTTTTAGACTTAGATTAATGTGTTTTAGCCATAGGTGGGGTGAACATTGTCATTTTTGTGTTTAGGTGGATTTATAAACTGTTTTTAGACTTAGATTAATGTGTTTTAGCCATAGGTGGGGTGAACATTGTCATTTTTGTGTTTAGGTTGATTTATAAACTGTTTTTAGACTTAGATTAATGTGTTTTAGCCATAGGTGGGGTGAACATTGTCATTTTGGTGTTTAGATTGATTTATAAACTGTTTTTAGACTTAGATTAATGTGTTTTAGCCATAGGTGGGGTGAACATTGTCATTTTGGTGTTTAGGTGGATTTATAAACTGTTTTTAGACTTAGATTAATGTGTTTTAGCCATAGGTGGGGTGAACATTGTCATTTTGGTGTTTAGGTGGATTTATAAACTGTTTTTAGACTTAGATTAATGTGTTTTAGCCATAGGTGGGGTGAACATTGTCATTTTGGGGTACAGTTTACTAAGCTTGATTTTTTCCAGACATATTTGATGATTTTCAGATGTTATTTGTTGGTTTTAGTGAGTTATTTACAGGTGTTAGGCTCAGGTTAGCATCCTTGACAGCTGTTAGGCCATTTAGACTGGCTGTACACTTGTTTTTGGACTCATTTGGATGGGTTTAGGACTTGGGTGGGGGGAAACCCAAGGCTGAAAAACACATCCCATTACTTTACACGTTAAATCTACTCCGATATATAGTATGTCGCCGAACGATGGGTTTTTACATAACCAGTTGCTTCATTTAGCTGGGGTTGGCCTGTACTTGGTATATGAGATGGAGGGATGGAGTGGAGAGGTATATGAGAGAGGGGGGTGTGAGCTGGGAGCAGGGCAGTGAAATGGCAAGGGACGGCGACATGGAGGCGATTTGTTTGTGGCCACCCCTTACAGGATTAAGGTGTCTGGCAATAGATAGATATGAGGTGGAGTGGAGAGGTATATGAGAGAGGGGGGTGTGAGCTGGGGGCAGGGCAGTGAAATGGCAGGGGACAGGGTGACATGGAGGCGATTTGTTTGTGGCCACCCCTTACAGGATTAAGGTGTCTGGTAATAGAAAGATATGAGGTGGAGTGGAGAGGTATATGAGAGAGGGGGATGTGAGCTGGTTGCAGGGCAGTGAAATGGCAGGGGACAGAGTGACATGGAGGTGATATGTTTGTGGCCACCCCTAAGAGGATTAAGGCGTCTGGCAATAGATAGTTTTACAGTGGTTTGCCTGGGGACCTCATAGTGTTTGTTAAATCCAGTATCTAGTCTAGTGGGGTATGTTAAAGCAAGGGTCTATGGCAGGGCTGTGTGGACAACAACACTGTCAGTGTGGCGCTAACGTCGCTGTCCGTGGGGCAAACTTCTGTCTGTCTATCTATTGCCAGACACCTTAATCCTGTAAGGGGTGGCCACAAACAAATCGCCTCCATGTTGCCCTGTTCCCAGCTCTCACCTCCCTCTGTCATATACCTTTCCACTCCATCCCTCCAACTCATCCTTGGCCTCCCTCTCCCCCACTCCTCCTCACTCACAAACACTCTCCTTGTCAGTCTCTCACTCTCCATCCCCCCAGCTCACACCCCCCTCTCTCATATACCTCTCCACTCCATCCCTCCATCTCAGCCTTGGCCTCCCCCTCCCTCTCCCCCACTCCTCCTAACTCACATACACTCTTCTTGTCAGTCTCTCCATCCCTCCATCTCAGCCTTGACCTCCCCTCACTCTTCCTCACTCACATACACTCTTCTTGTCAGTCTCTCTCTCTCTCTCTCTCTCTCTCCAGCTTCTCCACATGGCCAAACCACCTCAATATTCTTACCAAAATAAATTAATCTGGGAATTTTTCAGCTACACCTGTACAGTATTGTCCATCTTTAACCACATAGAGTTTGAACAACATTAATACTGTGGTATATTAAACACACAGGAAGGTTAAACAATCTTTTTATTGGTTATGAGTGTTGTGTATTGTATATTAAACACACACGAAGGTTAAACAAACTTTTTATTGGTTTTATTGTGGCGCTGGGACTCAGTACGAGTCAAAACGGTGTTAGTCTCAAGAGGAACTGATGACGCACTATGACTCACTTGTCAGTGCTGGTCTGAGGGACGCCAATTAGGCAATTCTGGACACAAATATCCACCAAAACATATGTCTCAGCATGACATGTGTCAGTATTTGGTGCATCACAGGGGAGTGTGTCTATTTGAAGATCAACACTCTCAAATAGTATTGTCTCGGTTATTAGTTCAGGGGGGAAGGGAATACACTGAGGTGGTTTGGACATGTGGAGAGAATGGAGAATGAAAGACTGACTAAGAGGGTGTATGTAGGTGAGGTGGAGGGAGGGAGAGGGAGGGGTAGACCGAGGATGAGGTGGAGGGATGGAGTTGAGAGGTATATGAGGGAGGGGGGGGTGAGTTGGGGGGAGGGGAGTCAAATGGTGGGTGACAGAGTGACTTGGAGGCGTTTTGTCTGCGGCCACCCTTTGCGGGATTAGGGCGTCGGGCTATAGATAGATAGATAGATAGGAAGGGGCGCACGTGTGATTTTTGGCAATTTACTAAAAACTATTGGTTGTATCAGAATTCTGACAACACCACGTGAAAGCTTGTGAAATTGTGCATCTAGACATATGTTTAGCTCTTGTGTCATGTGGGTAAAGTTTTGTGCTAGAGTGTAGGGCAGTTATTCACTGTTGAACATCAGTATTCTCACCTCATTTTGGTGTAGCTTGAACTGAAAGAGCCATCCCTCAGATGCCTTGAAGTCCTGGACGTTGTGCAGACGTGCAAACTTCTCAGCAGCCACCTTCGCCTCGGTCCCACGCACTAGCACACCGGCACCACGTTGCTGACGAAACCACATCAGAGTCGACTTGTCAGCAGTGACGTGCTGGGCCCGGGCCATTACCTTCCTGTTGCTGTGACATGTACTTTTGCCAAAGTCCTGTCCATACTGCGTAAGCTTATTGAGTGACTTCTTGATATCAAACAGTGTTGTACGGGCTAGACTGTATTCGCGAAGAATGCGTCCTGTGGTCCAGCCAGCATCAACCTTGCCCAATATCTCACGCTGCTTCTCCAGACTCAGAACCTCCCTCTTCTGCTTCTCAGGCGGTGGTGGGGCTGTCACCACACACACAAGAGTACAGCAGAGCAAGGCCACCACCTGAAGAAGGTAGGGAACCACCACAAGAGCAACTGCAGTCACAGCCAGCGTTGCAGGCGGAACTGAGGTGCGGGCTAGTGTTCGCCGGCGAGTAGTACAGTACTGCGCTGCCATATTGCACCCAATGGATGCTTCAAGCACAGAGGAAGCCACACAGCAAACTTACATCTGTCTGTAAGGTTCACGTCCATTTGTCCAGGCAGGGGTTAGTACGTGACGGCAACAGCGGATGACCAGCACATCACCGCCTCAGGCAGTGTAGGACTCATGTGGCCTGCCAGGCGATGCTGACCATTCAGTAGGGAAGCAGACAGGCGCGTGTGGTGGGGGGTTTTTGCACTAATCCTGGAGGCCGGGGGACTCCCACCATTGGGTGTAGGGCCAGACGGGTGGTTTTACCGTACATGTACTCGTGAGTTGTGGTCTGTGTTACGTGCACCGTGGCCACCGGTGCCCCTCAGCCGGGAACAACACTGACCTCCTTCATTCAAAAATAGCCATAGAATTTTCTTGAAGATGTGGTCAGTGTCTTTGCCGGGCAGAAGTACATAGGATGTCTTTCTCTCACCTTACCAAACCTAACCTTGCCTAATAGCGCTGCCTTGCTAAGGAGGCTGACTGTGGTATTGAAATGAATATCCATACCAAATGGAAGTGTACTCTACAGTACAATACAGTATTGTACTGAACATACACTACACTGTGTACGGTACAGAACTGTAGTACTATCATATGCATTGGTACAGAAATTACTGATTCTCCTATTGTCATCAAAATGTGTCAAGGAATCTCTGTGTGTGTGGTGTGTGTGTCTCGGTGGCTGCACAATTTTCAACCTTCAATAGAGAGGCGGACAGGCGCTGTCATGCAATATGTACTTGTGGGTTGTGGTCTCTGTTTGATGGTTGTTGTGGTTGGGCAAGGCAGCCCTGTGGCCTCGCAGCTGTCAGCGTTGGGTGGAGAGGCGGATGTGTGCTGTCAGTCAACACGCACTCGTGGCTTGTGGTGGTGTGTAACACGCACAGTGGCAGTGAGGAAAGAGCCGCCCCGGTGGTCACCTGATACTGGGCTGTGGGTGGGGATGCGTACAGACATTTGGCCACCACTTGTGGGATACAGTCTTATTACTCGGGTGCTGGAGGTCCACTGGAGGTGATTGGACTAGCACGTGACTTGACCATTCAGTACCCTACGGGGGCGGACGGACATTTTAGCTCTGGTGGTGGGTTACGGACTTCTTCCCACTCATGGCTTGAGCCCAGCGGCCACGATACCCAGTGTTTGGACATGTCAGGTGGCCGGGCAAAGTTGTCTGGCACTTTTACGACCGGATAACGGCAAGTAAATTCGGATAATGGTTTAATAGAGCCAAGGCCCAGCATCCGGATAATTGAGGGATCACTGCAGTAATAATAATAATAATAATAATAATAGACATAGAAGTGTGAATGTCAGAAGTAGGATTGTGAGAGGCAGACCAAAAAAGACCTGGGATGAGGTCATGGTGTGTGACCTCAGGGATAAGGGACTGAATAGGGAAGCTGCCAGAGATCAAGCAGCGTGGAGAGCCGCCATTAGGTGATTAAGGCCAACAAATGCACACATGTTGGAGCCTCTATAAACAAACAAACAAACGGATAGGTGTACATGAAGCTACAGTACGTGGTGAAACCTTCTGGCGTATCAGATAGAGCCAGGATTCCGGGGGCTTGAATGAGGAGTGAATGGAAGCGTGGCCCATTGAACTGGACAAACTTGGGCTGTGTGGACGCTGCTACTCCTCACCCTGCCCTAGGGTGGGAAAGGAGGTCCAGATGATGATGGTGATGATGACAATGATGAAGATGGTGATAGTAATGATGATGACGATGATGACAGATAATGACAAGGTTATAGTCAGCTGAGAGAATTGCCACAGGGTTTTAGAATAACAGTATTACTAGATATACGAAGCAGCAGCAGCAGGAACAGTGTGAGGATGCACTGAGGAGGACCAAGATAAAACTGACTGAGGGCGAGCACATTCACCTTTTTCATTCATCTCTGTGGCGTGGCTGACCATTGCATTACCAAGTGCAGTGGTGGTGGTGGTGGAGGTTGTGGAGGAGGAGGTGTGGTGGTGGTGATGATGGTGGTGGTGCAGCAGGGTTTTTAGGGACCTTGTTATAACATTGACCATTAAAACATGGTGTAATATATATTCACCTTAGCAGTGTGGTGGTGGTGGTAGTGGTGGTGGTGGTGGTGGTGGTGGTAGTGGTGGTGGTGGTGTAACATATATTCACCTTTACAGTCATCTCCGTGGCGTGGCCTGACCATCACATCGTCCTTCGCCTCACCCAGTGCCGCTGTGGTGGTGGAGGTGCGTGGTGGTGGTGCCAGTGTGAGGCTGGAGGGCGCCACGTACGGCCTGAAGGAGGACGCCACAATTGACGAAGTGTTTCACCGCCTGAAGAGCATCAACGTTGACGCCAAGTAAGTGAAAAAAGAATGACAGAAATTGAACGCTTGAGAGCTTTTGGCAACAACGAGGGCAGCAGAAGGGCGGGGGACAGGGCGACATGGAGGCGATTTGTTTGTGGCCCTCGTAATATCAAGGCATCTGGCAATAGATAGATAGATAGAATGATTGTTGTAGTATTAGCATAAACACATTTGAAGTAGAAGAATGTTATGTGAAAATAGCTTTGCCCTAATATCAAATACTGAACAATATTATTCCATTGTTCTCTATATAAAGTTGAGTGTTTTGCAAAGCTTGATAGAATGGCCACACACATGGGCAGAGTAAGTCTATCTGCGATATGTATCTATCGCCAGACGCTTTAATCTCATAAGGGGTAGCCACAAACAAATCCCCCGTCACCCTGTCCTGAACCATTTGTCTGCCCTGCCTCCATCTGGCACACCTCTCATACACCTCCACTCCACTGCCTCATCCTTGGTCTGCCCCTCCTCCTCCTCTTGCTTCATATTCCACTGACAATTGATTTTTGTTAATTGCGAGTGTTTGGAATTGTGAATGCAGTTAACCATCTTTCCCGGATCAGTTTGGGAGGGAAGGAGCCTGACCCTATCTATCTATCTATTGCCAGACGCCTCAATCCCGTTTGGGGTGGCCACAAACAAATCGCCTCCAAGTCGCCCTGTCCCCCGCCATTTCACTCCCCTGCTCCCAACTCACACCCCCCTCTCTCAATTAAGCCAATAATCCTTAAGTCCCATAGTCCTTCCGTAAAGTGCGATTCCATGCCCATGATGGTAAGTAAATGAGTAACACAGCATATCCGTGTACAGCAAAAGCCCTCTAATCCTATCTATCTATCTATCTATAGCCCGACGCCCTAATCCCGCAAAGGGTGGCCGCAGACAAAACGCCCCCAAGTCACTCTATCACCCACCATTTGACTCCCCTGCCCCCAACTCACCCCCCCCCTCCCTCATATACCTCTCAACTCCATCCCTCCACCTCATCCTCGGTCTACCCCTCCCTCTCCCTCCCTCCACCTCACCTACATACACCCTCTTAGTCTTTCATTCTCCATTCTCTCCACATGTCCAAACCACCTCAGTGTATTTCTCCTAATTCACCCTCCACCTCATCCTCGGTCTACCCCTCCCTCTCCCTCCCTCCACCTCACCTACATACACCCTCTTAGTCAGTCTTTCATTCTCCATTCTCTCCCTCTAATCCGGCCACCAACACTCCAGAAATCCCAACACTCCGAATTTGTCAGGGCGAAAGTTTTTGAAAGTTTCTGGCCTTTTTCGAAATTATCTGGCTTAATTTTTTTTATTATTATTATTATTATTATTATTTTTTTGAATATTTCTGATTTAGGAGCGTGGGAGGTGGCCGAGAGTCCGCATCAGCTCTCCTTTGCTCTGCTCTCTCAATAACCTTAAAGATTTCAGCGGTCGAGTGGCTCCAACCTGACTCGATTCAACCATTGGTCTATCTATCTATCTATTGCCAGACGCCTCAATCCCATTTGGGGTGGCCACAAACAAATCGCCTCCAAGTCGCCCTGTCCCCCGCCATTTCACTGCCCTGCTCCCAACTCACACCCCCCCTCTCTCATTTACCTCTTCACTCCATCCCTCCATCTCATCCTCGGCCTCCCCCTCCCTCTCCCCCCCTCCACCTCACTCACATACACTCTCCTCGTCAGTCTCTCACCCTCCATCCCCCCAGCTCACACCCCCCTCTCTCATATACCCCTCCACCCCATCCCTCCATCTCATCCTCAGCCTCCCCCTCCCTCTCCCCCCCTCCACCTCACTCACATACACTCTCCTCGTCAGTCTCTCACCCTCCATCCCCCCAGCTCACACCCCCCTCTCTCATATACCCCTCCACCCCATCCCTCCATCTCATCCTCAGCCTCCCCCTCCCTCTTCCCTCCTCCATCTCACTCACATACACTCTCCTCATCAGTCTCTCACTCTCCATCCTCTCCACATGGCCAAACCACCTCAGTGTGTTCCTCCTAACGCTTCCTATCACATCCACATCCACACCACAACGCTCCTTTATATCCTCATTTGTCAGCCTGTCTCTCCATGTAACTCCACATCCACCTCACTCACATACACTCTCCTCGTCAGTCTCTCACCCTCCATCCTCTCCACATGGCCAAACCACCTCAGTGTGTTCCTCATAACGCTTCCTATCACATCCACATCCACACCACAACGCTCCTTTATATCCTCATTTGTCAGCCTGTCTCTCCATGTAACTCCACATCCACCTCACTCACATACACTCTCCTCGTCAGTCTCTCACCCTCCATCCTCTCCACATGGCCAAACCACCTCAGTGTGTTCCTCATAACGCTTCCTATCACATCCACATCCACACCACAACGCTCCTTTATATCCTCATTTGTCAGTCTGTCTCTCCATGTAACTCCACATCCACATCCACACCACAACGCTCCTTTATACCCTCATTTGAGTTCAGTTCCAATTCAGAATAATATGTGAATTAATCAGTTCCAGTTCAATTTAGTTCATTCATAAAAAGAAAGGAAATCTTCAATACCAATTCAATTCAGTTCATTATGGTCGATATGTCATTGAATTAAAATATTTTGAATTCAAAATCAGTTTTAATCTTCCCAGCGCCATTAATCTAACGGACGGAAGTAATAATGAGATTTCAAATTCAACTTTTAAGGGATAGGAAACTGTATACTGTATTTGTTTATTGGAGTACACTGTTAAGTTAATTAGTATTTAACTTTATTTGAGTATTTAACAGTTTATTTGAGTATTTAACTGTTTATATGAGTATTTAACTGTTTATATGAGTATTTAACTGACAAATGAGGATATAAAGGAGCGTTGTGATGTGGATGTGATAGGAAGCGTTAGGAGGAACACACTGAGGTGGTTTGGCCATGTGGAGAGGATGGAGGGTGAAAGACTGACGAAGAGAGTGTATGTGAGTGAGGTGGAGGGGGGAAGAGGGAGGGGGAGGCCGAGGATGAGATGGAGGGATGGGGTGGAGAGGTATATGAGAGAGGGGGGTGCGAGTTGGGAGCAGGGCAGTGAAATGGCGGGGGACAGGGCGACTTGGAGGCGATTTGTTTGTGGCCCCCCCAAACGGGACTGAGGCGTCTGGCAATAGATAGATAGATAGACCAACAAAATGACCATACATTATTATACCTGTGTTTTTCCCGTCCATCTAAACACATAAACACATAAACAAACGAGAAGGTCACGTATTTTCCGCTAAATACGTAACGAGGGAAGCGCAAAACCTGGCTTTATGCTTATGTCTGATTTCGATATTCTGAGCTGGTCTAAGAGCCATACAGGAATGACTCAAAGGGTGGTACTGGTCTCTGGGAATAGATAGATAGATAGATAGATAGAGTTAATTAGCCCTGCCTTAGGAGTTATGGCGTCTGGCTATAGATAGATAGTTTCTGGTACATAGCCTATTAATGCCTGAGATTTCGTGTTCCTATCAGTCACCACGGCATAGTCTATCCATCCCATTGCACTTCTTCGTGACTAGCATTCTGTAAACTATTGCTAAGATGCTAATTTTATGCCAGAGTAACAAGAGTACAGTAAGTAGCACTTCTTCATGACTAGCATCTCCCCCTATTGCCTCAGCCCAGTGTTATTTCAAGCGATAGATAGACAGATAGATAGATAGACATTACACGTACACAATAGATAGATTAAAGGAAGGGTTAAATAGATAAGATAGACTGCAAGAATTGTGTGATAGATACATTTACACTACACAAGTACACACATGTAAACTTTACACAGATACACACAGTAGATAGATTGGAGGAAGGGCTAGATAGATATACTGCAAGATCTCTGTGATACAATCCCTAATCTTACTTTTCCTGCCTTTGCGTGCTCATAGAAGTGTGTCTCTAAGTTGAACAAGGTCTAGTGGTAGTTCAAAGTGGCGTGTGTTATTTGAGGTTGGGGTGATTTACTGATGAGATTCCCTGCCAAGCCTCCCCAGCCACCTAAGAGACACCCCAGGTATGCCTGTGATGATTATATTGATGATTATTGATGGTTGTATTGATGCGCAGTGGATAGGGTTGTTTTATAGCCTGTGGTGTGGCCAGGTGGTTCAGGGACTCGTGTGTGTGTTGTCATGCTTTCCGTGTCAATCCCCCACACCCGTCATCCTTGCTTGGCGTTACGTGTTTACAAACCTCAGCCCTGTCGATTCCTCCTTGTGGAAATTGTATCGCTAAGTACTGGCACGCTTGTAAATGAATAAGCGCCAAAGTGTAGGTCTATCTATCTATCTATAGCCCGACGCCCTAATCCCGCAAAGGGTGGCCGCAGACAAAACGCCTCCAAGTCGCTCTGTCACCCACCATTTGACTACCCTACCCCCAACTCACCCCCCCCCCTCCCTCATATACCTCTCAACTCCATCCCTCCACCTCATCCTCGGTCTACCCCTCCCTCTCCCTCCCTCCACCTCACCTACATACGCCCTCTTAGTCAGTCTTTCACTCTCCATTCTCTCCACATGTCCAAACCACCTCAGTGTATTTCTCCTAATCTTCTCAACCACATCCACATCCACCCCACAGCGTTCCTTCACTTCTTCATTCGTCAACCTGTCCCTCCACGTCACTCCACATGCTCCTCTCAAGTAACTCATTTCTCAAAGGTGCATCGTAAGAATAAGGTTCAAAAATGTCTTCCCGAATAAGGGTGCGCTTGTAATGAAATATGCACCAAGTCAGACTGAGAAGGTTAGAGTTTTGCGCTGTTAGTATATGAACAAAGAATGTGCATTGTAAAATTAAGCTTAAGAATTTGTGTCGGATTAGTTGCCATAATCCTGTCGTGTAGCGCCGCCCCAGGTCCCTTTGCTGCCAGTGGGGTTTTTGGGGATTGGGGAATGGCTGGGTGGTTGGGTATTAGACAGCACACACAGCCCACCAGGGTCTGCCATGATGTATATCGGTTCTGACATCGGTAGCGGGGGCTGTCGGACGTCGAGAAGGGGTCATCAGTGCCTGTGTTGGAAGGATAAGTAGCACACAGGTGGATGATAGGTAAACACACACACAGCCCTTGCTTGTAATAATCAAGGAATGCTCTATGGGGGGGTTGTAAGGATAGCCAGTGTTTTCGTTTATGTCTCACGGCGTAGGCAGTGCTTCGGGGATTGGGCATATGTTCTTAAGCGGGTATCGCAAGCCACACGCTGCACACTTTGCCCACGTGTATCAGATGCTGGACAACACACTCACACCCACACAGTCATTCACCAATTACTCATTTCCCCCTGTTTGTCAAGAGACCTGGGATGAACTACTGACTCATGTAATACCGGATGTACACAGGACCAGCTGCTGACTCATGTAATACCTGATGTACACAGGCACCAGCTACTGACTCATGTAATACCTTATGTACACAGGCACCAGCTACTGACTCATGTAATACCTGATGTACAGAGGCACCAGCTACTGACTCATGTAATACCTTATGTACACAGGCACCAGCTACTGACTCATGTAATATCTTATGTACACGCCCCAGCTACTGACTCATGTGTAATACCTTATGTACACAGGCACCAGGTACTGACTCGTGTAATACCATATGCGGCACATCCACTTACAGCGTACTCCTTACACCTCCAGGTACCTGTCAGCTCGTATAACACCACAGGATAGTAAATTATATCAGAGAGTATCCATTGTACTTGAGAGTCCCTGAACCGTAATTGTGCAGTAGGAATGAATCTCCTTGGTTATGAGTCAAATCACAGGTGTCAATTTCTAGAGTTCCACGTTTTTCGCCAGATTGGAGTAAAGCGAGTGAGGTTATAGACAATTGGCCACAGACTACGAAACATATAGGAAGTTACCTATCCTGTGCATGGGCAGAAGTACGTTGACACTCCTCTGCCAGCTGTAGCAATGGAAGGTGTTGTGGGAAATAGTTGATGTGGTAACGATTGCACACCATAATTACCCTTCTCATCTAGGTCCACCTTTGTCCTGTAGAGGCATTTGTAAAGGAACCCAAGGCTGTATAACCTGACGGCTTCAATATCTAATCATTTCCCTAGCAAGGTGTCTCCAAAGCATCTGTTAAAAGAGCAAGAGAAGGAATGTCACTCTGGTCATTTAGGGAAGAGTGACCTAAGTTAGTTCTGGCAGAGAATTGTTGGCGTACTTTTGCACCTGCCTGTACATCACCAGGTGCAGTGAGTCCTGGTTATATGCCACAGGTGTTGAAAAATACAGGGTGGTTCATATATATCTGATCCCATGGGTTTCGTCTTATTTTGCACCATACTGTACCCCAGCGTGTGTGAGAACAAGAGGTATTGATGATGATGATGATGATGATGATTATATTGATGATTGATGATTGCAGTGATGAGTATAATGTCTGATATTGATGAGGTTATTGATGATTGATGTGGTGAAGCTCAACTCATCTCTACCCTGCATCATTTTCTGCTCCCCATATCCCTTCATGTGTATTCTATCTATCTGTCTATCTATCTATTGCCAGACGCCTCAATCCCGTTTGGGGTGGCCACAAACAAATCGCCTCCAAGTCGCCCTGTCCCTGATGTATATCGCTTGTTTACATCCATTGATTGCATTGTTTAACAGGTCAAATATACCCTCTTACCTTTGCCTCAGTCATTACTTAAAATTCACTCACTTTAAGCACCAGATATTTACCCTCCCCTTTTATCTATCTATCTATCTATTGCCAGACACCTCCAGCCCATGAAGGGGGTCACAGATAGATAAACTGTGGCACATACAAGGGCTTATGCTCAAAGGTTTTTCAGCCAGGAATTAAATTAGGTCTCTGTGAAGCTCTTTCCTGAATTATTGATGTTGGTTGTGTTATATTGTGATGCCTGTGTTGTTATTATTATTATTATTATTATTATTATTATTATTATTATTAAATTGGTTGTTATATTGTGATGCCTATTATGTTATTATGGTGTTATGGTTATTATTATTATTATTATTATTATTATTATTAAATTGGTTGTGTTATATTGTGATGCCTATTGTGTTGTTATGTTATTATTATTATTATTATTATTATTATTATTATTATTATTTTTATTATGTAGTGCACAGTCAGCCACAGGAAAAAATATCTGTATCTATCTATTGCCAGACGCCTCAATCCCGTTCAGGGTGGCCACAAACAAATCGCCTCCACGTCACCCTGTCCCCCACCATTTCACTGCCCTGCTCCCAACTCGCACCCCCCTCTCTCATATGCTGGAAAAAAATATATGTAACCTTGTCCTTTGGTTGATTCTAACTGGCAACAGGTCAACTATGGAACTGTCTCCCTCTGCCTGTATTTCCCACTGCCTATGACCTCCAGTCTCTCAAACGCAGTATCAGCTATCAAATTGTCTTCCCTAGTCTGTATTTTCCCCTGCCTATGACCTCAGCTGTGAAATTGTCTTCCTCATTCTGTATTTCCTTCTGCCTATGACCTCCAGACCCATAAACGCAATGTGTGGAGGGCGTTCAGAATTAACGGAGCTTGAATTTGTCCTGGAAGATTTTCATTGGCAACAGATCAACTCTGGAACTGTCTTAGTCGGCATATCCCTCTGCTTATGACCTCCAGAAGTCACAGATCTTGAATTTTGCTCTCCTTTGTGTATTATATCTCACAGCCTCCGTTGTTTTCCATCCCTGCGTTAACAAGAAAAACGTATTGACCTAAACTGACCTGAGGTTTAGCACTAACAAGCATGTCAGAGGTTAAGTAGCATGTTGAGTGGTGTTGCTTCATGTATATCCTAGTTTAATGATCATTCTGTCTATTTCCTGCTGCCTATGACCTCCAGTCTTTCAAACGCAGTGTGTCCAGGCATCTCGAAGTAAACGGGTCTTGAATTTGGCTCTATTTTGTATTGTAGGGTCAACTCTGGAACTGTCTCCATCTGTCTGTATTTCCTACTTCCTATGACCTCCAGTCTTTCAAACGCAGTGTGTCCAGGCATCTCGAGATAAACGGGTCTTGAATTTGGCTCTCTTTTGTATTGTAGGGTCAACTCTGGAACTGTCTCCCTTTGTCTGTATTTCCTACTGCCTATGACCTCCAGTGTAGGTAGGTAGGTAGGTAAGTTAACCAATACTCCCAGTCCTTCATGTATGCAACGGGTCAACTCTGGAACTGTCCCCCTCTGTCTGTATTTCCTACTGCCTATGACCTCCAGTCTTTCAAACGCAGTGTGTCCAGGCATCTCGCAATGAACGCATCTTGAATTTGGCTCTCTTTTGTATTGTTTTTGTTTTTTCTTGAAGGAATGGTTTGTGGTCTCCTGGCCTTGGGTTCCTTCTTCCTTGCATTAAATAAAAATGGTAAACTGTTTGGTAGGGAAGGCCTTGGTGGGTCATTCAGTGGGAGAATGTGTGTGTGTGTGTGTGTGTGTGTGTGTGAAAGGGAGAGAGAATCATAAACACCTCTCTCTCTCTCTCTCTCGTGTGTGTGTGTGTGTGTGTGTGTGTGTGTGTGTGTGTGTGTGTGTGTGTGTGTGTGTGTGTGTGTGAAAGGGAGAGAGAATCATATACACTCTCTCTCTCTCTCTCTCTCGTGTATGTGTGTGTGAAAGGGAGAGAATCATAAACACCTCTCTCTCTCTCTCTCTCTCTCTCTCTCTCTCTCGTGTGTGTGTGTGTGTGTGTGTGTGTGTGTGTGTGTGTGTGTGTGTGAAAGGGAGAGAGAGAATCATAAACACCTCTCTCTCTCTCTCTCGTGTGTGTGTGTGTGTGTGTGTGTGTGTGTGTGTGTGTGTGTGTGTGAAAGGGAGAGAGAGAATCATAAACACCTCTCTCTCTCTCTCTCTCTCTCGTGTGTGTGTGTGTGTGTGTGTGTGGAAGGGAGAGAGAGAGAGAATCATAAACACTCTCTCTCTCTCTCTCTCTCTCGTGTGTGTGTGTGTGTGTGTGTGTGAAAGGGAGAGAGAGAGAGAATCATAAACACCTCTCTCTCTCTCTCTCTCTTTCTCTCTCTCGTGTGTGTGTGTGTGTGTGAAAGGGAGAGAGAATCATAAACACCTCTCTCTCTCTCTCTCTCTCTCTCTCTCTCTCTCTCGTGTGTGTGTGTGTGTGTGAAAGGGGGAGAGAGAATCATAAACACCTCTCTCTCTCTCTCTCTCTCTCTCTCTCTCTCGTGTGTGTGTGTGTGTGGAAGGGAGAGAGAGAATCATAAACACCTCTCTCTCTCTCTCTCTCTCTCTCTCTCTCTCTCGTGTGTGTGTGTGTGAAAGGGAGAGAGAATCATAAACACCTCTCTCTCTCTCTCTCTCTCTCTCTCTCTCGTGTGTGTGTGTGTGTGTGTGTGTGTGTGAAAGGGAGACAGAGAATCATAAACACCTCTCTCTCTCTCTCTATCTCTATCTCTCTCTCTCTCGTGTGTGTGTGTGTGTTTGTGTGGAAGGGAGAGAGAGAATCATAAACACCTCTCTCTCTCTCTCTCTCTCTCTCGTGTGTGTGTGTGTGCATATATACGAACGTTTGTCGTCAATACGGTTCATGTTTTTTTGATGCGTGTTTTTCCTGTGGCTGACTCTATGTTTATATATTGATCTATCTATCTATCTATTGCCAGACACCTCAATCCCGTTTGGGGTGGCCACAAACAAATCGCCTCCAAGTCGCCCTGTCCCCTGCCGTTTATATATTGATGTGTGGGTGTGTTTTTTTGGTGTATTTCTCTGTTTAATTCTATAGTCTGTTTGTTTCGCCTGACAAGCATTTATAACCTCTAGCCTGGATTAATTTGACTAGTAACCAAGGAGACTCACCCTCTTCTAGCTTGATTATGGTCAAGTGTAGTCAGACTAGAGAGTTAATTTGACTAGTAACCAAGGAGACTCATACCCTATTAGTTTGTTTCATGTGTACTTAGAGTGGAGAGTTAATTTGACTAGTAACCAAGGAGACTCATCACTAACGCCTATTGAATGACACCAATGATTTAGTACTGGTTAATTTGACTAGTAACCAAGGAGACTCATCACTAAGGCCTATTTTATACCCCAATGAGTTAGTATTGAAGGTAATTTGACTAGTAACCAAGGAGACTCATCACTAAGGCCTATTTAATCCCCAATGAGTTAGTACTGAAGGTAATTTGACTAGTAACCAAGGAGACTCATCCCTACCTCATCACTAAGGCCTATTTAATACCCCAATGAGTTAGTACTGAAGGTAATTTGACTAGTAACCAAGGAGACTCATGACTAAGGCCTTGTATTGTCAGGTGGAGATAAGCTGGCTATAGATATGCGTTGTATTGTAATATTTTAGTTGTATATCTTAATTCTGATTTGTGTTTAAGAGTTTATAAGTGTGTGGAATAGAGAGAGAGAGCATAGGTCATTTATAGAGCAAGAGAGAGAGAGAGAGGGGGAGAGTTAGCATAAGCCATTTTTAGAGCAAGTTAGAGAGAGTGTGTGAGAGAGAGAGAGAGAGAGAGCGTGTCATTTTTAGAGCAAAAGAGAGAGAGAGCATAAGCCATTTTTAGAGCAAGAGAGAGAGAGAGAGAATAAGTCATTTTTAGAGCAAGAGAGAGAGAGAGAGCATAAGTCAATTTTAGAGCATGTTAGTAAATGTGTCAATATCATCTTCAGCTGTTTTAGCATTGTATAACTCTGTGGATTACAGTGTGGTAAATGTGGTGAGTGTGGTGTGGTAGTGTGTGTGGTGTGGTGTGGGAGGAGGCCTTACACTGTGGTAAATGTGTGGTTGTGGTGTGGCAGGAACCATTACACTGTGGTACGTGCGGTGAGTGTTTTGTGGTAGTGTGGTGTGGTGCATGTGTGTGGTGTGGGAGGAGGCCTTAGACTGTGGTAAATGTGTGGTGTGGTGTGGTGGGAAGCATTACACTGTGGTACATGTGGTAGTGTGTGTGGTGTGGTGTGGGAGGAGGCCTTACACTGTGGTAAATGTGTGGTGTGGCAGGAAGCATTACACTGTGGTACATGCAGTGAGTGTTGTGTGGTAGTGTGGTGTTATTTAGTGTGTGGTAGTAGCTATGTACCGTCTGAAGTAGTAGAAATAGAGTTAGAGAAGGAAAAAAGTGGATGGCAGCCACAGTAACTGCCTGACCTGCACTTAGGCTGCTGGTACTGCACTTACACTTAGGCTGCTGGTACTGCACTTACACATAGGCTGCTGGTACTGTACTTACACTTAGGCTGCTGGTACTGCACTTACACATAGGCTGCTGGTACTGCACTTACACATAGGCTGCTGGTACTGCACTTACACATAGGCTGCTGGTACTGCACTTACACATAGGCTGCTGGTACTGCACTTACACATAGGCTGCTGGTACTGCACTTACACATAGGCTGCTGGTACTGCACTTACACTTAGGCTTCCGGGCTGCACTTACGCCTCTGGTATTGCAGGTGGTCGGAGCCAGGGACCTGTGCTGTGATATTCCCTATGCCTTTCACAGCACAGTTCCTTCTGAGTGGGGGCCGTTTTAGGGGGAGAGAAAAAATATATATATCTGTGAAATTCAGTGTTGTCTGCCTATAGCCAGACGCCATAATCCCATAAGGGGTGGTCATTTAGAGTTGGTTGTTTTACAGGGAGGGGCACTAACCCCTTGCCAAGAACCTGTTCACACGCAGGGAACACGTATGGTTGGGTTATATGGTTACCACCCAGCGTTGTAAATGGTTTCCTGGCTTACAAGAAACCTTGAGGCTTGTCACTTTGTTGTTCACACGCAGGGAACACGTATGGTTGGGTTATATGGTTACCACCCAGCGTTGTAAATGGTTTCCTGGCTTACAAGAAACCTTTAGGCTTGTCACTCAGTGTAAAGCCACCTGAAAAGGAAAGAAGAGTAATAAAAAGTGACAGAATCAGGGGTAGGATTGCGAGAGGCAGACTGAAAAAGACCTGGGATGAGGTCATAGTGTGTGAACTCAGGGATAAGGCACTGAATAGGGAGGCTGCCAGAGATCAAGCAGCCAATAGGTGACCAAGGCAAGCATGTTGGAGCGTTTACAAGTGATATACGAACAATACGAAAATACTGACCCACTTCTGCAGGCCCACCACACACCCTTAATGTCAGCCAGGGCTCCTAGGGTCCTCATGGGGCAGTGTAGGATTGGATGATGGATGGATGGATGGATTCAAGAAGCTTAGTATATATATGCATAGAATTGAAATATAAACCCATTCATCTGTTATCTAAAGACATATTTTCCACACTATTACAAACTGTGTGTCAATTGTGAGTTTTGTTTTGTGTATAATACCAGCAGAAAGTAATTCCTCATTTAATAATTGATATATATTGGTGTAGGTGACCGTTGTGTGAAGGTAGGGTTGGGTGCCAGCAAGAGGCCCTTACTTCCTGCACTGAAGGATCATGTGCAAGACAGACACTAAGTAGCAAGATATATATTGGTGTTATGTTTGAATGAATAATATTTTTACATCAAATGAACGTTGGTCTCTGTTTTAAATTTGAATTGATATTTTTAGACCTAATTAACGTTCATCTTTGTTCTAAAATCGATTTAATATTTTTAAATCAAATTAACGTTCATCTTCTTGTGTGAAATTCGAATTAGTATTATTAGATGAATTAACATTGATCTTTCACGGCAGACCTTTGAGATTAAGAAGCATATTATGTGAAAGGTGTAGTTTGGACTGGCTAAGAGAGAAACTGAGCCTGGTGAAAGTATCTTAAGTGAGGAATTACTGATAGGAGTTTGTCAGTGAATTATTATTATTATTATTATTATTTATTTCCGAAGCTTAAACTGGTGATACCCCATGTTGGCATTAATATGACAAAGAAAAACAGCTTGGAGTGTTTATTGTGTGTGTGTTTTTGTATTTATATAGTTAAGGATTGTATTAGGCTTCCTCTTCTTCCTCCCCTCCTTCCTTCCTCTTCCTCCCGTCCCTCCGTCCTCTCGTCTTCTTCCTTCCTCTCTTCTTCCTTCCATCCTCTTTTCCTCGTCTTCCTTCCTCCTCCTCTCTTCTTCCTTTCTCCTCTCCTCTCTTCCTTCTTTCCTCCTCCTCCTTCTTCTTCCCTCCTCACCTTGCCATCCATCCAACCTCTCAACCACCACCACCCTGCAACCCACCCTACCACCACCACCACCACCCTGCAACCCACCCTACCACCACCACCACCACCACCCTGCAACCCACCCTACCACCACCACCACCACCACCCTGCAACCCACCCTACCACCACCACCACCACCACCCTGCAACCCACCAACCACCACCACCACCACCACCCTGCAACCCACCCTACACCACCACCACCACCACCACCCTGCAACCCACCCTACACCACCACCACCACCCTGCAACCCACCCCACCACCACCACCACCCTGCAACCCACCCCACCACCACCACCACCCTGCAACCCACCCTACCACCACCACCACCACCACCCTGCAACCCACCCCACCACCACCACCACCCTGCAACCCACCCCACCACCACCACCACCCTGCAACCCACCCCCACCACCACCACCACCCTGCAACCCACCCCACCACCACCACCACCCTGCAACCCACCCCACCACCACCACCACCACCACCACCACCATCACCCTGCAACCCACCCTACCACCACCACCCTGCAACCCATCCTACCACCACCACCCTGCAACCCATCCTACCACCACCACCACCACCCTGCAACCCATCCTACCACCACCACCACCACCACCACCCTGCAACCCACCCTACCACCACCACCACCACCACCACCCTGCAACCCACCCTACCACCACCACCACCACCACCACCACTCTGCAACCCACCCTACCACCACCACCCTGCAACTCACCACAGCCATGCCCTCCCCTGCAACTCACCACAGCCATGCCCTCCCCTGCAACTCACCACAGCCATGCCCTCCCCTGCAACTCACCACAGCCATGCCCTCCCCTGCAACTCACCACAGCCATGCCCTCCCCTGCAACTCACCACAGCCATGCCCTCCCCTGCACCCTTGCAATACACAGCCATCCTCTTGTCCTGTCCTATCATCCCTGCCCTGTCCTGTCCTTCCATCCTGCTATTCATGCTTGTGTCCTGTCCTGCCATCTTTGTTATGTCCTGCCTTGCACTTGCCTTACTGTATCCTGCCCTTCCATCTGTGCCGTGTCCTGCATGCCTTGTCTTACTGTGCCGTGTCCTGCATGCCTTGTCTTACTGTGCCGTGTCCTGCATGCCTTGTCTTACTGTGCCGTGTCCTGCATGCCTTGTCTTACTGTGCCCTGCCCTTCCATATCTGCTGTGTCCTGCTGCCTGTCTTGTCTTGCTGTGTCCTGCCCTTCCATCTGCTCTGTCCTGCTTGTCTTGTCTTGCTGGTCCTTCCCTGTGCTTCCATATCTGCTGTGTCCTGCCTTACTGTGCCCTGTGCTTCCATATCTGCTGTGTCCTGCTTGTCTTACCTTACTGTGTTCTTCCCTGCTGTGTCCTGTTGTGTGTCTTGCTTTACTGTGTCCTGCCCTGCCATCTATGCTGTGTCCTGCCTTACTGTGCCCTGCCCTTCCATATCTGCTGTGTCCTGCCTTACTGTGCCCTGCCCTTCCATATCTGCTGTGTCCTGCCTTACTGTGCCCTGCCCTTCCATATCTGCTGTGTCCTGCCTTACTGTGCCCTGCCCTTCCATATCTGCTGTGTCCTGCCTTACTGTGCCCTGCCCTTCCATATCTGCTGTGTCCTGCCCTTCCATATCTGCTGTGCCCTGCCCTTCCATATCTGCTGTGTCCTGCCTTACTGTGCCCTGCCCTTCCATATCTACTGTGCCCTGCCCTTCCATATCTGCTGTGTCCTGCCTTACTGTGCCCTGCCCTGCCATCTGCTATGTCTAGCTTATCCTACTGTGTCCTGCTGTTCTTGCCCTTCCATCTCTATGTCCTGCCCTGTCATACCTTTACCTGTCCTGGTGTCCTTCCTCTGTCCTGCTCCATGTGTCTTGTTTAACTTTATATATTTCTTTTATGCTTTCATGTCTTATCAATATATGTTCATGATCAGTCCTCTTTGTTATTTTCTAAGTGTCAGTATTTTATAAGTTCATAATTTGTTCTAAGTGCAAATTTTTGAATGTTATGTTACTTATATATGTATAGTACTTTGAAAAATATCAGAAAGAGAATAACCACTAGACATGAATAGTACGAAGTGATGTCTCCTTCGTACTATTCATGTCTATTGGTATTCTCTTTGATATTTTTCAAAGTACTATACATATATAAGTAATATACAAAAAAGGTATATGTATATAATAAAGACATTGTAATATACATTGGTTTTATTTCCACTAGGTATACACAACAGTGAGCAAGGTGCAAAAAAAACATCTCGATAAATCGGCCAGAGAAATACGGACTGGCAACCCCAAGGGGTGAGGGTTGCCAGTCCGTATTTTCGTGGCCGATTTATCGAGATAGGTTCTGTGCCCTACCCCAAGATGCTTCCAAGACCGTGCCCTTCAAATCACTGTGTAGATGCCATGTCTTGTATTGCTCTGCCCAGCTAATGCCAGGCAGAGCTCTACAAGAACACATGGCATACAGCAGTGATCAAAAGGGCTACTTAACATGCATTGCTAAACACGGTGTGCACCACGCAACGTTGTGATTGCTAAGGCATGTTAAACCGGAAGCAATTGGACCATTAATCAACATGGCATACAGTATACCAAAGACATGAGCCAATTAACCCCCTTCAGTATGAGGACATTTTATTCCTGCTGATGCCACACGATTTTATTCAGCTAAGGGTGTGACCTCATACTGGAGGGGACATAACAGCCTTAAGTATGAGAGAGACTTAAGCTGAGTAAAATCGTCTGGCGGCAACAACAATTCACTAAATCATGGTACTGAAGGGGTTCAATGATACCAAAAAAGCACTGGTTGTGATGCATGTTAAATATCAACAAAATCACATTCCACTGAACATAATTATTTACTAACTTGGCCTAATTGTTCATTCTTCTCCAGCTGTGTCACATATAGTAACTCGAGGTACAGAAAGGCAAAGCAATTATTCAATCCTTTTCAGTGTGCCTACCATCTTGTTTTATATGTTACAAATCTTGACTAAGGCTGGAAAGACTTTAAATTTTAGGCCAAGTTGACGTTCAGAGCATAATCTCAAGCAAACAAATGAAACAAATTATATAACTCACGGCCATATTACTATATATGTGAAGGTGTGGACATGCTATATCTACCTATGGCCAAACGCCTTGAGCCTGTAACGATACGAATCTCTCTCCACTGCCATCTATCTGTCCTCCCCCCAGCTCACCCCCCCCCTTCTCATATACCTCTCCATCCCTATTTCATCCTCAGCCCCCCACCTCACTCATACACCCTCCTAATGAAGTCTCCTACTCCATTCCCCCAACATCCCTTCCCTCTCATATACCTCTCCACTCCATCTATCTCATTCTCATCTCCCCTCCCTTGCCTCTCCCAAAACCTCACTCACATACACCCTCCTAGGTCTCCTACTCTCCATTCCCCCCAACTTACTCCCCCTCCATCTCCCTCTCTCACAAATACACTCCTACCCCCTACTTACACCCTCCTTTCTTGTACCTCTCTCTCATATATCTCATCCTCGGCCGGCCCCCTCTGCCACTACCCTCACCTCACTCCATTTCCTACTCTCCACTCCCCCAACTTACACCCCCCTCTCATATATCTCTCCATCCCTCCATCTCATCCTTGGTCTCCACCTCACTCACACACACTCTCCTAGTTAGTCTTCCTACACCCTCCTTCCATATCTCTCCATCCCTCCATCTCGTCCTTGGTCTTCCCTTCCACCTCACATACACTCCTAGTTAGTCTCTCCATCCCCCTTCAATTTGCACCATCCTCTACTCCATCCCTTGGTCTCCCTCTCCACCTCACTCACACTCCTAGTTAGTCTCACTCCATCCCCCCACTTACACCTCCCTCTCTCATACCTCTACATCCCTCCATCTCATCCTTGGCCTCCCCTTCCACCTCACTCACATACACTCCTAGTTAATTCTCTCCATCTCCATCCTCTACACTCCCTCCCTCGGGTCTCCTCACTCAATCCCTCCCTCTCCACTCCATCCCTCAGTCTCCTCACACTCCCTCCCTCCCTCTCCACTCCATCCCTCAGTCTCCTAATTCAAATTTATGGAGCAAAAGACAACCAAACGAACTCTCTTACCAAACTCGTGGAATATCGCCATAACCTTCCTCTCAAGAACATATCCTCGTTAAAAAAAAACCCTTCACTCCAATGACAATATGGCCACAAGTTTTACAAGTCATGAAGTCACATTTCTCGCCTTTGAGACTTTCTTGCCTTTAAAAAGCCTTGGAATAGCACTTAAGAATATTACAGGGTTACTTATGAACTGGCTGCTACGTTTACACCCCTCGTTAAGTTCTTGATCGTAGACAGACACGCAGCTGAACCGAGACTGGCTGAAGTTTACATTTATTGCTCATGGTGTGGTGCAAACAGGCAACTAATCGAGTATGTGTAAAATCAGTATAATATTCCTGGCCTTCCCTGCCATTTCGTACCCAGGCAACTCATCTTTTAAGTCAAACGTGATACATGAACACTATTGCTTCTGATTTTTAAGTTGCCAGAATAATCTAAAATGATACTGTATATACTTTTCTCACTGCAAGGAACAATGAACCAAATGCTACAAAGCTTCAAATGATTTTTCCCTCTGACAAATAATAAAAGGCAGAGTCAAATTCAAGATCCGTTTATTTCGGGATGCCTGGATACACCGCGTTTAAAAGACTGAAGGTCATAGGCAGTGGGATATACAAAGAAAGTTCCAGAGTTGACCTGTTGCATACATGAAGGACTGGGGATATTCGTTAACTCTTGCATTACAGGTTTGGGCAGAAAAGGGAAGCGAGTCTGCTGCTAGACAGGTGTTACGTGCCCGACAGATGCGGAGGGCTGCAAGCAGACAGTTCAGAGGCGCAGTGACCATTGAAGTAGCGACAGAAAAGAGATAAAGATGCAACAGTTGTAGTCAGAGGGAATAAAAACTGGCACTATCACTACAAGCCACTAAAACAAAACATCCTTTAAGTTTCAAATCATTGTTTGTCTTCACCAGCAGCATGTCATTATTTTCTTCTTTTTCAGCTGCTGTTCTTGGGTTGTGTTTTGTATTGTGATTAAAGAGTTAAGTTTTATCAATCTATAGCCTGACGCCCTAAACCTGCAAAGGGTGGCTGCAGACAAAACGCCTCCAAGTCGCTCTGTCACCCACCATTTGACTACCCTCCCCCCAACTCACCCCCCGTTCCCTCATACACCTCTCACCTCCATCCCTCCACCTCATCCTCGGTAAAAACTGTCTGAGCACCAAGAGCAAGGGTATTTCTTCAGCTGCAGGTGTCGGGTTAGGCGTTTAGTACTTTTAAGATTCACAAAACACCTCACTCATCACCAAAACGACTGACGTGATTGAAAACAGGATTAATTTATACTACTTCCTTACAGTTAAGTTTACATCACTGTCCCCTGCCATCACACTGCCCTGCCCCCAACTCACACCCCCTCTCATCACCAAATTCTTTAAAGGCGAGAAAGTGTACCGCACAAGATAATACATTAAAACATTCATATAAAGCCATCATTTATTGTAAAAAATATTGTATGATCACAAATAAATGTATAAGTAATGGATGTGGGATCATGCCACAATGCATATGAATATACACGAGTGAACTGCTGGGAAATCCAAAGGTGTGGCTGACTGAGTGGCCCTGAGATGCTCCCATATCCATCAATACACACACTGCATATACACACCCTCGTTTAGTCACAGGTCTGGCCTAAATACACTAAGTCCACACAACTATCATTTTATTACCTGATTACTTACCTTTACAGGTAGGCTTCTCACCTGACATGGTCCCCCCCAAAATGAGAAGGGGGGTTGCACTGTTAGATCCTTAGTTATGAGGTATGAGTCTCCTTGGTTACTAGTTTAATTTTGTATTGCTTGTAAAGGCTCCAATATGCTTGCACGAATCGGCCTTGGTCACCTACTGGCAACTCTCCATGCTGCTCAATCTCTGGCAGCCTCCCTGTTCAGTCCCTTATGCTGCTCAATCTCTGGCAGTCTCCCTGTTCAGTCCCTTATGCTGCTCAATCTCTGGCAGCCCCCCTGTTCAGTCCCTTATGCTGCTCAATCTCTGGCAGCCTCCCTGTTCAGTCCCTTATCCCTGAGGTCTCACTATGGCATCAAGTCTTTTTATGGTTTGCCTCTCACACCATCCACATTCACACCTCACCCTCCACACCCAACTGTCATCCTCCATCCTCTCCACATACCCAAACCATCTCAATCTACCCCAATACACCACCCCTCCTCCAGGCCTGTCATTCAAGGATGCACTATACATGAATCTAATCAATGTTATTTCTGTACGTCTGAGTCTGCAAATATCCTCTTCCTTCACTGCCCAGGTCATACGCCATTACACTCCTAACACATGCTGCATACAAAGATCCCTTAGCACGTAGGGAGAGCCCTCTCAATGTCAGGAGAGGCAACAGCTCCCTGAACTTCTTCCAACCACTGCTCAATCTAGCCACAGAGCTGCTCCAGCCCCACCTCCAACATGTCTCCCAAATAACAAAACTCTTCCACACACTCAAGAGACTCACCAGCAAGATCAGTCCTTTCACGCCTGACAATCTCCACCTGCTCTCCCCGACACACCGTACATGAAATCAACATTTTTCAGTCTACCTGTAATACATCTTATGCACAAACACTGCACAATATGAAATTACTTCCCACGCCCCTGCGGCAACCCACACACGACCACACTCGCTCTGCTCTGACAGTACCACCACCAGCCCTACATACAAGCCAGGCTTGGGTCCAAGTCAAGTACTTGTACTTGGATTTAAGTACAAAATTTTGAGTACTTGTACTTGGGCCAAATGTACTTGAAAAAATCAAGTACTTTAAAGTACTCTTCAAGTACAATACAGTAATAATGATATAAGGCGGTGTGGGCCGAGGTTCACTGTCTACATCTGACAACCACACAAACTGGTACTTTTGTTACGGCATAACTGCCCTATATTCATGTTAGTCACATCACTAATATATTACCATAATGACCTTCAGTACATATTTACTACTGAATCTGATAGAAGCACGTCTAAAAAATAATCTGTTGTAATGTACTTGCACTTAAGTACATTGTCAAGTACTTGGACTTAAGTACAAGGCAAATCTTGTGTCCTTGTACTTTTCGCCAGTACTTATCACAAGCGCCGTTCGATCAGCGAAGTTAAGCAACGTTGGGTCTGGTTAGTACTTGGATGGGTGACCGCCTGGGAACACCAGATGCTGTTGGCATCCCTACGTGTCAAGTGGGGTTGGTGGAGGATTAGTGCCCCTCCCTGTAAAACAATTAACTCTAAGCCCTTGGCCACCCCGTTTGGGATACATGGCGTCTGGCAATGAATGAAACTGGCACATATACTTGGACCCCAGGCCTGAAATTCCATCACCTTGGTTACTAGTCCTGTCAACCCTCCCATCACACCACACACTGCCACTGACTGAGACAAAAGGGAACAGGAATCTGAAGAGGGTTGCTGAGTCTCCTTGGTTACTAGTCATATCACGCTGCCATCAGAGGAACAGGGCTATGGAGAGTTGCCTTGGTGAGTCTCCTTGGTTACTAGTCACATCACCCTCCAATCACCACACTGCCGTCAGCTGAGACAGAAGGGAATGTGGATGTGTCAGCTTTGAACACACACTAACAATACCACTATATAGCAATGGCCAGGCTTGCCTTCATGAGTCTCCTTGGTTACTAGTCTCTCAGATAGTGGTAACCATCATCCACTCACTTCATGTAGTATTACCTGTATCACTGTGTGTCTTCCTCTCTTTCTACTTCTCTCTCTCCTTCCTGTCACTTTATTACTTCTCTCCACTTCAGGTGAGTACACTGTGCCAAGCCTAATGGTTTCCTGCACACCAGGACACCATTCACAACGCTGGGTGGTAACCATATAACTAATTAACCATTTACAAAGCTGGGTGGTAACCATATAATTCGGTAACAGGGTGATGTGGTGGTGGAGGTGGTGCCCCTGTTAACTGGGCGGAGATGCAAATGTGGCGTGCATCCAGGAACCCAACACTCTTCCCAGCACCTCAGTGTTGCAGGCACTGTCAGCTGCAAACGAACAGCAGTTCACCACGTGGGGTTGCCCTGCAAGGCACTGTTACTTGCCTGTGGTTGACGGGTCTACTCGGCCAGACAGGCTGGGGTTCAACAACATCCATCAATTCACACAACTCCCAACCCCTCAATGCCTCCCTATCCTGCCACAGGATAATGGTGCACTACACCAGTCTCCTTGGTTACTAGTCATTGACCCACTTAACTGGCACTGCAGAGGGTTGCCTTCACGAGTCTCCTTGGTTACTAGGCATATACCTGCCTATCTTCAAAGGATAATGGTACGAGTCTCCTTGGTTACTAGTCCTAATGGTGTACTTCTGTATGAGCCTGGCCACAATAATTCAGCACTTCTTCGTGACTAGCACAAGAGCCTGGCCACAAAATGACAACTACTTGGATGTTACCTATGAACGCCTTGTCAACAGCACTTCTTCGTGACTAGCAAATCAATGAGGACTCTCTGTACATACAACTATAATTCTTTCACCCTAACTCTCCACAGCACTTCTTCGTGACTAGCAAATAAACGAGGACTGTGTATATACATGTCTCGCTTTAACTTGGCCAAGGTGAGAGAGAGAGAGAGAGAGAAACTACATCCTTTCCACAGCACTTCTTCGTGACTAGCATCACTAATTTTAATCTAATATAGCTCCTCTCAGCCCCTCATCACAGCACTTCTTCGTGACTAGCATGGTCATCTTAGGCCAAAGTTAAAAGCCTCACCAGAGCACTTCTTCGTGACTAGCATTATAATCTAAGGCCAATGTTAAAGCCTTCCCACAGCACTTCTTCGTGACTATCATGGCAATTTTAGGACAGTTAAAGCATCATAGCACTTCTTCGTGACCAGCAGGGTTAAGTTTAGATCAAAGTTAAGCATCACAGCACTTCTTCGTGACTAGCAAGGTAATTTGTCAAACCCTTCCCACAGCACTTCTTCGTGACTAGCATGGTAAGTTAAAGCCTCATCACAGCACTTCTTTGTGACTAGCAAGGTAGTTTTTTAAACCCTTCCCACAGCACTTCTTCGTGACTAGCATTATAATCTTAGGCCAAGTTAAAGCAGAGAGAGAGAGAGAGAGAGAGAGAGAGAGAGAGAGCATCAGTAACTTTACCAATCCTGTGGGAAGCTGGTGTATTTTTCCTGACAGCTGGTGCATCTTGATACCACCTGCGTACATGTCCACACCACCTGCGTACACGTCCACACCACCTGCGTACATGTCCACACCACCTGCGTACATGTCCACACCACCTGCGTACACGTCCACACCACCTGCGTACACGTCCACACCACCTGCGTACACGTCCACACCACCTGCGTACACGTCCACACCACCTGCGTACACGTCCACACCACCTGCGTACACGTCCACACCACCTGCGTACACGTCCACACCACCTGCGTACACGTCCACACCACCTGCGTACACGTCCACACCATCTGCGTACACGTCCACACCACCTGCCAATAGTGACAAAATATTAGCTGGCTTATATGACTAGTAACCAAGGAGATTAACCCACTACACCATCAGGCACCCACATCCACCTCATCCTGTGTCTACCCCTCCACCTCCTCTCCTTGTCAGTCTCTTAATTTATCCAACATACTTGCATACATCAGCCTTGGTCACCTAATGCTGGCTGTCCACACTGCTCGATCTCTGGCAGCCTCCCTATTCAGTGCCTTATCCCTGAGGTCACACTCTATGACCTCATCCCAGGTCTTTTTCAGTCTGCCTCTCACAACCCCACCCTCAATGTTCATACTTCTCACCCTCCACACCCAATTGTCATCCTCCATCCTCTCCACATGCCCAAACCATCTCAGTCTACCCCTCCTCATCACAACACCAATACACTCCAGTCCCATCCTTCCTCCCAAACCATCTCAGTCTACCCCTCCTCATCACAACACCAATACACTCCAGTCCCATCCTTCCTCCCAAACCATCTCAGTCTACCCCTCCTCATCACAACACCAATACACTCCAGTCCCATCCTTCCTCCCAAACCATCTCAATCTACCCCTCCTCATCACAACACCAATACACTCCAGTCCCATCCTTCCTCCCAAACCATCTCAGTCTACCCCTCCTCATCACAACACCAATACACTCCAGTCCCATCCTTCCTCCCAAACCATCTCAGTCTACCCCTCCTCATCACAACACCAATACACTCCAGTCCCATCCTTCCTCCCAAACCATCTCAATCTACCCCTCCTCATCACAACAGCAATACACTCCAGTCCCATCCTTCCTCCCAAACCATCTCAGTCTACCCCTCCTCATCACAACACCAATACACTCCAGTCCCATCCTTCCTCCCAAACCATCTCAGTATTTCTCCTAACGCTTCCTATCACATCCACATCCATTCCACAACGCTCCTCCACTTCCTCATTTATCTCCCCCTCTCCACCTCACTCACATACACTCTCCTTGTTAATCTCTCACTCTCCATCCTCTCCACATGGCCAAACCACCTCAGTGTGTTTCTCCTAACGCTTCCTATCACATCCACACCACAATGCTCCTTCACTTCCTCATTTGTCTGCCCCTCTCACATACTGTACTCTCCTAGTTAGTCTCTCACTCTCCACATGGCCAAACCTACTCTCAACTTTGATGCTTCAGTGACTACACAAAATTACGGTCATTGAGACAGGAATGAGTCTCCTTGGTTACTAGTCAAATGAGTCTCCTTGGTTACTAGCCTTTCACAGAACTCACACCCATATCAATACTTATGCCTGAAATTCATCTATCTACCTATCTATTGCCAGAAGCCTAAATCCTGTAAGGGGCAGCCACAAACAAACTGCCTCCACATTACCCTGTCCTGTCATTTGGCTGCACTTCCTCCAACTCTCACACACACACACACGACAAACAGACAGACACACACACACACGACAGACAGACACACACACACACACACACTATACTCCTCTGAACAGGCTCCATCGTCCGCCACCTCTCCAGGCCTCTCCACTCCTTCAGGCAGCCTCCCATCGCTCCTTCCACCAGGCCATCTCGCTGCCCAACCTCCGGAACCACACCATCTTCCTTCGTACACCCCCACACGAATCCAGGACCACCTCACGAACCACTGCAATGAAGGTACGAAATTAAGTACAAGTAAATGGTACATAAGTAATGGGATTGTAGTGGCGGCGCACGACTCTGAGGACATTATCGTACCCTGGCAACTACCATTCAAAAGTGCGTCCGATTTCGTATCATACACGAATCATATTATACACGAATCATTATACAGCAACATACACATGAATCATATTATGCAGGAATATATAAACGAATTATATTATCCACGAATATTATTATACACCATCATATTATACACGAATCATCATTATACACGAATCATTATGCACGAATATACTAGTAATACACGAATCATATTTATGCACGAATACATCATACACGAACATTATTATACACGAATCACATGAGTCTCATATTATACACGAAATCGGATGCACTTTTGAATGGTAGGTTGCCAGAGCAAGATAATTACCTCTGAGTTGTGCGCCGCGACCGTTACACCCAACGTACTAAAAATGCTCATAAATTGACTATCATATTTGTGGATGTAGAGTCGTAGGTGGTGGCTGCCATCATCCACTCACTTGATGTAGTGCTGCCTACTTCTTCCTTAGCCTTTATCATTCTTTTTCTGTGCCTGTCCTCCTCTCTTCCTATTTCTCACCATCATCCACTCACTTGATGTAGTGCTGCCTACTTCTTCCTTAGCCTTTATCATTCTTTTTCTGTGCCTGCCCTCCTCTCTTCCTATTTCTCACCATCATCCACTCACTTGATGTAGTGCTGCCTACTTCTTCCTTTGCCTTTATCATTCTTTTTCTGTGCCTGTCCTCCTCTCTTCCTATTTCTCACCATCATCCACTCACTTGATGTAGTGCTGCCTACTTCTTCCTTAGCCTTTATCATTCTTTTTCTGTGCCTGCCCTCCTCTCTTCCTATTTCTCACCATCATCCACTCACTTGATGTAGTGCTGCCTACTTCTTCCTTAGCTTTTATCATTCTTTTTCTGTGTCTGCCCTCCTCTCTTCCTATTTCTCACCATCATCCACTCACTTGATGTAGTGCTGACTACTTCTTCCTTAGCCTTTATCATTCTTTTTCTGTGCCTGTCCTCCTCTCTTCCTATTTCTCACCATCATCCACTCACTTGATGTAGTGCTGCCTACTTCTTCCTTAGCCTTTATCATTCTTTTTCTGTGCCTGCCCTCCTCTCTTCCTATTTCTCACCATCATCCACTCACTTGATGTAGTGCTGCCTACTTCTTCCTTAGCCTTTATCATTCTTTTTCTGTGCCTGTCCTCCTCTCTTCCTATTTCTCCCATCTTTCCTGTCACTTCTTATTGCTTTTCTTTCCTTTACAGGTAGCTTTACATTGAGTGACAAGCCAAATGGTGTCCTGTAAGCCAAGAAACCATTTACAACGCTGGGTGGTAACCATATAACCAAACCATACGTGCTGCCTACGTGTCAACAAGTGGGTTGGTGGAGGGTTAGTGCCCCTCCCCGTAAAACAAATAACTCAAAGTCAAATGGCCACCCCTTACGGGATTATGGCATCTGGCAATAGATAGATAGATAGTCGATTCGATAGGGTCGGTATCAATGCTTGGATTCGTTATTTCGTGGTGTAATCAATAACTGAATCGGTTATTTCTTTGAGGGAGGGGGGAGTGAGTATGGGGGAGGGCAGTCAAATGCAGGGTGACAGTGCGACTTGGAGGCGTTTTGTCTACAGCCACCCTTTGCAAGATTAGGATTGATACTACTACTGTTCTAACCCACCCTTAACCTCCCTATTCCCCCCCCCCTTTCCCATAGGTTTGTAGGGCTAGGTGAAAATGCTAATTCTATCTATTGCCAGATGCCCCAATCACGCAAGGGGTGGCCACAAACAAATCGCCTCCATGTCACCCTATCCCCCGCCATGTCATTGCCCTGCTCCCAGCTCACACACCCCTCTCTCATATACCTCTCCACCCCATCCCTCCATCCTCGGCCTCCCCCTCCCTCCCCTCCCCTCCCCTCCACTGTACTCACATACACTCCTCGTCAGTCTCTCACTCTCCATCCTCTCCACATGGCCAAACCACCCCAGTGTGTTCCTCCTAACGCTTCTTATCACATCCACACCACAACGCTCCTTCACAACCTCATTCGCCAGCCTGTCTCTCCATGTAACTCCACATGCACCTCACTCATACACTCTCCTAGTTAGTCTCTCACTCTCCATCCTCTCCACATGGCCAAACCACCTCAGTGTGTTCCTCCTAACGCTTCCTATCACATCCACATCCACACCACAACGCTCCTTCAAATAATATCCCTGAGGTCTGTCTTGGAAACCTGTACTACCAAAGTGCTCCCTAACACCCTTTCCCTAGTGATTTATTTTGCATATTACCCCTTACTGATCTCTTTGTGTTAAACCCTTCCAATGTCACCATACTGCAAAAAAAGCTGCTTAACACGTTTCCCTAAGTGATTTATTTTGTTTATTACACCTTACTGTCCTCTTCTGTGTTACATAAATCCTTCCAATATCACCATACTCTGCATAAAGCTCCCTAACACCTTTCCCTAAGTGATTTATTTTGTTTATTACACCTTACTGTCCTCTTCTGTTACATAAATCCTTCCAGTATCACCATACTCCGCATAAAGCTCCCTAACACCTTTCCCTAAGTGATTTGTTTTGTTTATTACACCTTACTGTCCTCTTCTGTGTTACATAAATCCTTCCAATATCACCATACTCTGCATAAAGCTCCCTAACACCTCTTCCTAAGTGATTTATTTTGTTTATTACACCTTACTGTCCTCTTCTGTGTTACATAAATCCTTCCAATATCACCATACTCTGCATAAAGCTCCCTAACACCTTTTCCTAAGTGATTTATTTTGTTTATTACACCTTCCTGTCCTCTTCTGCGTTACATAAATCCTTCCAATGTCACCATACTCTGCATAAAGCTCCCTAACACCTTTTCCTAAGTGATTTATTTTGTTTATTACACCTTACTGTCCTCTTCTGTGTTACATAAATCCTTCCAATGTCACCATACTCTGCATAAAGCTCCCTAACACCTTTTCCTAAGTGATTTATTTTGTTTATTACACCTTACTGTCCTCTTCTGTGTTACATAAATCCTTCCAATGTCACCATACTCTGCATAAAGCTCCCTAACACCTTTTCCTAAGTGATTTATTTTGTTTATTACACCTTACTGTCCTCTTCTGTGTTACATAAATCCTTCCAATATCACCATACTCTGCATAAAGCTCCCTAACACCTTTTCCTAAGTGATTTATTTTGTTTATTACACCTTACTGTCCTCTTCTGTGTTACATAAATCCTTCCAATGTCACCATACTCTGCATAAAGCTCCCTAACACCTTTTCCTAAGTGATTTATTTTGTTTATTACACCTTACTGTCCTCTTCTGTGTTACATAAATCCTTCCAATATCACCATACTCTGCATAAAGCTCCCTAACACCTTTTCCTAAGTGATTTATTTTGTTTATTACACCTTACTGTCCTCTTCTGTGTTACATAAATCCTTCCAATATCACCATACTCTGCATAAAGCTCCCTAACACCTTTTCCTAAGTGATTTATTTTGTTTATTACACCTTACTGTCCTCTTCTGTGTTACATAAATCCTTCCAGTGTCACCATACTCTGCATAAAGCTCCCTAACACCTTTTCCTAAGTGATTTATTTTGTTTATTACACCTTACTGTCCTCTTCTGCGTTACATAAATCCTTCCAGTGTCACCATACTCTGCATAAAGCTCCCTAACACCTTTTCCTAAGTGATTTATTTTGTTTATTACACCTTACTGTCCTCTTCTGTTACATAAATCCTTCCAGTGTCACCATACTCTGCATAAAGCTCCCTAACACCTTTTCCTAAGTGATTTATTTTGTTTATTACACCTTACTGTCCTCTTCTGTGTTACATAAATCCTTCCAGTGTCACCATACTCTGCATAAAGCTCCCTAACACCTTTTCCTAAGTGATTTATTTTGTTTATTACACCTTACTGTCCTCTTCTGCGTTACATAAATCCTTCCAGTGTCACCATACTCTGCATAAAGCTCCCTAACACCTTTTCCTAAGTGATTTATTTTGTTTATTACACCTTACTGTCCTCTTCTGCGTTACATAAATCCTTCCAGTGTCACCATACTCTGCATAAAGCTCCCTAACACCTTTTCCTAAGTGATTTATTTTGTTTATTACACCTTACTGTCCTCTTCTGCGTTACATAAATCCTTCCAGTGTCACCATACTCTGCATAAAGCTCCCTAACACCTTTTCCTAAGTGATTTATTTTGTTTATTACACCTTACTGTCCTCTTCTGCGTTACATAAATCCTTCCAGTGTCACCATACTCTGCATAATTACACAGGAAAAGCAATGAAGGAAGGAAATAGGAATAACAGCTTACCAGATCAAACAGTCCTCCCCGTGTCAGCGGCGAAGGTGGAGTGGACGAGAGCCGGTGAGTTCCCCTTCCCCCCAAATTCTTTCCCTCCCTCCCTCCCCTTGTTTCCTCCCCCTCCCTCCCTCCCTCCTCTTGTTCTCTCCCCCTCCCCCTTTCCTCCCTCCATACCCTGTCCTCCTCCTCTCTCTCCTTTCTTCCTTTCCCTCCACTTCCTTTCTTTCTTTCCCCTCCTAATCCTTCCACCTCTCTTCTTCCTCCTTCCCTCCATAGCCCGTCCTCCTCCTTTCTTCCTTTCCCTCCATTTCATTTCCTTCCTTTCCCCTCCTCTTCCTTCCCTCTCTTCTTCCTCCCTCCCTCCATACCCCGTCCTCCTCCTCTCTCTCCTTTCCCTCCATTTCATTTCCTTCCTTTCTCCTCCTCTTCCTTCCCTCTCTTCTTCCTCCTTCCCTCCCTCCTCCTTGCAAGTAGGCTTCCTCCACCCCCTCCCTTCCTCCCACCTCCCCCTTCCCTCTCCACCCCATACTCCCTCCCCCCTCGTTTGCTCATTCTCTCTCTCTCTCTCTCTCTCTCTCTGACATTCTAGAACTTTCGATAATTATTCACACACACACACACACACACACACACACACACACACACACACACACACAATACGATGATGATGATATATCAAATTTTTTTTTTTTCCAATCTCAACTACCACAATTTTAGCACCACCACAATACCACAAACTAACTACCACCACCACCACAATACCACAAACCAACCACCACCACAATACCACAAACCAACCACCACCACCACAATACCACAAACCAACCACCACCACCACAATACCACAAACCAACCACCACCACCACCACAAACCAACTACTACCACCACAATACCACAAACCAACTACCACCACCAACTACCACGTTTACTACCAACCACCACCACCACGACAATACCACACACCAACTACCACCACCACCACCACATTTACTACCAACCACCACCACCACTACCACCACCATTACTACCAACCACCACCACCACAACCAACCACCACAGTACCACAAACCAACCACCACCAACTACCACACCACCACCACCACCAACTACCACACCACCACCACCACCAACAGCGTCCCCCAAGGACCTGTTTTGTCCCCTACACTCTTTAATCTATACATGCACGACACACCCACACCCCACACACACATAGCTTCCTGTGCAGACGACACTTACATGTACACACCAAAACGCACACACAGCTGCACACATCCTCCAACCCTACCTCAACACACTTCATGAACGGTTCACCACAAAGTCAAAATAGCCCCAGCCAAATGTGCAGTGACCCTTCTCACAAACTGGACAGCAGAACAGAGTCACAGCCCACACCTTACCATAAACAACACTCCCCTACCACACACACACACACACACACACACACACACACACACACACACACACACACACACACACATCCTTGGTGTAACACACATCAACATCCTTTAAACATCACAAACATTCATAAATTAACACCGAGACTCAATGCCTGGAGGTCACTTGCCCATACAACATTCGGATACAACAAAGAAACCATCACCACAGTATACAAACAATACATACGTTCAGTGATGAATTACGCAAGCCCTCCCTGGGCTTCTAACCTCACCAAAACACACTACAACACTCTACAGACCATACAAAACAAGGCCCTAAAAATAATCACAGGCTGCACAGCTACTACACCCACATACCACCTACATCAAGAAACCAAAGTCCTCAAAGTCAAGGATCACCTAGACTGAGGCACCCAGTTTCTTGCTGCAGCCTCCACAAACCCACAACATCCACTACAGTACATGGCAGCACATCCACCCACACCAAGGAACATCACAACACCACCATCCACTACACTACATGGCAGCACATCCACCCACACCAAGGAACATCAAAACAACACCCAGCACACGATACCATACACAAATACTGTCATCTCTCCCCCCTCAGACCAGCTTCCAGAAGCATATACTCAAATCACTCACCGCTCCATTCAGTCACTTAAAGACAACACACAGCTGCATGCACGGCCTCCTGATATCCACCCTTCTGAATCTTATCTTCCTGCATGCACGGCCTCCTGATATCCACCCTTCTGAATCCTACCTCCCTGCATGCACGGCCTCCTGATATCCACCCTTCTGAATCCTATCTCCCTCGTGAGGACAGGGTCCACCTGGCCAGGCTGAGATGTGGGCACCATTCAGCCCTCTTCAGTTACCAGAAGAGGTAGATCAGCAGGCCAGAGCCTTGAGCCTTGACGAAGGAGGTACCAGTATTGGAGTACAGGTACGTCTTTGAAGTAGCATGAAATGTACTGAAATGGTTTTGTGCCGGGTACCCCCTGCTGCGTGTTATCCCTGAGGACCCTGAAAGTGTCCCCTATAATAAGGCTGTACAAACACTGGAGGTACCAATCTGAATCACGTCCAGATTGTGTACACTGCTAAGCCAGTCACAAATACCTGCCTGACAGACACGCCAACCACTGCGCAGGACCCGCCAGACCCTCCAAAAGGGCCCAATAAGAAGTGACAGGAAAGATGGGAGAAATAGGAGGAGAGGAGGACAGACACAGAAAAAGAATGATAAAGGCTAAGGAAGAAGTAGGCAGCACTACATCAAGTGAGTGGATGATGGTGAGAAATAGGAAGAGAGGAGGGCAGGCACAGAAAAAGAATGATAAAGGCTAAGGAAGAAGTAGTCAGCACTACATCAAGTGAGTGGATGATGGTGAGAAATAGGAAGAGAGGAGGACAGGCACAGAAAAAGAATGATAAAGGCTAAGGAAGAAGTAGGCAGCACTACATCAAGTGAGTGGATGATGGTGAGAAATAGGAGGAGAGGAGGACAGGCACAGAAAAAGAATGATAAAGGCTAAGGAAGAAGTAGGCAGCACTACATCAAGTGAGTGGATGATGGTGAGAAATAGGAGAGGAGGAGGACAGGCACAGAAAAAGAATGATAAAGGCTAAGGAAGAAGTAGGCAGCACTACATCAAGTGAGTGGATGATGGTGAGAAATAGGAGGAGAGGAGGACAGGCACAGAAAAAGAATGATAAAGGCTAAGGAAGAAGTAGGCAGCACTACATCAAGTGACTGGATGATGGTGAGAAATAGGAAGAGAGGAGGACAGGCACAGAAAAAGAATGATAAAGGTTAAGGAAGAAGTAGGCAGCACTACATCAAGTGAGTGGATGATGGTGAGAAATAGGAAGAGAGGAGGGCAGGCACAGAAAAAGAATGATAAAGACTAAGGAAGAAGTAGGCAGCACTACATCAAGTGAGTGGATGATGGTGAGAAATAGGAAGAGAGGAGGACAGGCACGAAAAAAGAATGATAAAGGCTAAGGAAGAAGTAGGCAGCACTACATCAAGTGAGTGGATGATGGTGAGAAATAGGAAGAGAGGAGGACAGGCACAGAAAAAGAATGATAAAGGCTAAGGAAGAAGTAGGCAGCACTACATCAAGTGAGTGGATGATGGTGAGAAATAGGAAGAGAGGAGGACAGACACAGAAAAAGAATGATAAAGGCTAAGGAAGAAGTAGGCAGCACTACATCAAGTGAGTGGATGATGGTGAGAAATAGGAAGAGAGGAGGACAGGCACAGAAAAAGAATGATAAAGGCTAAGGAAGAAGTAGGCAGCACTACATCAAGTGAGTGGATGATGGTGAGAAACAGGAAGAGAGGAGGGCAGGCACAGAAAAAGAATGATAAAGGCTAAGGAAGAAGTAGTCAGCACTACATCAAGTGAGTGGATGATGGTGAGAAACAGGAAGAGAGGAGGACAGGCACAGAAAAAGAATGATAAAGGCTAAAGAAGAAGTAGGCAGCACTACATCAAGTGAGTGGATGATGGTGAGAAATAGGAAGAGAGGAGGACAGGCACAGAAAAAGAATGATAAAGGCTAAAGAAGAAGTAGGCAGCACTACATCAAGTGAGTGGATGATGGTGAGAAATAGGAAGAGAGGAGGACAGGCACAGAAAAAGAATGATAAAGGCTAAGGAAGAAGTAGGCAGCACTACATCAAGTGAGTGGATGATGGTGAGAAATAGGAAGAGAGGAGGACAGACACAGAAAAAGAATGATAAAGGCTAAAGAAGAAGTAGGCAGCACTACATCAAGTGAGTGAATGATGGTGAGAAATAGGAAGAGAGGAGGACAGGCACAGAAAAAGAATGATAAAGACTAAGGAAGAAGTAGGCAGCACTACATCAAGTGAGTGGATGATGGTGAGAAATAGGAAGAGAGGAGGACAGGCACAGAAAAAGAATGATAAAGGCTAAGGAAGAAGTAGGCAGCACTACATCAAGTGAGTGGATGATGGTGAGAAATAGGAAGAGAGGAGGACAGGCACAGAAAAAGAATGATAAAGGCTAAGGAAGAAGTAGGCAGCACTACATCAAGTGAGTGGATGATGGTGAGAAATAGGAAGAGAGGAGGACAGGCACAGAAAAAGAATGATAAAGGCTAAAGAAGAAGTAGGCAGCACTACATCAAGTGAGTGGATGATGGTGAGAAATAGGAAGAGAGGAGGACAGGCACAGAAAAAGAATGATAAAGGCTAAGGAAGAAGTAGGCAGCACTACATCAAGTGAGTGGATGATGGTGAGAAATAGGAAGAGAGGAGGACAGGCACAGAAAAAGAATGATAAAGGCTAAGGAAGAAGTAAGCAGCACTACATCAAGTGAGTGGATGATGGTGAGAAATAGGAAGAGAGGAGGACAGGCACAGAAAAAGAATGATAAAGGCTAAAGAAGAAGTAGGCAGCACTACATCAAGTGAGTGGATGATGGTGAGAAATAGGAAAAGAGGAGGACAGGCACAGAAAAAGAATGATAAAGGCTAAAGAAGAAGTAGGCAGCACTACATCAAGTGTGTGGATGATGGTGAGAAATAGGAAGAGAGGAGGACAGACACAGAAAAAGAATGATAAAGGCTAAGGAAGAAGTAGGCAGCACTACATCAAGTGTGTGGATGATGGTGAGAAATAGGAAGAGAGGAGGACAGGCACAGAAAAAGAATGATAAAGGCTAAGGAAGAAGTAGGCAGCACTACATCAAGTGTGTGGATGATGGTGAGAAATAGGAAGAGAGGAGGACAGGCACAGAAAAAGAATGATAAAGGCTAAGGAAGAAGTAGGCAGCACTACATCAAGTGCGTGGATGATGGTGAGAAATAGGAAGAGAGGAGGACAGGCACAGAAAAAGAATGATAAAGGCTAAGGAAGAAGTAGGCAGCACTACATCAAGTGAGTGGATGATGGTGAGAAATAGGAAGAGAGGAGGACAGGCACAGAAAAGAATGATAAAGGCTAAGGAAGAAGTAGGCAGCACTACATCAAGTGAGTGGATGATGGTGAGAAATAGGAAGAGAGGAGGACAGGCACAGAAAAAGAATGATAAAGGTTAAGGAGGAAGTAGGCAGCACTACATCAAGTGAGTGGATGATGGTGAGAAATAGGAAGAGAGGAGGACAGGCACAGAAAAGAATGATAAAGGCTAAGGAAGAAGTAGGCAGCACTACATCAAGTGAGTGGATGATGGTGAGAAATAGGAAGAGAGGAGGACAGGCACAGAAAAAGAATGATAAAGGTTAAGGAGGAAGTAGGCAGCACTACATCAAGTGAGTGGATGATGGTGAGAAATAGGAAGAGAGGAGGACAGGCACAGAAAAAGAATGATAAAGGCTAAGGAAGAAGTAGGCAGCACTACATCAAGTGAGTGGATGATGGTGAGAAATAGGAAGAGAGGAGGACAGGCACAGAAAAAGAATGATAAAGGTTAAGGAGGAAGTAGGCAGCACTACATCAAGTGAGTGGATGATGGTGAGAAATAGGAAGAGAGGAGGACAGACACAGAAAAAGAATGATAAAGGCTAAGGAAGAAGTAGTCAGCACTACATCAAGTGAGTGGATGATAGTGAGAAATAGGAAGAGAGGAGGACAGACACAGAAAAAGAATGATAAAGGCTAAGGAAGAAGTAGGCAGCACTACATCAAGTGAGTGGATGATGGTGAGAAATAGGAAGAGAGGAGGACAGGCACAGAAAAAGAATGATAAAGGCTAAGGAAGAAGTAGGCAGCACTACATCAAGTGAGTGGATGATGGTGAGAAATAGGAAGAGAGGAGGACAGGCACAGAAAAAGAATGATAAAGGCTAAGGAAGAAGTAGGCAGCACTACATCAAGTGAGTGGATGATGGTGAGAAATAGGAAGAGAGGAGGACAGGCACAGAAAAAGAATGATAAAGGCTAAGGAAGAAGTAGGCAGCACTACATCAAGTGAGTGGATGATGGTGAGAAATAGGAAGAGAGGAGGACAGGCACAGAAAAAAGAATGATAAAGGCTAAGGAAGAAGTAGGCAGCACTACATCAAGTGAGTGGATGATGGTGAGAAATAGGAAGAGAGGAGGACAGGCACAGAAAAGAATGATAAAGGCTAAGGAAGAAGTAGGCAGCACTACATCAAGTGAGTGGATGATGGTGAGAAATATGAAGCCAGGAGGGCCGGCCCAGAAAAAAGAATGATAAAGGCTAAGGAAGAAGTAGGCAGCACTACATCAAGTGAGTGGATGATGGTGAGAAATAGGAAGAGAGGAGGACAGGCACAGAAAAAAGAATGATAAAGGCTAAGGAAGAAGTAGGCAGCACTACATCAAGTGAGTGGATGATGGTGAGAAATGGGAAGAGATGAGGACAGGCACAGAAAAAAGAATGATAAAGGCTAAGGAAGAAGTAGGCAGCACTACATCAAGTGAGTGGATGATGGTGAGAAATAGGAAGAGAGGAGGACAGGCACAGAAAAAGAATGATAAAGGCTAAGGAAGAAGTAGGCAGCACTACATCAAGTGAGTGGATGATGGTGAGAAATAGGAAGAGAGGAGGACAGACACAGAAAAAGAATGATAAAGGCTAAGGAAGAAGTAGGCAGCACTACATCAAGTGAGTGGATGATGGTGAGAAATAGGAAGAGAGGAGGACAGACACAGAAAAAGAATGATAAAGGCTAAGGAGGAAGTAGGCAGCACTACATCAAGTGAGTGGATCATGGTGAGAAATAGGAAGAGAGGAGGACAGACACAGAAAAAGAATGATAAAGGCTAAGGAAGAAGTAGGCAGCACTACATCAAGTGAGTGGATGATGGTGAGAAATAGGAAGAGAGGAGGACAGACACAGAAAAAGAATGATAAAGGCTAAGGAAGAAGTAGGCAGCACTACATCAAGTGAGTGGATGATGGTGAGAAATAGGAAGAGAGGAGGAGGACAGGCACAGAAAAAGAATGATAAAGGCTAAGGAAGAAGTAGGCAGCACTACATCAAGTGAGTGGATGATGGTGAGAAATAGGAAGAGAGGAGGACAGACACAGAAAAAGAATGATAAAGGCTAAGGAAGAAGTAGGCAGCACTACATCAAGTGAGTGGATGATGGTGAGAAATAGGAAGAGAGGAGGACAGACACAGAAAAAGAATGATAAAGGCTAAGGAAGAAGTAGGCAGCACTACATCAAGTGAGTGGATGATGGTGAGAAATAGGAAGAGAGGAGGACAGACACAGAAAAAGAATGATAAAGGCTAAGGAAGAAGTAGGCAGCACTACATCAAGTGAGTGGATGATGGTGAGAAATAGGAAGAGAGGAGGACAGGCACAGAAAAAAGAATGATAAAGGCTAAGGAAGAAGTAGGCAGCACTACATCAAGTGAGTGGATGATGGTGAGAAATAGGAAGAGAGGAGGACAGGCACAGAAAAAGAATGATAAAGGCTAAGGAAGAAGTAGGCAGCACTACATCAAGTGAGTGGATGATGGTGAGAAATAGGAAGAGAGGAGGGCAGGCACAGAAAAAGAATGATAAAGGCTAAGGAAGAAGTAGGCAGCACTACATCAAGTGAGTGGATGATGGTGAGAAATAGGAAGAGAGGAGGACAGGCACAGAAAAAGAATGATAAAGGCTAAGGAAGAAGTAGGCAGCACTACATCAAGTGAGTGGATGATGGTGAGAAATAGGAAGAGAGGAGGACAGGCACAGAAAAAGAATGATAAAGGCTAAGGAGGAAGTAGGCAGCACTACATCAAGTGAGTGGATGATGGTGAGAAATAGGAAGAGAGGAGGACAGGCACAGAAAAAGAATGATAAAGGCTAAGGAAGAAGTAGGCAGCACTACATCAAGTGAGTGGATGATGGTGAGAAATAGGAAGAGAGGAGGACAGGCACAGAAAAAGAATGATAAAGGCTAAGGAAGAAGTAGGCAGCACTACATCAAGTGAGTGGATGATGGTGAGAAATAGGAAGAGAGGAGGACAGGCACAGAAAAAGAATGATAAAGGTTAAGGAAGAAGTAGGCAGCACTACATCAAGTGAGTGGATGATGGTGAGAAATAGGAAGAGAGGAGGACAGGCACAGAAAAAGAATGATAAAGGTTAAGGAAGAAGTAGGCAGCACTACATCAAGTGAGTGGATGATGGTGAGAAATAGGAAGAGAGGAGTACAGGCACAGAAAAAGAATGATAAAGGTTAAGGAAGAAGTAGGCAGCACTACATCAAGTGAGTGGATGATGGTGAGAAATAGGAAGAGAGGAGGACAGGCACAGAAAAAGAATGATAAAGGTTAAGGAAGAAGTAGGCAGCACTACATCAAGTGAGTGGATGATGGTGAGAAATAGGAAGAGAGGAGGACAGGCACAGAAAAAGAATGATAAAGGCTAAGGAAGAAGTAGGCAGCACTACATCAAGTGAGTGGATGATGGTGAGAAATAGGAAGAGAGGAGGACAGGCACTTAATAAGAATGATAAAGGTTAAGGAAGAAGTAGGCAGCACTACATCAAGTGAGTGGATGATGGTGAGAAATAGGAAGAGAGGAGGACAGGCACAGAAAAAGAATGATAAAGGTTAAGGAAGAAGTAGGCAGCACTACATCAAGTGAGTGGATGATGGTGAGAAATAGGAAGAGAGGAGGACAGACACAGAAAAAGAATGATAAAGGTTAAGGAAGAAGTAGGCAGCACTACATCAAGTGAGTGGATGATGGTGAGAAATAGGAAGAGAGGAGGGCAGGCACAGAAAAAGAATGATAAAGGTTAAGGAAGAAGTAGGCAGCACTACATCAAGTGAGTGGATGATGGTGAGAAATAGGAAGAGAGGAGGACAGACACAGAAAAAGAATGATAAAGGTTAAGGAAGAAGTAGGCAGCACTACATCAAGTGAGTGGATGATGGTGAGAAATAGGAAGAGAGGAGGGCAGGCACAGAAAAAGAATGATAAAGGTTAAGGAAGAAGTAGGCAGCACTACATCAAGTGAGTGGATGATGGTGAGAAATAGGAAGAGAGGAGGACAGACACAGAAAAAGAATGATAAAGGTTAAGGAAGAAGTAGGCAGCACTACATCAAGTGAGTGGATGATGGTGAGAAATAGGAAGAGAGGAGGGCAGGCACAGAAAAAGAATGATAAAGGCTAAGGAAGAAGTAGGCAGCACAACATCAAGTGAGTGGATGATGGTGAGAAATAGGAAGAGAGGAGGGCAGGCACAGAAAAAGAATGATAAAGGCTAAGGAAGAAGTAGGCAGCACTACATGAAGTGAGTGGATGATGGTGAGAAATAGGAAGAGAGGAGGACAGGCACAGAAAAAGAATGATAAAGGCTAAGGAAGAAGTAGGCAGCACTACATCAAGTGAGTGGATGATGGTGAGAAATAGGAAGAGAGGAGGACAGGCACAGAAAAAGAATGATAAAGGCTAAGGAAGAAGTAGGCAGCACAACATCAAGTGAGTGGATGATGGTGAGAAATAGGAAGAGAGGAGGGCAGGCACAGAAAAAGAATGATAAAGGCTAAGGAAGAAGTAGGCAGCACTACATCAAGTGAGTGGATGATGGTGAGAAATAGGAAGAGAGGAGGACAGGCACAGAAAAAGAATGATAAAGGCTAAGGAAGAAGTAGGCAGCACTACATCAAGTGAGTGGATGATGGTGAGAAATAGGAAGAGAGGAGGACAGGCACAGAAAAAGAATGATAAAGGCTAAGGAAGAAGTAGGCAGCACTACATCAAGTGAGTGGATGATGGTGAGAAATAGGAAGAGAGGAGGACAGGCACAGAAAAAGAATGATAAAGGCTAAGGAAGAAGTAGGCAGCACTACATCAAGTGAGTGGATGATGGTGAGAAATAGGAAGAGAGGAGGACAGGCACAGAAAAAGAATGATAAAGGCTAAGGAAGAAGTAGGCAGCACTACATCAAGTGAGTGGATGATGGTGAGAAATAGGAAGAGAGGAGGACAGGCACAGAAAAAGAATGATAAAGGCTAAGGAAGAAGTAGGCAGCACTACATCAAGTGAGTGGATGATGGTGAGAAATAGGAAGAGAGGAGGACAGGCACAGAAAAAGAATGATAAAGGCTAAGGAAGAAGTAGGCAGCACTACATCAAGTGAGTGGATGATGGTGAGAAATAGGAAGAGAGGAGGACAGGCACAGAAAAAGAATGATAAAGGCTAAGGAAGAAGTAGGCAGCACTACATCAAGTGAGTGGATGATGGTGAGAAATAGGAAGAGAGGAGGGCAGGCACAGAAAAAGAATGATAAAGGTTAAGGAAGAAGTAGGCAGCACTACATCAAGTGAGTGGATGATGGTGAGAAATAGGAAGAGAGGAGGACAGACACAGAAAAAGAATGATAAAGGTTAAGGAAGAAGTAGGCAGCACTACATCAAGTGAGTGGATGATGGTGAGAAATAGGAAGAGAGGAGGGCAGGCACAGAAAAAGAATGATAAAGGTTAAGGAAGAAGTAGGCAGCACTACATCAAGTGAGTGGATGATGGTGAGAAATAGGAAGAGAGGAGGACAGACACAGAAAAAGAATGATAAAGGTTAAGGAAGAAGTAGGCAGCACTACATCAAGTGAGTGGATGATGGTGAGAAATAGGAAGAGAGGAGGGCAGGCACAGAAAAAGAATGATAAAGGCTAAGGAAGAAGTAGGCAGCACAACATCAAGTGAGTGGATGATGGTGAGAAATAGGAAGAGAGGAGGGCAGGCACAGAAAAAGAATGATAAAGGCTAAGGAAGAAGTAGGCAGCACTACATCAAGTGAGTGGATGATGGTGAGAAATAGGAAGAGAGGAGGACAGGCACAGAAAAAGAATGATAAAGGCTAAGGAAGAAGTAGGCAGCACTACATCAAGTGAGTGGATGATGGTGAGAAATAGGAAGAGAGGAGGACAGGCACAGAAAAAGAATGATAAAGGCTAAGGAAGAAGTAGGCAGCACAACATCAAGTGAGTGGATGATGGTGAGAAATAGGAAGAGAGGAGGGCAGGCACAGAAAAAGAATGATAAAGGCTAAGGAAGAAGTAGGCAGCACTACATCAAGTGAGTGGATGATGGTGAGAAATAGGAAGAGAGGAGGACAGGCACAGAAAAAGAATGATAAAGGCTAAGGAAGAAGTAGGCAGCACTACATCAAGTGAGTGGATGATGGTGAGAAATAGGAAGAGAGGAGGACAGGCACAGAAAAAGAATGATAAAGGCTAAGGAAGAAGTAGGCAGCACTACATCAAGTGAGTGGATGATGGTGAGAAATAGGAAGAGAGGAGGACAGGCACAGAAAAAGAATGATAAAGGCTAAGGAAGAAGTAGGCAGCACTACATCAAGTGAGTGGATGATGGTGAGAAATAGGAAGAGAGGAGGACAGGCACAGAAAAAGAATGATAAAGGCTAAGGAAGAAGTAGGCAGCACTACATCAAGTGAGTGGATGATGGTGAGAAATAGGAAGAGAGGAGGACAGGCACAGAAAAAGAATGATAAAGGCTAAGGAAGAAGTAGGCAGCACTACATCAAGTGAGTGGATGATGGTGAGAAATAGGAAGAGAGGAGGACAGGCACAGAAAAAGAATGATAAAGGCTAAGGAAGAAGTAGGCAGCACTACATCAAGTGAGTGGATGATGGTGAGAAATAGGAAGAGAGGAGGACAGGCACAGAAAAAGAATGATAAAGGCTAAGGAAGAAGTAGGCAGCACTACATCAAGTGAGTGGATGATGGTGAGAAATAGGAAGAGAGGAGGACAGGCACAGAAAAAGAATGATAAAGGCTAAGGAAGAAGTAGGCAGCACTACATCAAGTGAGTGGATGATGGTGAGAAATAGGAAGAGAGGAGGACAGGCACAGAAAAAGAATGATAAAGGCTAAGGAAGAAGTAGGCAGCACTACATCAAGTGAGTGGATGATGGTGAGAAATAGGAAGAGAGGAGGACAGGCACAGAAAAAGAATGATAAAGGCTAAGGAAGAAGTAGGCAGCACTACATCAAGTGAGTGGATGATGGTGAGAAATAGGAAGAGAGGAGGACAGGCACAGAAAAAGAATGATAAAGGCTAAGGAAGAAGTAGGCAGCACTACATCAAGTGAGTGGATGATGGTGAGAAATAGGAAGAGAGGAGGACAGGCACAGAAAAAGAATGATAAAGGCTAAGGAAGAAGTAGGCAGCACTACATCAAGTGAGTGGATGATGGTGAGAAATAGGAAGAGAGGAGGACAGGCACAGAAAAAGAATGATAAAGGCTAAGGAAGAAGTAGGCAGCACTACATCAAGTGAGTGGATGATGGTGAGAAATAGGAAGAGAGGAGGACAGGCACAGAAAAAGAATGATAAAGGCTAAGGAAGAAGTAGGCAGCACTACATCAAGTGAGTGGATGATGGTGAGAAATAGGAAGAGAGGAGGACAGGCACAGAAAAAGAATGATAAAGGCTAAGGAAGAAGTAGGCAGCACTACATCAAGTGAGTGGATGATGGTGAGAAATAGGAAGAGAGGAGGACAGGCACAGAAAAAGAATGATACAGGCTAAGGAAGAAGTAGGCAGCACTACATCAAGTGAGTGGATGATGGTGAGAAATAGGAAGAGAGGAGGACAGGCACAGAAAAAGAATGATAAAGGCTAAGGAAGAAGTAGGCAGCACTACATCACCCTGGCTTGAAAATGTCACGGAAAAGTATATAGCCCGCATCGCTAACGTTGCGTAAAGTTCCCTCCAATCCCGCAAAACAAGAGGAAATATGGGAGAGAGAAACGGCACACTACCTATCATGGCAAGAGGCTGGGATGACCTAAGCACCTGTGGAAGGACAGCTGCATACCCTCCCTTATCATGCAGTAAATATGGAAAGGATACGATGCTGGGTGAAATTTACCCGACCTTAGCATTATAGGGCATGCTATAGGAGTTTACAATACAACACACCCTCACCCACCTTCCAAATCCATCCACAAAGGGTCCCTCAGTGCAGGTCCCCATACCACCATCTATCAATCTATCTACCTATCAATCTATCCTCTATTCAATATACCATTAATATAAAACTGAGGTGCGCTATAGTAGTTACCAACACAACACACAGCCTCACTCACCTTCCAAATCCATCCACGAAGGGCAGTGCAAGCCTCCATGCTGCTCGTCCTCCTCAAAGACGCTCTCGGAATGGTCAACTTCCTCCTGCTGTCTTGCGTTCCTTGATTACTTGATTCTTTTTCAGATGTAACCTTGATTGACTGATTAAAACAACTAGCGGTGCAAATGCTGGGGCCTCCATGTCTCCGTACAGCCACAGTTGGGGTATATGTGGGGAGAAGTAGCTTTCCCTGGTGTTAAGGAGTATTTGCCATACCCTGTTGGAATATTATGCATTAATAACATATTATGCATTAACACTAACAGTCACATGGAGAGACAGACTGATAAATGAGGAAAAATGGGAGAAATGGAGTTCCCCCGAGCTAAGCCCTATATTGGACTATATAGCCCCGCTAGGGTTACAGGAGCGAGCTACCCCTCCCGGCACGGCAGCCCGGGCGAGGCTCGAACTTGCAATCCCCCGATCGCAAGTCCAGCGCGCTACCACTGTGCTACCGCGCCCCCTGATAAATGAGGAAGTGAAGGACTGTTGTGGTGTGGATATGGATGTGATGGGAAGCATTGGGAGAAACACACTGAGGTGGTTTGGCCATGTGGAGAGGATGGAGAGTGAGAGACTGATGAGGAGTGTGTGTGAGGCGGAGGGGGGGGGGATGGGGAGGCCAAGGAATAGATGGAGGGATGGAGTGGAGAGGTTTATGAGGGAGGAGGGTGTCAGCTGGGTGCAGGGCAATGAAATGGCAGGGGACAAGACGATGGGCGATTTCTTTGTGGCCACCCCTTACAGGATTGAGGCGTCTGGCAATAGATAGACAAGTTTTTCATAAAGTTAGTCAAAAGGTTCCTTGTCTAAAAAAGCATATGCACCCACAGTTTGGCCATACGGATTCTCTGCCACACATCATGATCAAAAAGCGTACAGGAGAGGGCGTGTAGAATGACTCCAGGTGAACTTCATATATTCTCTCACCAAGCACTGTGTCTCCTGAGCCTCACCATCCAGTCACAGTGATATCAATGAGACCTAAGGCTGTTTGGTGGGAAGCTTATCATCCAAATCACCGACTTCTCCCATCCACACTCCCCCCTCCACATACAAAGAAATATATCATCATCATCGGGACCTCCTTTCCCACCCTAGGGCAGGGTGAGGAGTACCAACGTCCAGACAGCCCAAATTTGCCCAATCCAATGGGCCACGCTTCCATTCATCTCATCATTCAAGCCCCCGGAATCCTGGCTCTATCTGATACGCCAAAAACATTCACCACGTTCTGTAGCTTCACATAAACATATCTGATAGAGTCAATCTGGACGCTGCCACGTTAAAAAGGGTGCCAAATCCCTGATCGTGCACTTCTCACAACATTCATCCAGCCAGCTCAATCTCTTGTCAGTTCCCTAGCCTCACCGACTTCCAAACCTCTCTTCCTCACACACTCATCCACCATATCCCTCCACCTTCTCCTTGGCCTACCTCGCCTCCTCCCTCCTTCAGATTCATCCAGCCAGCTCGATCTCCTGTCGGTTCCCTAGCCTTACCGACTTCCAAACCTCTCTTCCTCACACACTCATCACAACCACTATAACAATAACTAATCACTTACAACTGCAGTGTCACTAACAAATTATGATAATGGCTGTTACTCTTACTCATTACAGTACTATATTAATTTTTTATTTCGGTATTACATTCTTCCATGCCTTCTTGCCCAAAGCAGTTCCATTTAGTCGTAACCCCTATGCGCCGGTTGACGCGTACAGCTGTCATGATTTTGGGCTCGGAGCAACACCGGTTGACGCGTATAGCGGCAAGTGTGTTCCCGCCACCCTTTGAACTTTAACTTATCCTTACTCATCGACGGCACCACCTGGAGACATGAAGATACTCTCATTTGAAAGAGGAAGAGTTGGTGAGTCTTACGTATCTTTAATTTTTTCTCCAGCTGTTATAGTATGGCTGATATTAGGGTTTGAAGTAAAGGTATTTTTTCCAAAATCACGGAAATCCCCCGGAAGGAGGGGCGTGTGACATCAGAAAACCCCCGGCGTGTTGGGGTTAAACCACTGTTTACTAATACAGTGAACTCTCAATTATCCGTCATCACAATTGCTATCCAGAGCAGCTATCCTGGCTCCATTAGTGAAACATCCAACTAAATTATGCAACACCTAGTGCCGCAACAGGATGTAACTGGTGGTGCAATGCAATATCTGGTGTTCAGGCGTCTGAAATGGATCGTAAGAAGTAGCCAACCGACATCAGGGGAAATCCCCAAACTCAGGAGCCAATGAAAATGCAGGCTATGCACCAGCCAATCAGAACCTACCATGGGTGCATCTCGCTCAGCACACCAAGAATACCTCCCCAGCCCCATTCCTGCCTGAGGATGTTATCACTTGAAGACATACCTGCACACTCTCCTCTTCCCACCATGTGGACACAAACTCCAGTGCTGTCACTAACAGTGGCATCCTATGTTTGAGGTAGTGGACTGTATTGTACTGCAAGTCTATGTACAGTACTGTACTGTGTTACTGTACAGGTATACCCCAGTTTAACGATGCTGCTGGTTTTAAATAAAGGCCTATCGTTAGGCAGGGTATGGTATATCGGGGTAGATTTAACACGTAAAGTACAGGTGTGCGTTTCTGAGCCTTGGGTTCCCTCCTTCCCCAAACTGAGTCCTAAACTCATCCAAATGAGTCCAAAAACAAGTGTACAGCCAGTCTAAATGGCCTAACAGCTGTCAAGGAAGCTAACCCAAGCCTAACACCTGTAAATAACTCACTAAAACCAACAAATAACATCTGAAAATCATCAAATATGTCTGGAAAAAATCAAGCTTAGTAAAGTTAGGCAAGTTGGTCCTGACATTCAAGATTATTATTATTACTGTCAGGACCAAGTTGCCTAGCCCCGGGCTCCTACGCTCCTCATGGGGCAGTGTAGGATTGGATGATGGATGGATGATTATTCTTTTACAGCCTTTTGTCGGATCTCCCAGCCCGCTATAGCCTTCATTACAGTCAACCAGCCACTGTTTTCACTCTGTTTTGCGTTGTCGAGGCTGGAGTGTCGTTAGTACAGGACTGCTTGCTTATCTGACTCCTGAGCATCAGAGCACAGTGACCCACCAGGTATAACCCTCCACCCCCTTACCAAGTGCTGGATCTGGTGTCACATGCACAAAGTTCCCTCATACATACCCCATATATACAAGGGTCCCTCATGCACAAAGTTCCCCCTTGCATAAGTCTCATACAAAAGTTCCCTCATATTTACAAGGTCCCCTAATGCACAAAGTTCCCTCATACAAAAGTTACCCCAGGCACAAGGTCCCCTCATGCACGAAGTTCCCATGCACAAAGTTCCCTCTCCCAAATGTGCTCATGCAAGACTGTTTGTGCCTGTGCAGCGTCCATCGCCAACACAGCTGTCGTCTGCACAATATTGCACATTTGCAAACCTAACAACCCTGCCTAACCCAACCTAGCGCTGCCTAACCATGAGGATGACTTTGTACACCTAGGGGAACTTTCTGCATGACACCATCCAAGAATCCCCCCCCCCCCCTTGGTACTGTTGTTTGATTATTGGAAGGGATTTTGTTGTTTGATAAATTTTGCAACTTGTTCTTGTTGCAAATGACCCACACCCCTATAGGAGGTCAGAGTCTATCCATCTATCTATCTATTGCCAGACGCCTCAATCCCATTTGGGGTGGACACAAACAAATCGCCTCCACATCGCCCTGTGCCTTGCCATTTCACTGCCAAAGACATGTATGGAATATTATTAAAATCGATCATTTCATTCATTCATTGCCAGACGCCACGTATCCCAAACGGGGTGGCCAAGGGCTTAGAGTTGTTTTACAGGGAGGGGCACTAATCCTCCACCAACACTCACTACAACCGACTAATTGGGGCCCAAGCCATTTCAAAAATAGTTAAAGTCTGACAAATGCAGTACTGGAAAATTCACTGCAATGGAGAGCAGGTGTTAAGAGTTTGTGTTTGCACAGGAACTCTTCCCGCCTGCGCCACCTGCTGACACCTGGGGCTTGGCGGGCAATCTGACTCAGGCCGCGTTAGTGATAGCACCACCCCTAGACCTCTTGGAATAAATCACAAGCTGACCTCGCTGTTTTTATCTCCCTCCTGGTCCTTAACCTCAACGTAATACAATCAGACCTCGATTTAAGGGACCTCCATTTCAGAGATTTCGGATTTAAGGGACTCCACATTCTACCTGACAAACGGACAAGACCATTCAAAAATGATATGTAATGTCTAGGTTATACACATTAATAGGTTTCTTTACACAGTACCTTTAAAATAATATTCATAATCATATAAATAAGTGAAAACAATCCTTGCATTTCATAAGACTGTGGTAAAACATTGGACATTTTTGAGTAAGGGACATTTTCAAGGGGCAAGTTGATTCCCCATTTAGTCCCTGAAATCGAGGTTTGAGTGTACAGTATTTATTTACAATTATTGTGTATTCCATGATAGGTTAGATGTTCAATGGCCAAACACAAACTATTATTTGTTGAGTCACCTAGTTGTACACACTATTTTGTACCTCATCTGATAGGCGAGAATCCTTACCTCAGTGACAGTGTTCACTCCACCTACGACTAAAACACATTAACCTAGGTCTAAAAACAGTTTATACGTCAACCTAAACAAACTGTCTAAAACAATGGAAATCAGTACGTATTGAAATTTTTTTTGCAAAACCAGGGGTAGGCCTACGATAGGTGGGGTACAGTGGTATTTCTACCCCCATCACTATTCTGGGGTATTGTAAATCAGGGGTTGCCTAAATATTATCTATCTATCTATTGCCAAACGCCTCAATCCCGTTTGGGGTGGCCACAAACAAATCGCCTCCAAGTCGCACTGTCCCCCACCATTTCACTGCCCTGCTCCCAGCTCACACCCCCCTCTCTCATATACCTCTCCACCCCATCCCTCCATATTATACCACTGGATTATTGTAGAGAGTGTATACTACAGCAGAGTACTGCAATGGTAGTGTAAACAGTTTTAAAACCATTGGTGCAATCCAGACTAATGTCTGATGTATCAGAAAAAGGCCAGGTTAGAAGTGGGGAGTGCAGATGTCGCTTCTATTGGAATTTCGCTTTTTTCAGAATGGCTTGGGCCCCAATTAGTTTGTCATAGTGAGATTTTACTGCACACAGTAGCTCTTTGGCGTTTCATAATATTCTGCATAGGGCTTGGCTGAATTACAACAGATAATTGCGAGCTTACTGTATTGTTATCTCAACAATAAGCACTTGGGAATCATCCAACATTCACATTGCATAAACATGTACTCTAAACCCTTAGGTTGCCATTTGACGCAGACTGCGTCCTACCGTGAGCAGGTACTCAGAAGGCTGGCCTTGACGCCCAAGGCCACACACACAGAGATCTCTGATACCGTGCTATTCCCACAACACTCAATAGTTCATAAACAATTTATCCACAAACCCTTATTTATGCTTTAATAATTTTTTTTTTTACTGTAATCCTGAATAAATGTACATGATTATGGTGTTGTTAAAAAGATACAGCCGAATGTTAATGCCCTAATTTTCTTTTTTTTTACTTCAGCATTTTACAACTTTTTTCTCACAGAAATACAATTTTTATGGTAAATGTTACTGAGTAAAAGTTATAAGGAATTTATTTGGCTACATTTTGGTGTATAAAGAATTACTGAAGGTCAAATACAGCCAATTTTATGGAAAGCAAAAGGAAATTATCTTATGCTCGAGCAAGGCTGGTAGCACACTGACGGGCAGTGGGGCGACGCAGGGTGCGGCGTGGGTTAAGCGCAGCGGAGGAATACACGGGGACGCAAGTACTGCTTTGTTCTCACCCAGAAATCATTCCATACCCCCCGAAAAACAGAGGCCAGTTCATTCAAAGCAACCGGCATCAAATGATAACGAGCGGTGGAAATGTGCGCAGATGCAGCCTGCGTCAAATGGTAATGAGTGCATGAAATCTGTACCACACCCACAAACACTAAAGGATTAATTGGTATAGTTTCATCCTTTGGCTCCAGACTAAGGATAAACTGTATTATTATTATTATTATTATTTACAGCAGTATGCCAAATTAATATGAATCAAATATAAATTACTGATGTAAAACAACAATTAAAAACATATTGTCAATTAAAACAACTCCTCCTGATTTTACACGAGTTGAAACTCTAACATACGAAAGTGAAGCTTGGACGTTGTTGGAAGGACACAAGCCAAGAGTGAGAGCAGTGGAAATGAGTTATTTGAGAGGAGCCTGTGGAGTTACAAGGAGAGACAGGCTGACGAATGAGGATATAAAGGAGCGTTGTGATGTGGATGTGGATGTGGAGTTACATGGAGAGACAGGCTGACGAATGAGGATATAAAGGAGCGTTGTGGTGTGGATGTGGATGTGATAGGAAGCGTTAGGAGGAACACACTGAGGTGGTTTGGCCATGTGGAGAGGATGGAGGGTGAGAGACTGACGAAGAGAGTGTATGTGAGTGAGGTGGAGGGGGAAAGAGGGAGGGGGAGGCCGAGGATGAGATGGAGGGATGGGGTGGAAAGGTATATGAGAAAGGGGGGTGTGAGTTGGGAGCAGGGGAGTGAAATGGTGGGGGACAGGGCGACTTGGAGGTGATTTGTTTGTGGCCACCCCAAACGGGATTGAGGCGTCTGGCAATAGATAGATAGACAGAATCTGGCACTTCATGGAAATAAGTAAGAAAGTTTGGTGTCAAATGTTTCCGGCCAGCCACTTCTCTGTGCATTCCTCCCACACATTTGGCTCTTTCGTAGTTTTTTTTTTTTTCTTGGAAGGAATGGTTTGCAGGCTCCTGGCCTTTGGTTCCTTCTTCCTTGCATAAAAAAAAAAAACTCTGGCCTGCACTGCCACTCACCCACCACACAAAGCAGTGTTAGTTCATTGGGATTGGTTTTGTGCCAGTGTACTCGTATATACCATGCAGTACAGATGCCATCACCGCACTTCAATAAATGTATTCAATTTAAAACCATAAATAGCAGTGGAAGCCTAACTGGAAGCGCTGAAACCTAACTGGGGGGCTTCACCTCCAGGACCCCCCAATGATTATAACCTACCTTACCAAGTGTAAACTAAGATGTGCATTACGTAAAACTGGCGCCAAAACAGCATAGTGCATTAAGTGTTCGTTAATCATTAGCACAGTTGTTGCCATTTGGTATTTTTCATTACCAAACTGACCCACATCTGGTAATGAAAAATATGAGCCAATTTGGTAATGAAAAACACTAAATGGCAAACCTGGTGACGACTGCGCCAATGATTAACAAACGCTCTAAACGCACAATACTGTTTTGGCGCCAGTTTTACGCAATGTACATTTTAGTTTGCACTGGGTTGGGTAGGTTATAATCATTGGTGGATCCTCAGGGTGAAGCCCCCCAGTTAGGTTTCAGCACTTCCAGTCAGGCTTCCACTGCTATTTATGGTTGTAAACTGAGTACATTTGAGTTTGTTTGGTGTGGTAATTCAGGTCCACCCGGCAGGATAGGCAACAAACGTGCAGTCAAAGGCGTTCAGGTGACTTTCTGTAATATCGCTAAGTAGGCATTATTTCATCTGTTCTCCAATATATTTTTTTTTATATCAAATGTCAATCATGTGAGGTGTATGCAGTACTAAAATAATTTTCCTTGAGAACATAGGTGTACAAGAAAACAGCTCAAATCCCTGTGTCACTTTCATTCAAGTAAACAGGTATTTTATCCACCTTCACTGCATATTTTTTGAGTGACGAAGGTGGTCAGGAACCTAATCCCATTTCTTAACAATCTTATGGGAAAAATTGGTTCGTAATTCAACCAATTTATTCAACCACTTTTCATGGGACGCATACCTGTGAAAAAGTGGGGGAGAGGTTTAAAATGATATGACTAATATTATCATTACGGTAAACTCTCTGTCCTCCTCTCTTCCTATTTCTCACCATCATCCACTCACTTGATGTAGTGCTGCCTACTTCTTCCTTAGCCTTTATCATTCTTTTTCTGTGCCTGTCCTCCTCTCTTCCTATTTCTCACCATCATCCACTCACTTGATGTAGTGCTGCCTACTTCTTCCTTACCCTTTATCATTCTTTTTCTGTGCCTGTCCTCCTCTCTTCCTATTTCTCACCATCATCCACTCACTTGATGTAGTGCTGCCTACTTCTTCCTTAGCCTTTATCATTCTTTTTCTGTGCCTGTCCTCCTCTCTTCCTATTTCTCACCATCATCCACTCACTTGATGTAGTGCTGCCTACTTCTTCCTTAGCCTTTATCATTCTTTTTCTGTGCCTGCCCTCCTCTCTTCCTATTTCTCACCATCATCCACTCACTTGATGTAGTGCTGCCTACTTCTTCCTTAGCCTTTATCATTCTTTTTCTGTGTCTGTCCTCCTCTCTTCCTATTTCTCCCATCTTTCCTGTCACTTCTTATTGCTTTTCTTTCCTTTACAGGTGGCTTTACATTGAGTGACAAGCCAAATGGTTTCCTGTAAGCCAAGAAACCATTTACAACGCTGGGTGGTAACCATATAACCAAACCATACGTGCTCCCTACGTGTCAAGTGGGTTTGTGCCCCTCCCCGTAAAACAACTAACTCAAAGACAAATGGCCACCCCTTACGGGATTATGGCATCTGGCAATAGATAGATAAGACAGTAAAGGATGAATATCCCTTTAAGTACCACAGCATCTGCTTCATCATATTCTGGATACCATTAAAGGATTACGCTAAGTTAGAGTGATGTTTTTCATGAGGGTCATCTCTGGTTACTCATCCACTATAATTATATTTTTATGTACTCTATTCTGACTAACAATAGCTGACTATGGGTGTTTGGAAATTGTCTAATGAATGGGATATTAACCCTATCGATACTTAGGGTGGCGGTGCAAAAGTCACCCACTCGTTACTGAACGACGCAAGGTGCGTCGCAACAAAATCACCCCTTGATGGAAAGAAAAAACATTGTATATTGGCGTATAATTGACATTCGCTGAACGTTTTTATCAACATCACAGGCAAGTACAACTATTTGAGATTACGTGAATAAAAAATCAGGCAGATAAGGGCATAAATAAAGGCAGGGAAAAAATGATTGAGCGAAACACCGCTCCCGAACTGCATTGGAACCGTAAGATAATTTCCCTTTGTGGTACATAAACCCAATCTGAACTGACCAACAGTAAATGTTTACAACCCAAACTGTAGCTGATGAGATTTCCTAAAACTCTTTTCTCAGTAACGATTATCATAAACATATATTTCTATGAGAAAACATGATGGAAAGAAAAAACACAAACTAGCACATAATTCATATTCACCAAACATTTTTATCAACACCACAAGCAAGCACAACTATTCAAGATTATGAGGAAAAACAAATCACGGACATAGAAGCAAAACTAAGGGCGTGAGGATAACATGTTTAACAAGCATCGCCAGCGTGGAAACAGGGGAGTTCTGCCAGCACTGGGCCAAGGTTGAGCCAGTCCACATCCTAAGTACTTGCCTACGGTTGGATGCAGCCTGTGTCATCCAGTAATGAAAGGGTTAAGCATAAAATACAATAAAGTAATGGTACAATACAGTAATACAAAGCTGGCTGGCTACCATTTACGAGCTGGCTGATACACCTCAATGCCGAATATTGCAAAGAACCACCACTTATGTCTATTTCAGCCCCGGATACTGCTATAAAAAGCCGAGGCAACAGCACCGGATACTGCAACGATGGCTAATTGGGTTTACTGAATTACTATACACTCAAACCTCAATTTAAACAATTTTGGATTTAAAGGACTCCCTATTCTACCTGACAAACTGGCAAGACCATTCACAAAATGATATTGTCTTGGTTATACACGTTTCTTTATACAGTACTCGTAAAATAATATTCATAATTATATAAATCAGTAAGACAGGAGAAACAATCATTGCATTTCATAATAAGATTGTCTTTATATGGGGTAAAACAATGGGCATTATCAAGTAAGGGGCATTATCAAGTAAGGGACATTATCAAGTAAGGGACATTATCAAGTAAGGGACATTATCAAGTAAGGGACATTATCAAATAAGGATCATTTTCAAGTAAGGGTCATTTTCAAATAAGGGACATTTTCAAATAAGGAACATTTTCAAATAAGGGACATTGTCAAGTAAGGGACATTATCAAATAAGGGACATTATCAAGTAAGGGACATTATCAAATAAGGATCATTTTCAAGTAAGGGACATTATCAAATAAGGGACATTATCAAATAAGGGACATTATCAAATAAGGGTCATTTTCAAGTAAGGGACATTATCAAGTAAGGGACATTGTCAAGTAAGGGACATTATCAAGTAAGGGACATTGTCAAGTAAGGGACATTGTCAAGTAAGGGACAAGTTGAATCCCCATTTAGTCCCTTAAATGGGGGTTTGAGTGTACTTATATGAATAATTCTTACCAACAGGCGAATACTACAGGATCCTTGAGATGGGGTGAAGCCTGACAGATGTAGTAATTTCCCCGATGCACAGGAAGGAAAACTGCATTGAACTTTGCATATTTAGATGCTGTACAATTAAGAAAAAGGAAAAATACAATAAACACATGAAATTCAGTCTCAAATATGGAGGAAAATTGAAATAATCTCAAATACCATGACAGAACGAGTAAAAAATGTATAAAGGATAGGAAAGCACACCATGACGAATGAAGAAGTGAAGGAACGTTGTGGGGTGGATGTGGATGTGGTTGAGAAGATGAGGAGAAATACACTGAGGTGGTTTGGACATGTGGAGAGAATGGAGAATGAAAGACTGACTAAGAGGGTGTACGTAGGTGAGGTGGAGGGAGGGAGAGGGAGGGGTAGACCGAGGATGAGGTGGAGGATGAATTAGGAGAAATACACTGAGGTGGTTTGGACATGTGGAGAGAATGGAGAATGAAAGACTGACTAAGAGGGTGTACGTAGGTGAGGTGGAGGGAGGGAGAGGGAGGGGTAGACCGAGGATGAGGTGGAGGATGAATTAGGAGAAATACACTGAGGTGGTTTGGACATGTGGAGAGAATGGAGAATGAAAGACTGACTAAGAGGGTGTATGTAGGTGAGGTGGAGGGAGGGAGAGGGAGGGGTAGACCGAGGATGAGGTGGAGGATGAATTAGGAGAAATACACCAAGGTGGTTTGGACATGTGGAGAGAATGGAGAATGAAAGACTGACTAAGAGGGTGTATGTAGGTGAGGTGGAGGGAGGGAGAGGGAGGGGTAGACCGAGGATGAGGTGGAGGGTGAATTAGGAGAAATACACTGAGGTGGTTTGGACATGTGGAGAGAATGGAGAATGAAAGACTGACTAAGAGGGTGTATGTAGGTGAGGTGGAGGGAGGGAGAGGGAGGGGTAGACCGAGGATGAGGTGGAGGGTGAATTAGGAAAAATACACTGAGGTGGTTTGGACATGTGGAGAGAATGGAGAATGAAAGACTGACTAAGAGGGTGTATGTAGGTGAGGTGGAGGGAGGGAGAGGGAGGGGTAGACCGAGGATGAGGTGGAGGGTGAATTAGGAGAAATACACTGAGGTGGTTTGGACATGTGGAGAGAATGGAGAATGAAAGACTGACTAAGAGGGTGTATGTAGGTGAGGTGGAGGGAGGGAGAGGGAGGGGTAGACCGAGGATGAGGTGGAGGGTGAATTAGGAGAAATACACTGAGGTGGTTTGGACATGTGGAGAGAATGGAGAATGAAAGACTGACTAAGAGGGTGTATGTAGGTGAGGTGGAGGGAGGGAGAGGGAGGGGTAGACCGAGGATGAGGTGGAGGGAGGGAGAGGGAGGGGTAGACCGAGGATGAGGTGGAGGGTGAATTAGGAGATATACACTGAGATGGTTTGGACATGTGGAGAGAATGGAGAAAGACTGACTAAGAGGGTGTATGTAGGTGAGGTGGAGGGAGGGAGAGGGAGGGGTAGACTGAGGATGAGGTGGAGGGATGGAGTAGAGAGGTATATAAGGGAAGGGGGGGGTGAGTTGGGGGTAGGGTAGTCAAATGGTGGGTGACAGAGCGACTTGGAGGCGTTTTGTGTACGGCCACCCTTTGCGGGATTAGGGCGTCGGGCTATAGATAGACTGATAGAAAACACACAATGCTTTATTCATTATCTGTACACAACCTAACCTAACCTAGCAATTTATCAGCAATCTATCAATCTATCTATTGCCAGACACCATAATCCCATAAGGGGTGGCCATTTGACTTTGAGTTAGTTGTTTTACAGGGAGGGGCACTAATACTATTGAAAAATGGTCATATAATACAACCTACATTCAGAAATTACTTATAAGATTCTGTTACATGTGGAAAATAATGTAATTCTGGTCCATGTCAAATAAAAACGCAAAAAGGATAAGACAAATCACAAAAATATTTATTCAGAATCCATCAAATCAACCTAACCTAGAAATATCAGTACTATTATTGAAAGAAGGTCCTATAATACACCCCATATTCAGAAATTACTTATATAATTCTGTTAATCTATCTATCTATTGCCAGACGCCTCAATCCCGTTTGGGGTGGCCACAAACAAATCGCCTCCGTTAACGCGGAAAATAATTCTGATCCACGTGAAATAAAAGCGATTACCGTCATCCTGCCTCTCCTGAAAGTTCCATAAATGGCTGGTCGTGGCCTAGCTTTTAATTTTAAGGCCTGGAAGCTAAAAAACGGCTCAAAAAATGCTATAATTACTTCCAGAATGCTGCTGGAAATTACTGTGGGAAAAAAAACCGATTTTGGTCCCGGTGTCATGTTTTTTAAGGACTAGAAGTTAATCTCAGCTCAAAAAACACCCAAACCTATTTCCAAACAGCCTCTAGAAATTCCTGGGGTGAAAATGCTATGTCTGACAACCAGCTGGCCATGTATGTTAATGATTTCTATCATCATTTCTTCCTCTTCGATGCCCTGCTGGCCGTGTGATTTTTTGAGACCTTCATATATTTACACTGGGCTTCTTGGCATCATAAATTCCTACAAAAACTTGATCCTGGGAATTCTGTGAAGGGATATAATAAAATCAGGATTATATTTACCTCTCCTGCAGGGCGATGGTCGGAGATTTAAAGCACTATCACCTATCATAACCACACACGCCATTTCTTTCTTGCAGAGGCTCGCATATGTTTGTGAAATGAAACTCAATTTTTACAGGTGACTTGTTCAGGTAGTTTTAGAGCAAGCAAAAATTCTCAATATATTTAATTATTCTGAAATACATAGATAAAGCCACGTCAGAATGTCTTTTTATGTAAATACCCGAGGATAAATATCGAATGAATTTCAAAATACAACTCCATTTAATTTTCTTTTCATTCTACATATTTGGGCGTATAAAAAGGTATAGATAAATTAACGTCATATTGAAAATTTACGAAACTATCCAGGGACGAACTTCCAAACTTGAACGTCACAGCCCCCTCCATTGTAAACACTTCTATTGGCGGCTGATTTGAATTCTATTTCTTCACCTTACATTTTGCCATTCTCTTACATTATACACTCCTCCACTCAGTTCCTTAATTTCCAGTCAGATCCTCGGTTAACATCCTCAGGCTCCTGTAACCCACTCCCAGTTGAATATAATCGTCTGGCAGTAGCTTGAATAGACTATAATACCCGTTTTACTCTTAGACTAAATTTTCCAGCTCTCCATCTTGAATACTGACTTGTAACAAGAGATTAACGCTATAATATGATGCCAGTCACGAAGAAGTGCTGTGGAAAGGATGTAGAGCCACAGTACTGTCTCGTTCTGCCACTGAGCTACGAAATAAGCTGCAAAAGGACCAAAATCTGGGCCAAGTTAAGATAAAACGAGCATAGTACTGTTCTGATGCTGAAATGGTTAATATTACAGCTGTCATGACTGCACCTCGCCCTACTTCACCCCATCCTGTCTCACTCCGCCCTGTCTCACTCCACCCTGTCTCACTCCACCCTGCCTCACTCCACCCTGTCTTACCCCACCCTACTCCACCCCACCCTACCTCACCAACACCCTGCCTTACCCACATCCTGCCTTGCCTTACCCTGCCTCACTCCACTCTGCCCCACAACCCTACCTCATCCTACCCTGCCTCACTCACACCCTTCCTTACCGTACCCTGCCTCACCCCGCCATGACATGCATCACCATTCTCTCTCTCTCTCTCTCTCTCTCTCTCCGCATTTTTCAAGAATTACATCCCATATACACACCTCAGACCTCCCCCCTTCGAAAAAATATCCTGAAATGAAAGAAATCTATTTTTTTTTTTTCCGAGACATATGGACCTTTTTTTACAATATAAGAAATAATTATAGTAGTAAAAAGATATATATAATTCGAATTTTACCCGTCCAGTTCGAAAAATCTGTCTGGAATGTAGGAAAGTCGTTTTATTTTTAAAATTCGAATTTTAAAGGCCTTTTTGTCAATATAGGAAAGAATTATAGTTGTAAAAAGATATATATAATTCGAATTTTACCCTTCCAGTTCCAAAAATCTGTCTGGAATGTAGGAAAATCGTTGTTTTTTTAATATTCGACTTTCAAAGGTCTTTTTGTCAATATAAGAAAGAATTATAGCTGTAAAAAGATATATTTAATTCAAATTTTACCCTTCCAGTTCCAAAAATCAGTCTGGAATGCGGGAAAATGGCCCGGATGTGGCTGGAATTTCAAACGAGTGGCTGGGCTGGAATGCACTGACGCCTCCACCAATAGGGAATATGGAGGCAGACGGGCAGCCAATCAGGAGGCCAGACCGCTGCTATATATACCGCCAGGAGAGGATCACAAGCCATTCCATCTCAACCATCTCCACTGAGCAGACATGGTAAGGAGTGGTAGATTTTTATTATTATTCATTTTAGGAGTTTTATTTAGTTTAAGAATGTATTGTTTAGGTATATCAGAAGTGAAATTTCCTTGTTTCACGTGCTTAAATATAGAGAATTTTTTTGTTTATTGTTTCCTTAAGTTGTAAATTTATTGTAATATAACTAAAGATACAAAGTTTCAGATACGTATGATATAATTCAATTTAACCACTTTTGAAGGATCCCTTGCCTTAACGGTGCCAGCTTGGTATATAGTTTCAAGTCATTTAAACTTTTAATAAACTCAAACCTTTTATATATTTATTAAAAAACCTTGAGAATCTGTTGGCTAAATCATTGTAGCTTGATAAAACCTACATAGACGGATATTTTTATCTCACAGGCAGCAAAATGAGATCTTGTATTAAGATGTTAGTCCGAATTTATTGATCACTAAAGAGCGTGAGTGTCTATCAAAACTGCTTGGTAAATATTCGACAAATATTCTAAGTTACCAGACTTGCCATCTACTATAGGTCAAATGTTCACCTCCAGATGCATCGGGCAGTAGTGTTGGTGGTCCTCCTGTTGGCAGGGGCTGCAGCAGGCCAGAGGATATTCAGATATGACGGCTCTGTTATTGATCAGTCTCAATCCCAGCCATCAGTCTTCCTTCCTCGACAGCCACCATCCCAAACTGTCTTCAATTTCCAGCCACAACCTGTAGTCCCCAGCCAGCCCATTCCACAGTTTGTTCCACAGCAGCAGCAGGTGTTTGTGCAGTCTCAACCGGATTTTGAGGAATTACAAACTGGGCTTATACCCCCACCATCTGTGTTTGTCCAGCCACAGCCTCAACCACCTGTGTTCATTCAACCAGAGCCCCAGCCACAACCACCTGTGTTTGTCCAGCCAGAGCCCCAACAACCCGTATTTGTTCAGCCCCAGCTCCAGCCACAAGGGCCAGTGTTTGTCCAGCCAGAGCCTCAACAACCTGTATTTGTACAGCCCCAGCTCCAGCCACAAGTGCCGGTGTTTGTCCAGCCAGAGCCCCAGCCCCAGCCACCTGTGTTTGTCCAGCCAGAGCCCCAACAACCTGTATTTGTTCAGCCCCAGCCACAAGGGCCGGTGTTTGTCCAGCCCCAGCCCCAGCCCCAGCCACCAGTGTTTGTCCAGCCAGAGCCCCAACCACAACAGCCAGTGTTTGTCCAGCCTCTGCCAGACATCCAAGGTGGGCCAACATTCGTCTCTCGACCTGTGTATGCACAGCTGCAACAGCAGCAGCAGCAGCCAGTGTTTGTACCCCAGCCACCAGTGTTTGTACAGCCTGAACCAGAGCCCCAGCAGCAAGTGTTCGTCCAGCCCCTGCCAGAGGAACCAGTGGAGATCGTGTCTGAAGGGAGGCCATCAGTACTGATGCAGCCACAAGTTTTCCTAGGGGACCCTCGCACTCCAGTATTCGTACAAGAACCCCTGCCACAGGTACAGCGTTCACAGCCCCAAGTTGTCTTTGTCCCACGATCAGAAATTGTCCAGCAGCAGCAGCAGCCTGTTTCGTTCCCACAGGTGTTCACAAGTCTAAACCCCGTCTTTAGACAACAGGCTTCGCGTCCCACTGTACTTGAGCAGCCACAGTTCGTTCAACAAAGTGTACAAAGGCCTGAACTATTACCTCCTGTTCAAGTCCCTGTTCAGTCCCGCCCCCAGCCTGTACAGACCATAGTAACGCCTGAACAGCAGCAATCTGAGCCTGTTATGTTGCTGCCAGACGTGGGACAGCAGACTGGCTCCCCGCAGCAGGAGATCGTGTTTGTGGCTGGTCAGGATAACGCCCCCACTTATTTCTAAATTTGGAATCTTGTATGTAATTTATGTAGAATGTAAAAATTAACTTGTACAGTGTAATATTAAATTTCAAATGTAACAAATAAATGCTGGGCTGGATTTATAAAGTTTCATTCCCAGAGGCATGCTCAAATTATACTGGCTGAAAGAAATGTATAAAAGAAAATACAGGTTTCTCTCTTCAAACTAATGTTCAATTACTAGATTTCATTGTACTGGGTGTCACTTTAGGACTTAACAAACTTGGCATAACTTAATGGAAAACTTAATTCTTTGCTATATAAACGTACTAAGGTAGCTACCAGTTCCGAAAAGAGCAACAAGTAGTTATCCTATGTCTGAGGAACACTGAAGTGAGCAGTGGAATGGTTGGCTGAGAAGCATATGGATTTGCAGGGATATAAGTGAATGAGTATTGTGGTGGGAATGATGGTAGAAATGTTAGTGGTTTGGCTATGTATCGAGTAAACTTACAATCTTGGTGAAAGGAGTCGCTTAAAAAAGTTAATTTGGATGAGGAAATTGAAAGTGTTTAAGTACTTAGGCAGTGTGACAAGTAAGGATGTAAGTTTTTTTTAAGGTGAAGTTAAGAGTGAATAAGGTATGAGAAATGTTGCTGGTTCTTTGAAAGTAGTAGGGAATAAGGAAGTTAGCACTGAAAGTTAAACTAATAGTAGTAAAGCTTGTCCCTTGCTGGAGGGACAAAAGTCGAGTGAGGGCAGTGGAAATGAGCTGAGAGGAGCATGTGCATTCGGACTAAAAAAATTAAATGAAGGAACGATGTGTCCAGGATGTGAATGTAAGTTACATGGAGACTACAAATGAGGTGGTTAGGTAACGTTATGCTGTGGATGTGATGGCAAACGTTAGATCCCGTCCACACGAGCGGGCAGTGCGTGACGGCCGAACATTAACAAATCGTTCCAATTCACAAGTCTAGAGGGCGGGTGGCGGCCACGAGTGTACATGATCAACAGGGAAACCACGGGCAGACCATCGAAATGCCCGTCCTATGTCGACTGGACAACCACTACCTCACCACAGTTGGGTGCCGTGTGGACAACACAGGTGTGCCTGGTTGTAGCCAGTGGCCGCCGGGGACTGCTTGATCTGGTGACACTGCTAAAAAAAGCGAGAGATATCCACTCAGCAGGCTGTGCCCGTCAGACACTGCCCGCTGAGTGTGGACGAGAGTTAGAAAAAAACACTTGCATGGTTTGGGATGTGGAGAGGATGGAGAGTGGGAGACTGACGAGGAGTGTGTGAGGTGGAGGGGGAGGCCAAGGATGAGATGAAGGGAGTGGAGAGGTTTATGAGAGGGGGGTGTGAGCTGGGAGCAGGGCAGTGAAATGGCAGGGGACAGGGTGACATGGAGGCGATTTCTGTGGCCAGCCCTTACGGGATTAAGGCGTCTGGCGATAGATAGATAAATAGATACGGGAAGAGGGATGAAGTAGATATATAGTTTCGTGAAGGAGATAGGCAGTGAAAGTCTGCTTATAACTCACACTTTTATTTGCAAAGAAAAACTAGAGAATTGGGAATTTCTCTCTCTCTCTCCCTCCCTCCCCCCCCTCTCTCTCTCTCTCTCTCTCTCTCTTTCTCTCTCTCTCTCAAGACAGCACTGAAACTTCCCATTTATCAGTACATTATTATTATTATTATTATTATTATTATTATTAGTAGTAGTAGTAGTAGTAGTAGTAGTAGTAGTAGTATGATGA
>NC_137070.1:869872-879872 GCF_032717465.1 Coenobita brevimanus | reverse complement strand
AATCTTGCTCCACCGGCTTTGTGGAGTTACAGCTCCACACAACGCCAAGATAGAGAGGACAGCCACTTTCAGATCGACTAGGTTCTCCTTTGTCTCAGAGGCAATTCTGAGTCTTGGAAAAGGATAGTACTTTCCCCTGACTGTGACTCCTTGAATGGAATACTCTGCCATCCCTAGTGTTCTGCAGCCATCGTCGTGATAAGTAATCGAGACCTTCTCATCACTGTCCAACATCTCGTGCACAGTCTGGGAAAGCGTGAATGCTTCGATGGCATCGCCCATAGTGGTGTTTGTTTTGTTGTGAGGAACAGTGTCGGGATCGATGATACAGGCATTTTCTTCGTGGTACTTCCAATTGAGGTTGAACATATGCCTCTGTACTTCCACTACGGCTGCAGAAGCCTGCCCCACTGACATGTGGAAGCTGGGCATCACCTTGTCAATGACACGGTAATATTCTGCCCTAACTTTTTGTGGGCTGTGCCTTATGAGATTCCAGTCTTCAGGGAAGGGTCTTCTCGACTGACGAGGATGAGGAGTCTGTCACAAACTTCTGCTTCTTAGATGGCGTTTCCTTTTCTGCTGGTTGGTATTCATCATCGCAAACTTCTGGACACTTGTCTTCATGGTCATCTGGGGCGAGGTTATTCAGACTAACTTTATCCAGTCTTGCCAAATCGATCGCTTCCCTCCTCATCAGTTGGGCCAGCCCTTCTTTACCCTGCCTCCCCAGTGCCATTTTCTTCCACTTCCTGTCTACGAACGTTTCACAAAACATCTTCCCAGCCGTCCCCTCATCTTGCAGATACGCTTCATCTTTGGTTAGTTTGACACCATACAGTATCTCTTGCTTCTTGATGGACGATTCCTCCTCTGTCGCTACCTAGATGACAGTGCTCTTCAGACGGTTGTTGGATGGCTCAGCACAGTTCTGGCGCCAAGATTCAGTTCTTCTGTTCTTCCTGGTTTGAAGGAGAGAAGAAAACTCTTGGTATACCTTCAGGATCGCCTTTTTCACGTTGTTTTGGTGTTAGTGTAGATGTTGCACCAATTGTAATGGTCTGTGACTCCATCTGCAACCAGCACAGCAGCGTGTTCACGACTGGGTTGGACATGACCAGCACCACGAGGGCCAACAGGGAAGATCACCAGGTCTATGATGTTTTCAGCAAGGCCAATAAGACTACCAGGTCTCTTCACCCAGTGGTATTACGCTAAGTCTACTAACACCAAGTCGGTTCACTTTCCCTCAGAGTGCTGGGAGGCCTGGCTTGTGTGTGACGTCAGTCGGCTTAAGTAATGGAAAATGTATAAAAGGGCAGACTCAAATAAAACATTTATAATAAGGGAAAACGAAGAAGGGGAAGAAGTGCGGACTCGTTTAACCGTATGACACAGCAGTAGGTTCCCTCACATCCCTACGCCTTCACTCACACCCTTATACCTTCCTTCACACATTCCAGCCCCTTCCCTCACTTCGGACTGAAAATGTGTCATGATCTGGAGAGTGCAGCATACATCCACTCACCACCACGGTCAGGCGTCAACTGAACTTGGGTTTCATGCCAGCTGACGTCACTCCAATGCTCCGCCCCCTGAGCCAGCCTGGACCCGCTTTAGATGGAAGTGATCCGACCTGGTATTGGTAGACTTAGGTATTACGCTGATCTGGCGGCTGTCCCCCATATCTCTCCACTCCCCCACTCACCCCCTAACCCCTGCTGGGCGTTGAGTGGAGGAAGCTGCTCTTGTGACAGCTGTGGGGGAGGCAGAGGCAGGCATACCGTGACTCCAAGTAATTTTGTTTTAAATCTGTTCATACCGTGTCGGCTCTTATTATTTCGTTTACTTATCATCAGGTCAATTTACCCAGATTAGAAATAGACTGTGAGGTGAAAGGGGTAGTGGAGTTACATAAAGTATAACGAGAATGATGTAGTGATCATGAGGAGTTAGTATAGCACTTTATAATGCCCTCATCATACTTTCAAATCCCTTGTTTCTCAGTGAGCGCAGGTCTGGAGCGAATTCATGACGTTCTCAGTAAATTTCGTTCTTCACCGTCTTCTCTGTCATAGATCTAATTTCCCTTATTTCGAGAAAAGCAACACTATGCAACTCAAACCTGAAGAAGCATCAAAAATTAAGTCAGACGTGTATAAGAGCAATGACACGGTGCTACGGACCACCTAGTCAGCCTGTGGAGTTACATGGAGAGACAGACTGACAAATGAGGAAGTGAAGGAGCGTTGTGGTGTGGATGTGGATGTGATAGGAAGCGTTAGGAGAAACACACTGAGGTGGTTTGGCCATGCGGAGAGGATGGAGAGCGAGAGACTAACGAGGAGAGTGTATGTGAGTGAGGTGGAGGGGGGAGAGTGAGGGGGAGGCCAAGGATGAGATGGAGGGATGGGGTGGAGAGGTATATGAGAGAGGGGGGTGTGAGCTGGGGGTATGGAGAGCGAGAGACTAATGAGGAGAGTGTATGCGAGTGAGGTGGAGGGGGGGAGAGGGAGGGGGAGGCCAAGGATGAGATGGAGGGATGGGGTGGAGAGGTATATGAGAGAGGGGGGTGTGAGCTGGGAGCAGGGCAACCAAATGGGGGGTGAAAAGGCGACATGGAGGCGACTTGTTTGGGGCCATCCCTTACGGGATTAAGGCGTCTGGCAATAGACAGATAGACAGACCTCACACTTTAAGGTGCATGTACAGGGGGCCAAAAGAAGTCATGGGTAGGAATATTTTTCATGACACTGTATTCAAGCAAGGGACATCTCAAGACTCGGAGGTATAACATTCACAAAACTGTTACTACTACTACTACTACTGCTACTTATGCGACTACTACTATGCCTACTACTACTACTACTACTACTATTACTGGTGCCAATGTGGAGTAGACTGTGGTCCTATCCCACCTGATGTTGTAGTACACATGTTACATCCTTTCTTGATAGTCTGTCGTGTTTTTGTTCATGGCTCTTGTGTGGAGCTTCGAGACACAGTTCACGATGACATGCAGCCACAGCATCAAATATCCTGATGTCTAAGAACGCCCTCTGCCCACGTGTCCACAAACCACAGCCCTCTGCCCACGTGTCCACAAACATCTAGTGCTATCCGGGTTTCCACACAGCCGCACCGTGTTCATTTCCACACAGCCGCACCGTGTTCATTTCCACACAGCCGCACCGTGTTCATTTCCACACAGCCGCACCGTATTTATTCGTATTCCCGAAAGATATCAGTTTCTCGCTATCAAAGAGAACGCAGCGCTACACTCCAGCACCCACCCTCCATCAGCACAGGGCGTGAGTGAGCGTCCTTGTCACCCACTGTACCCCTGCCATCATAGCCTTGGTTCACTGTCCCACCCCAAAACAATGCACCCGTACTTCGTGTGTGTGCGTGTGTGTGTGTGTGTGTGTGTGTGTGTGTGTGTGTGTGTGTGTGTGTGTGTGTGTGTGTGTGTGTGTGTGTGTGTGTGTTGAGGTGTCTGTGTGTACGTAGGTGAGGCTGTGTGCGTGTCGGGGAGGGCTACTGCGTGTGGATGGATGGCCGAGTTCATAGTGTGCCTGTGTAAATGGAGACTTGGGTATTCGTTTTTTTTTTTTTTTATGCGAGGAAGAAGGAACCCAAGGCCAGGAGCCCGTAAACCGTTCCTTCCAAGAGATAAAAACAAAAGCAATACAAAAGAGAGCCAAATTCAAGATGCGTTCATTTCGAGATGCCTGGACACACTGCGTTGGAAAGACTGGAGGTCATAGGAAGTAGGAAATACAGACAGAGGGGGACAGTTCCAGAGTTGACCTGTTGCATAAATGAAGGACTGGGAGTATTGGTTAACTTACCTACCTACCTACCTACACTGGAGGTCATAGGAAGTAGGAAATACAGACAGAAGGAGACAGTTCCAGAGTTGACCTGTTGCATAAATGAAGGACTGGGAGTGGGAAGTAGGAAATACAGACAGAGGGAGACAGTTCCAGAGTTGACCTGTTGCATAAATGAAGGACTGGGAGTAACGGTTAACTCTTGCATTAGAGAGTTGGACAGAGAAGGGATGAGAGTTTGCTGCTAGATGAGAGAGAGAGAGAGAGAGAGAGAGAGAGAGAGAGAGAGAGAGAGAGGGGGGGGGACCTTATATATTCAAAGGGAAGGGACGCACCTCACCCCAGTTACACCATCCCTCCACCCTGGGCACCACCATCCACTCACTGCATAAATCACTCCCACCAGTTCTAAACCAAAATCTCTCAAATATATATTTTTTAATGCAAGAAAGAAGGAACCTAAGGCCAGGACTCGCAAACCCTTCCATCGAAGAAAACAAAAGCAATACAAAGGAGAGCCAAATTGAAGATGGAGAGTGCACGTTAGACTGGGGTGGTTGGTAAGGCAGGAAATACAGCCATACCACATACACACACCTTCCCTGAGAGCCGTACAGACACCTGCCTCCCCTCAGCCACACATCCACCTCATTATCCATGTTCTCTCCCTTCCTGAGGCACTAAGAGAACAAGGCTAAGAAACCGCTCTAAGATACCTCGTCATGTTGGATTAGAAGGAACTAAAGAGTGGAGGGTGCAACGAAACTGCTGCTAAGAAACTGGCTGTTCATGTGCACCCTCTCCCCTCCACTCAGCCACACATCCACCTCAAATTCCATGTTCTCTCCCTTCCTGAGGCACTAAGAGAACAAGGCTAAGACACCACTCTAAGATACCTCGTCATGTTGGATTAGAAGGAACTAAAGAGTGGAGGGTGCAACGAAACTGCTGCTAAGAAACTAGACGTCTATATGCACCTTCTCCCCAAGCCTAGCACAGAGGCGAAGATCAACAGCCCATGCGTGTCTACATTCTCGACGCAGACACGAGTGATGTGTGGCCTCGAGTTCAATAATAATAATAATAATAATAATAATAATAATAATAATAATAATAATAATAATACCTCTATACTTATGGGGAAGTTATGATATTCTGACCTTTCCGTTCAATCCAGGTCGTTTTAAGTATCCAAAGTAGTAGTAGTAGTAGTAGTAGTAGTAGTTGTAGTAATAGTAGTAGTAGTAACAGTAGTAGTAGTAGTAGTAGCAGAAATAGTAGTAGTAGTAGTAGTAGTAGTAGTAGTAGTAGTAGTAGTAGTAGTAGTAGTAGTAGAAGTAGTAGTAGTAGTAGTAGTAGTCGTAGTAGTAGTAGCAGTAGTATCAGTAGTAGTAGTAGTAGTAGTAGTAGTAGTAGCACATAGTCTCAGGTCCTGGCAAGGTGAAAGAGGTGAGGAAATAGCGACAATTATAAGATGTATGGCATTTATTGATTCAGTTTTTCTTCTGTTCATTATCTATTACAAATATTATCTGTCTATCTATCTATCTACTGCCAGACGCCTTAATCCCGTAAGGAGTGGCCACAAACAAATCGCCTCCATGTCACCCTGTCCCCTGCCATTTCGCTGCCCTGCTCCCAGCTCACACCCCCCTCGCTCATACACCTCTCCACCCCATCCCTCCATCTCATCCTTGGCCTCACCCTCCCCCTCTCTCACATACATTCTCCTCGTCAGTCTCTCACTCTCCATCCTCTCCACATGGCCAAACCACCTCAGTGTGTTTCTCCTAACACTTCCTATCACATCCACATCCACACCACAACGCTCCTTCACTTCCTCATTTGTCAGTCTGTCTCTCCATTTAACTCCACATCCACATCCACACCACAACGCTCCTTCACTTCCTCATTTGTCAGTCTGTCTCTCCATGTAACTCCACATCCACATCCACACCACAACGCTCCTTCACTTCCTCATTTGTCAGTCTGTCTCTCCATGTAACTCCACATCCACATCCACACCACAACGCTCCTTCACTTCCTCATTTGTCAGTCTGTCTCTCCATTTAACTCCACATCCACATCCACACCACAACGCTCCTTCACTTCCTCATTTGTCAGTCTGTCTCTCCATGTAACTCCACATCCACATCCACACCACAACGCTCCTTCACTTCCTCATTTGTCAGTCTGTCTCTCCATGTAACTCCACATCCACATCCACACCACAACGCTCCTTCATTTCCTCATTTGTCAGCCTGTCTCTCCATGTGACTCCACATCCACATCCACACCACAACGCTCCTTCATTTCCTCATTTGTCAGCCTGTCTCTCCATGTGACTCCACAGGCTCCTCTTAAATAACTCATTTCCACTGCTCTCACTCTTGACTTGTGTCCTTCCAACAACGTCCAAGCTTCACTTCCATACGTTAGAGTTGGTATCACAATACTGTCATGTAGTAACTTTTTCACTTCCATGCTCACTTCCCTGTTTCTTATCACTGCTTTCAAGGAACCAGCAACCTTTCTTCCCTGCTGTACCCTTTCAAGCACTTCACCCTCCAAACCTCCATCCTTACTCATCACACTACCAAAGTACTTAAACGTACTCACATTTTCCAATTCCTCCTCATCCAACCTCGCTGTACATTCACTGACTTCACCTCTCTCAAAGACCATCACTTTACTCTTCCCTACATTCACCTTTAGATTCCGTTTCTTACACACTCTCCCAAACTCATCCACCAAGCCTTGCAGCTCCCCTTCGTCTTCACTCAACAACACAGTATCATCTGCAAACAACAGTACAGGGTTGTTGGTGTTGTTAAGATTCGTCCAATTAATGATAGTATGGACCCGGGCTCAGATGTGGAGAGCCGTCAACGAGGAACTGCTCCGGCTGGTTATTTTTGAAAAAAGATGTGGGTCTGTCTGTTTGAGAGGTCCTAAGAGAATATCAGGGTCAAGGGTCGTCTTGATGATGTCTGCCATCTCTTCTCTGTCGATGGTCTTTCGAGAAGTGAGGTGATGGTCAGGGTCTGTGGACGTGGAGGGGGCAGTGCCGTCAGGAGCCATCGCTGCTGGTGGCGGTGGTCATGGCTGGTTCTTCATCCTCTTCGTCGATGTCGGTGGTGGCGAGGGAGAGGCACGTACTTCCTTAGTTGGCTGCAGGTCGACGACAGCAGCAGGAAGTGGTGAGGGGGAGGTGTGGTCACCTTCGTCCTGAAGGATAGAAAGGACGGGAGAGGCGGCCCTTCCCTCAGCTGCTGACGGCGGGCGGTAATCATCGTCGGTGTCCATGGGCGGGGCAGAGGTGGTGCAGCAGGAGGCAGTTGCTCTGTTTAGAGGAGCGTCGAGCTGCAGCCTTTTCCGCGGTGTTGTGCGAGGTTTGGGAGGCTGCAGTGTGGTGGTGTGACGCTCCTGACGAGGGGCTGGCCGAGCATCACGAGCGACGCTCTGAGGGATGACAAGGCTTGGCAGCCCGTTCTTCTCAAAGATTTGAGGGAGTAGAACGAGCAGCGCCGCCTTATCATCGCCACAGAAAGCCTTCACCGTCGCGATACACATAGCCACGGTCGTGTCCACACCTCCAGGACATCGGGGATCCTCCGGCCGGCCTCCTCGAGCCGAGGGGCGCCGCCGTGAATGGGCAATGCCCTGCACAGCAGCACCTCCCGGCCCGGTGACGCCCTTAGCCTCGGGACCCTTCGGTGTCTGGATGATGTGGCAGACGACCGTCTCGCCCTGGCCTAACGAGAGCGAGGGGCACCGTGAAGAGGGCGCAGTGATCCCGGAGCGGTGCACGAATACATCGGCACCAGTGTCCTGGCGCCCAATGAACCCGTACCCCGCCCTGACGCTGTACCACTTCACGGTGCCTTTGATAGACTGCACTCCTCCTTCAGCCTCGGTACTGCTGGAGTTAGCCTTCCTCAACGGGTCGTAGGCTGGAGCAGCAGACGAGGCCGTGGTGAGGAGAGGAGGAGATGTTGTCGCCACCACTGCTGGACACGAACTCTGAAACAGTACAGGGAGTTTCCAAACACTATCCTCTCTCACCAGGGCCACTCCAACATCCACTACCCTACCTTGTACCTCTTTTATTACCCCATCCATGTACAGATTGAACAACCATGGAGACATGACACATCCCTGTTTCAACCCAACCTTCAAAGAGAAAAATTCACTTAGTTCACCATCCACACGCACTGCAGCCTTCGCACCATCGTACATACTCTTCACAGCATTCAACAACTTCCCATCTACTCCATATATTCATTTGTGTGTGTGTGTGTGTGTGTGTGTGTGTGTGTGTGTGTGTGTGTGTGATAACTGTAACACACACACACACACACACACACACACACACACACACACACGCACTGCAGCCTTCGCACCATCGTACATACTCTTCACAGCGTTCAACAACTTCCCATCTACTCCATATATTCATTATTGTGTGTGTGTGTGTGTGTGTGTGTGTGTGTGTTTGTGTGTGTGTGTGATAACTGTAACACACACACACACACACACACACACACACACACACACACACACACACGCACTGCAGCCTTCGCACCATCGTACATACTCTTCACAGCGTTCAACAACTTCCCATCTACTCCATATATTCATTATTGTGTGTGTGTGTGTGTGTTTGTGTGTGTGTGATAACTGTAACACACACACACACACACACGCACTGCAGCCTTCGCACCATCGTACATACTCTTCACAGCATTCAACAACTTCCCATCTACTCCATATATTCATTATTGTGTGTGTGTGTGTGTGTGTGTGTGTGTGTTTGTGTGTGTGTGTGATAACTGTAACACACACACACACACACACACACACACACACACGCACTGCAGCCTTCGCACCATCGTACATACTCTTCACAGCGTTCAACAACTTCCCATCTACTCCATATATTCATTATTGTGTGTGTGTGTGTGTGTGTGTGTGTGTGTGTTTGTGTGTGTGTGTGATAACTGTAACACACACACACACACACACACACACACACACGCACTGCAGCCTTCGCACCATCGTACATACTCTTCACAGCATTCAACAACTTCCCATCTACTCCATATATTCATTACTGTGTGTGTGTGTGTGTGTGTGTGTGTGTGATAACTGTAACACACACACACACACACACACACACACACACACATACACACACACGCACTGCAGCCTTCGCACCATCGTACATACTCTTCACAGCATTCAACAACTTCCCATCTACTCCATATATTCTTAACACTTTCCACAATCCTTATCTATCCACCCTGTCAAATGCTTTCTCCAAACTCGTGAAGACTTTACACTACGAGAATAATTCGGTAAGATCGAGATGTTAAGAAGATTGTAGTACCTAGTGATACAAGCCAATTTTATCCCTAGTCCTTGGTGATAATATTTTAGTGACCCAGTTCCATCGGATGAGGGTAAACATCGGAAAAACGCGCCTGGTGACATCTTGCGGTGGCTGGGGGAGGCGAGGATCAGCGCGTCGTCTGCCGCTGTGGTCAACGTGGGATAAACGTCAGTGTGCTCGTAGCCTTGGGTGAGGGAGGACGTGTTGTGGTGTTCCGCGGGGAGCTGGCGGTGAGAGAGCGGTGTTTTAATAGAGATACCGGTGTTCCGTGGATCCAATTGTGTGTTTTAGTGATAGGGAAGGTGCCTACCTTTGGATTACGCCCAGGTCCCCGCCGCAGCAGCCACCATGGAGGGTAAAAAGGTAAGATATTGCTTCGAAGGGGAGCGGCCCAGCTGGTCGAGTCATAGGAGAAGGTAGCGTCCCTTCCCTTTCATTCCTACTCACTGTGTCACATCCCGCCTACACACGGTCCCTTATTTCCCCTCAATTCCCCCTCCGAACCCCCCCTTGGGCTTCAATCCTTCTTTAGCCAGGTAGGAGGAGGTGTTTTAGCGTACGGGGCACAGACTCGAATCCCCAGGGCGTCAGGGAGGGAAGAAGGAAAGAGTAACCCCGACAGCAGGATGGTCGTGCCCGGCCCTCCGTCACTCCCTCTTGGCTGCGTGAATTTTCCTATCAGTGGCTATCTATTTCTCTCCCTGGCTATCTATTTCCTATCTCTAGCTATCTATTTCCTATCTCTAGCTATCTATTTCCTATCTCTAGCTATCTA
>NC_137070.1:814872-822372 GCF_032717465.1 Coenobita brevimanus | reverse complement strand
GGTGTTAGGGAGCTTACTTAACTAATGGTTCTAGGAAATCTATAAACACACACACACACACACACACACACACACACACACAGAGGCAAAATGGAGTACGGAGTGGAGCTGAGGGATGTGTGTTTGGGTGATGTGTTGCACCCGACGTTGCAGCGGATGATGGTGCTGATCGGGTCCAGGGGCCTAGGAGCGGTGAGGGTTGCGTAGGACCTCCATGAGAATCCCCCAGGTCCTTGTTGCACCCTGTCGGATAAGGTTAGGTTGAAGTCTCACATCTAGAGCGATTTGTCTTGCGACCTGGAAAGGGAAAAGGAAGGGGTGGTAATGGCCTGTCTCTCGGAGTGGCTGCTGTCTATGCCTCGCCCAGTCATGGAAGACATCAATAGGTGGCTGGAGGTCGACACAGTGCTCTTGAATCACCTCGAGAGAGCCAGGGAGCTTTGTCCACAGGCTCTGCTACAGATGGAGTACTATGATAGGCTCCTCCTGGCTAGTCTTATCCTGATGGTGCGGTTTTAGGCAGACACGGAGATGACCAAAAGCACGTCCTTGGTAGAAATAGATGCGCTGACCAAAGAGACCGTGTGTTACCTGGCCGTGGCATTGACCTGGACCAGCTCAAAGGTCTGTCTGGTCCGGATCGTCCACCTTTTGGTCCACCTTGTAAAGTACCCCTGGTTGATGGGTTCGGATGTGATGTTACGAGTGAACCCAACACTGGTTGCTTGTGTCGGCGAGAACCAAGTGCCGTGGGAGGTGAGGCTAAGGTACTCCCTCCCACCCACACCACCCACACCAGCCATATCACCACCTATACCACCCACACCAGCCATATCACCACCTATACCACCCACACCAGCCATACCAGCCACTGAGGGCACCGGTAGACAGCCAGATGCCCCTCCACCACCAGCCTAGCCACAACCTCGCATCGGCTTCTTTCGTTGGCTCTGAACTGTCCTCTCTTACCTTTGATCTGCAAGACACTGCCCTTTGGATAGCACTTCTTCGTGATTATACTCCTTTCACGTTAACTTGGCCCAGATTTTCGTCATTTTTTTCACAGCTCAAAGGCACAAAAATGATACTACTACTCTACATCTTTTTCATAGCACTTCTTCGTGACTATTCTCCTTTCACGTTACTCTACATCCTTTCCATAGCACTTCTTCGTGACTATACTCCTTTCACGTTACTCTACATCCTTTCCATAGCACTTCTTCGTGACTATACTCCTTTCACGTTACTCTACATCCTTTCCACAGCACTTCTTCGTGACTATACTCCTTTCACGTTACTCTAGATCCTTTCCATAGCACTTCTTCGTGACTATACTCCTTTCACGTTACTCTACATCCTTTCCACAGCACTTCTTCGTGACTATACTCCTTTCACGTTACTCTACATCCTTTCCACAGCACTTCTTCGTGACTATACTCCTTTCACGTTACTCTACATCCTTTCCACAGCACTTCTTCGTGACTATACTCCTTTCACGTTACTCTACATCCTTTCCATAGCACTTCTTCGTGACTATACTCCTTTCACGTTACTCTACATCCTTTCTATAGCACTTCTTCGTGACTATACTCCTTTCACGTTACTCTACATCCTTTCCACAGCACTTCTTCGTGACTATACTCCTTTCACGTTACTCTACATCCTTTCCACAGCACTTCTTCGTGACTATACTCCTTTCACATTACTCTACATCCTTTCCATAGCACTTCTTCGTGACTATACTCCTTTCACGTTACTCTACATCCTTTCCATAGCACTTCTTCGTGACTATACTCCTTTCACGTTACTCTACATCCTTTCCATAGCACTTCTTCGTGACTATACTCCTTTCATGTTAACTTGGCCCAGATTTTCGTCCTTTTGCAGCTTTCTTCACGTAGCTCAGTGGCAGAAAAAATGATGCTATGGCTGTACATTCTTTCCGTAGCACTTCTTCGTGACTAGAGATACACACAGAAAGGTAACAATAAAACAGGAACACACACACACACACACACACACACACACACACACACACACACACACACACACTATGGCTCTCACACCCTTTTCATAGCACTTCTTCGTGACTAGAAATGCACACAGAATGGGAACAATAAAACACACACACACACACACACACACACACACACACACACACACACACACACACACACACTGGCAGTAGCAGTTTCAGTGTGCACATTGATTAGCCTAGCCCTGGACACCTACGCTCTTAACAGTGCAGTAAAATATGAAAAATATCTCTCTTTTGCCAGACGCCATAATCCCGGAAGGGGTGGCCACAAACAAATCGCCTCCATGTCGCCCTGTCCCCCGCCATTTTACTGCCCTGCTCCCAGCTCACACCCCCCTCTCTCATATACCTCTCCACCCCATCCCTCTATCTCATCCTTGGCCTTCCCCTCCCTCTTCCCCCCTCCACCTCACTCACATACACTCTCCTCATCAGTCTCTCACTCTCCATCCCCCCAGCTCACACCCCCCTCTCTCATATACCTCTCCACCCCATCCCACCATCTCATCCTTGGCCTCCCCCTCCCTCTTCCCCCCTCCACCTCACTTACATACACTCTCCTTGTCAGTCTCTCACTCTCCATCCCCCCAGCTCACACCCCCCTCTCTCATATACCTCTCCACTCCATCCCACCATCTCATCCTTGGCCTCCCCTTCCCTCTCCGCCCTCCACCTCACTCACATACACTCTCCTAGTTAGTCTCTCACTCTCCATACATAAAAGAAATAATACAGGAATATTAAAACTTAAAAAAACACATAAAACAGGAGAAATAAACACGAAAACACACACAGAAAACGGAGTGTTGAGAGCGCATGAAGAAGGTAAACAAAGCTGGATCGGAATTTACCAAACACAGCTGGGCGGGGCTTTCAAAAATGTAAACATTGGCACGTGGTCCTGTGTGTGTGGGGGGGAGTCCTTGTAGCTGGGAGGGGTTGGTGAGCTAGTTCTCTTTTCTCTCTCTTTCTTTCTCTCTCCTTTCTTTCTCCTCCCTCTTTCTCTCTTTCTTTCTCTCTCCTTTCTTTCTCCTCCCTCTTTCTCTCTTTCTTTCGTGGTCTTGTTGTGTGTGGGTCTTTCCTTTCGTGTGATTATCTCTTCTCTTTTTTAATACAAATTGCGATGCTAACCTTGAGTAGTAGTAGTAGTAGTAGTAGTAGTAGTAGTAGTAGTAGTAGCAGCAGTAGTAGTAGTAGTAGTAGTAGTAGTAGTAGTAGTAGCAGTAGTAGTAGTAGTAGTAGTAGTAGTAGTAGTAGTAGCAGTAGTAGTAGTAGTAGTAGTAGTAGTAGTAGCAGTAGCAGTAGTAGTAGTAGTAGTAGTAGCAGTAGTAGTAGTAGTAGTAGTAGTAGTAGTAGTAGTAGCAGCAGTAGTAGTAGTAGTAGTAGTAGTAGCAGTAGTAGTAGTAGCAGTAGTAGTAGTAGTAGTAGTAGCAGCAGTAGTAGTAGTAGTAGTAGTAGTAGTAGTAGTAGTAGTAGTAGTAGTAGTAGTAGTAGTAGTAGTAGTAGTAGTAGTAGTAGTAGCAGTAGTAGCAGTAGTAGTAGTAGTAGTAGTAGTAGTAGTAGTAGTAGTAGTAGTAGTAGTAGTAGTAGTATGATGATACAGGCTTTTTTAACCAAATTTATCCAGGAACGAACTCCTGAAGTCAGTCACATTTGCTGCTACACCTTGCGTGTGTGTGTGTGTGTGTGTGTGTGTGTGTGTGTGTGTGTGTGTGTGTGTGTGTGTGTGTGTGTGTGTGTGTGTGTGTGTGCGTGTGTTTGTTTGTGTGTGTGTGTGTGTGTGTGTGTGTGTGTGTGTGTGTGTGTGTGTGTGTGGACCGTCATAGTTACAGTGTTGTGTGTCCACAGGGTAGTGATGGCCGTGGCTGGGGAGGATGCCGGGGTGACGCTGGTTGCCTACCGTCCCAGTAGACCCCCCCGCCCCCACCACCACCTGCCACCACCCACCACTGCCACCACCACTGCCACTGCCACCACCAGCCGCCCTTCCCCCCGCTCCTCCTCCCGCCGCTCCCTGACGCGGCTGTTGGGTCGCTGTGCAGAGACTGAGGAGGAGGACGAGCACGGACCACAGCGGCAGGGGGAGGCTGAGGGTGCGGCAGCGGCGCGGGTGTCGGTGGCCGGCGCTGACGTGCCTGACTCGCCGCCGCGGCTGGGCCGCAAGGTGCGGCTTGTGGGGTTCCCGCGGTCACACAGCTTCAGTGTGCAGCCGGCGGGGGGCCGCAGCCTTGGCTGCCGCAGCAGCAGCGGCAGCAGGGCGGGGCGGCGTGAGGGCGACTATGAGAGCCAGACGCTGAAGACGTCGCGCGAGGTGAAGATGGAGCGTGCGCGGGCGCGGGCGCGGAGCCAGGCAGCGGGGTGGGACGAGGAGGAGGTGCTGGGGCTGGTGCGGCAGAGCCAGCAGCGCCTCGCCTCACTGCTGGAGGAGCGGGGCTTCATCCCACCCCCGGCAGGCTTCGGGGCGCCCATGCGGCCTGCCTCGCTGCTGGCCGGCCTGGCCTGTGGCTCCACCAGCCTGGACGAGGGCGCGCTGTCCCCAGCAGCACTCAGGCGCGCCGCCTATACCGCCCGCCGCACCGCCACGCCCACCCGCCGCAGCCAAGGCAGCCACGAGTCAGGCGGCACCGCCGATGCCGAGGACTCCCCCCCCGAGGCCAGCAGCAGGGTGAGGGAGGAAGAGGACGAGGAAGAGGAGGAGGAGGAAGCCTGCTGTGACCTGCCCTCCTCCCCCCTCAGCCCGCCCTCGCCCTTCCACCACCCGTTCTTCCGCCGCCAGCTGGGCCTGCCCGCCCCGGCACCTGACCCCTGGGCCAGACTCTCGGGCTTCGGGCTGCCACGCCTGCCGCAGGTGCTGCTGGCCCACGCCCAGCGCCAGCAGCAGGCCGCAGCCGCAGCCGCAGCCGCAGCCAGAGGGGAAGACTGGACCAAAGGCCTTGGGCAGGACCAGCAGGGCAGTTCCGGGACAGACGAGGAGGCAGGGCAGGTCCCCAGCCAGGACAAAGGCCAGTACAGGATGGCCGCCAGCCACAGTGTGGTGCGGTACTGTGCTGACTCCCACACCTATAAGTGAGTACCACCACTACCACCACCACTGACACCACCACTGCCACCACCACTGCCACCACCACTGCCACCACCACTGCCACTACCACTGCCACCACCACTGCCACCACCACTGCCACCACCACTGCCACCACCACTGACACCACTGACACCACCACTGCCACTACCACTGCCACCACCACTGACACCACCACTGCCACCACCACTGACACCACTGACACCACCACTGCCACTACCACTGCCACCACCACTGACACCACCACTGCCACCACCACTGCCACCACCACTGCCACCACCACTGCCACCACTGCCACCACCACTGCCACTACCACTGACACCACCTCGTGCCGTGCATCCCACACTGTCATGCACCCCATCACCCCACACACTGCCATGCCCTCACCTCACACCACCACACCACACCACACCACACTACACACTGCCATGCCCTCACCCCTTGCACCCCACACCACACTACACACTGCATGCCCTCACCTCACACCACCACACCACACCACACCACACACTGCCATCTCTCACCTCACACCACACCACACAACACACTGCATGCCCTCACCTCACACCACCACACCACACCACACCACACACTGTCGTCCCTCACACCACACCACACCACACCATAAATCCCCCTGCTAGCACTGTAACCATCACCTAACGTGTGTGTGTAATTCAGTAGTGGTTTTTCGCTACGCTATGCATCCTCTTGCTTCTGTTGTCTTCCTTGCTTATTGTCTTGCTTTGATTTGTCCTGTTTGCTGCTAGAGGGAGAGAGAGAGAGAGAGAGAGAGAGAGAGAGAGAGAGAGAGAGAGGGGGCTTCAGGTGGTGGCACTGATATAACTGGTCGGGTCCACGCCTCCCTATCCCCCAAAAGGACGATGGTGGACTGCAGGAGAGAGAGAGAGAGAGAGAGAGAGAGAGAGAGAGAGAGAGAGAGAGAGAGAGAGAGAGAGAGAGAAGCACTTTTTCTTTCATTTAAATTATTACTAAAGAAAATGGAGTCGTTATTAGGGTCACTGAAGTAAAGGAGGTGTGTGTGTGTGTGTGTGTGTGTGTGTGTGTGTGTGTGTGTGTGTGTGTGTGTGTGTGTGTGTGTGTGTGTGTGTGTTACAGTTATCACACACACACACACACACACACACACACACACACACACACACACACACACACACGATGAAGGATACCGGGGATTAGAATGAATGAAACACACACACACACACACACACACACACACACACACACACACACACACACACAATAATGAATATATGGAGTAGATGGGAAGTTGTTGAATGCTGTGAAGAGTATGTACGATGGTGCGAAGGCTGCAGTGCGTGTGTGTGTGTGTGTGTGTGTGTGTGTGTGTGTGTGTGTGTGTGTGTGTGTGTGTTACAGTTATCACACACACACACACACACACACACAATAATGAATATATGGAGTAGATGGGAAGTTGTTGAATGCTGTGAAGAGTATGTACGAGGGTGCGAAGGCTGCAGTGCGTGTGGATGGTGAACTAAGTGAATTTTTCTCTTTGAAGGTTGGGTTGAAACAGAGATGTGTCATGTCTCCATGGTTGTTCAATCTGTACATGGATGGGGTAATAAAAGAGGTACAAGGTAGGGTAGTGGATGTTGGAGTGGACCTAGTGAGAGAGGATAGTGTTTGGAAACTCCCTGTACTGTTGTTTGCAGATGATACTGTGTTGTTGAGTGAAGACGAAGGGGAGCTGCAAGGCTTGGTGGATGAGTTTGGGAGAGTGTGTAAGAAACGGAATCTAAAGGTGAATGTAGGGAAGAGTAAAGTGATGGTCTTTGAGAGAGGTGAAGTCAGTGAATGTACAGCGAGGTTGGATGAGGAGGAATTGGAAAATGTGAGTACGTTTAAGTACTTGGGTAGTGTGATGAGTAAGGATGGAGGTTTGGAGGGTGAAGTGCTTGAAAGGGTACAGCAGGGAAGAAAGGTTGCTGGTTCCTTGAAAGCAGTGATAAGAAACAGGGAAGTGAGCATGGAAGTGAAAAAGTTACTACATGACAGTATTGTGATACCAACTCTAACGTATGGAAGTGAAGCTTGGACGTTGTTGGAAGGACACAAGTCAAGAGTGAGAGCAGTGGAAATGAGTTATTTAAGAGAAGCATGTGGAGTCACATGGAGAGACAGACTGACAAATGAGGAAGTGAAGGAGCGTTGTGGTGTGGATGTGGATGTGGAGTCACATGGAGAGACAGACTGACAAATGAGGAAGTGAAGGAGCGTTGTGGTGTGGATGTGGATGTTGAGTCACATGGAGAGACAGGCTGACAAATGAGGAAGTGAAGGAGCGTTGTGGGGTGGATGTGGATGTGGAGTTACATGGAGAGAGAGACTGACAAATGAG
>NC_137070.1:804872-809872 GCF_032717465.1 Coenobita brevimanus | reverse complement strand
ACACTAGAATATGATACTAGTCACGAAGAAGTGCTATGGGAAGGATGTGGAGCCGTAGTATTGTCTTTTTCTGCCACTGAGCTACGTGAAATAAGCTGCAAAAGGACGAAAATCTGGGCCAAGTTGAGGTGAAAGTAGTATAGTCACGAAGAAGTGCTTTGAAAATTTGGACCAAGTTAAGACGAAAGGAGGATAGTCACGAAGAAGTGCTATGAAATTTTGGACCAAGTTAAGTTAAAAGGACCTTGGTACAGATGGAATATGAAGCTAGTCACGAAGAAGTGCCACGGAAAGGAGAATAGCGCTAGAATACGGTCCTAGTCACGAAGAAGTGCCATGGATAGGAGAGTAGCCCTAGAATACCGTACTAGTCACGAAGAAGTGCTATGGAAACCTGGTCCAAGTTAAGCTGACAACCGTAGTGGAAACGAGAATATTGCTGCTGAGTTGAATGGATTAACACTAGACATTGGTGCTAGTCACGAAGAAGTGCTGTGGGGAGGGTGTAGAATAGCGATACATTTTTCCGGCACTGGGCGATGGGAAATACACTGCCGAAGGACGAATATCTGGGCCAAGTGTCTATGAAAGGAGTATAGAAACATTGATTACATGCACAGAAATACGATAAATATATCCACGAAGCTTTAAACAGAGAATTTATATAGTTGAAAGCAATTATATGCGTAAAAGCAATTAATTATATGCAAAAAAGCAATTATAAAAGCAATTATTGATGTGCGTAGAAGCAATTGTATACGTAAAAGCAATTATTGATGTGCGTAAAAGCAATTATATGCGTAAAAGCAATTACTGATGTGCGTAGAAGCAATTGTATACGTAAAAGCAATTATTGATGTGCGTAAATACAATGATATGCATAAAAGCAATTATTGATGTGCGTAAAAGCAATTGTATGGGTAAAAGCAATTATTGATGTGCATAAAAGCAATTATATGAGTAAAAGCAATTATATGCGTAAAAGCAATTACTGATGTGCGTAAAAGCAATTATTGATGTGCGTAAATGCAATTATATGTGCACAAGCAATTATTGATGTGCGTAAAAGGAATTATATGCGTAAAAGCAATTATTGATGTGCGTAAAAGCAATTATTGATGTGCGTAAAGGCAATTATTGATGTGCGTAAAAGCAATTATTGATGTGCGTAAAGGCAATTATTGATGTGCGTAAAAGCAATTATATGCGTACAAGCAATTATTGATGTGCGTAAAAGCAATGAATTATATGCATACAAGCAATTAACACCCCAACGATCAATGAAGAGGAGAAGTCTTTGAAATTCCAGTTGTCTTGGAAGAAAACATGACTGCTTGTGCGAAAAGTCCCGCGGAAAGTTGTAAACAAAAGAATAACACTAAGCGAGCTTCGAACAGCGTCTGGCAATAGATAGATAGATAGAAACTTCAAACGCTGGCAAGATGGGTGACGGGGAAGAGGGATGCAGGGGAAGCCTCGTAAACAACGCCTCTGGTGGCCAAAATCAGAATGAAAGTATTTATAAACAAAAGAACGGTCTTGATCAAGCTTCAGACGCAGGCAAGATGGGTGACGGAGAAAGAGGGGGCAATGGAAATGATGTCAACAAAGCCTCTAGTGGTCAAAACCAAAGTGAAAATATTTATAAACAAAAGAACGATCTTGATCAAGCTTCAGACGCAGCCAAGATGAGTGCTGGAGAAAGAGGAGGCAGTGGAAATGATGTCAACAAAGCCTCTAGTAGTCAAAGACAGAGTGAAAATATTTATGGACAAAAGAACGGTCTCGATCAAATTTCAAACGCTGGCAAAATGGGTGACGGAGAAAGAGAAGGTGATGGAAATGATGTCAGCAAATCCTCTAGCAGTAAGAGTCGGATTGAGGCTAAAGACGGTTATAAACAAAACATTTTAAATCAAACCACAAGTGTACGGGAGGATGGAGGCAGAAGAAACAGCATAAGCAAAAAATATAGCAGTGAGAATGGTGAAACTGAATCTCCCTTACGTTTAATGGAAGCTGGTGGCACAGGGAAGGAGATGAGTCACCCCAGTGGTTGCCCAAAATGTCTGCTGAATAACACACTAGGTGGCAGCGTGGATCGGCTTTTAGTAAGAAGCTCTGTTATTCTCCTCAACGTCTTTGCCAGTGATAGCAAACTTGATATTAGAACATTCGGAGAGAGGGATAACAGGGAAAGCTGCTGTCGAGACCAAAAGACTATACGTGGATCCGTTCTTGGCTGGAAGATTACTAGGGATAAAAGTAGAGATAGAAGTGGAAGGCGTGAGAGAGCAGGAGGAAGCTTGGAAAGTTTAAAGTGCCTCCGTCTTTCAATCAACAAGCCAGTCTTGGAAAATACACATAAAATTGATAACCAAGGAGGCAGTAGCTGTGAAAAACTCATGCCAACTTTAAAAGACACACAGATTGATAAAAACGGAAGTAGAGAGTGTGATAGACTTGGAGGAAGCATGGAAGACTTGAAATTAACCAACCATTCTTGCGATGAGGGGATCTTAGGGGACACGAATCGACTTGGTACAGACGAGTGGAAGTTCCGAGGGAGGGCCAAGTCACTGGGGGATACCTGTCGCCCACTGCGGATCAAGAACGACCCCTTAGTCAACACGAGTTCTCCAAATCGGATTAAGGGAGAGGTTAGGGGGAAAACGCCTGCTGGGAGGCTCCTGTCTGACTCCATTTTGGCTGAGAGCAAGTCAGCCACGGCCACCACAGCGAATGTCTCCAAGGTGAAGCAGTTTTTCCGAAGGCTCACCCTGCGCCGACCCATACCCTCAATTGGCCACCTCTTCGCGTCGTTTATACTCAGACCATCGGTGCGTAAGAACAGTAACCAAGATCCACAGGGTGATAACTCAACGAATGACCCGGAAACCATAGATAATTTGATCATTAGTGGGAATGAAACCTTGAGTAATCAGAAACCAGAGATGGATAACTCAAGCAGTGACTCAAGAATATGCATCAACAGTTTAAGCGAGAGTTATGACACCGTGGGAGAGGATGGAGGTATCTTAGCGTCCATAGGTGGAGATAAGAAGAGGGAGGAAGAAAGGGATATCACAGGAAACTTGGAGACGAGCGGAAAGTCGCAAGAAGAGCTGAAAGATTGTGAGGAATTCGATGAGGAAGAGGAGGAAGACGAGGAGGATGTGGGAACTCCAAAACCCAATGAAGGACATGAAGACGTAAACGGGGAGGTTCCAGAAAGTGTAGATACGTCGAAAGAAAATGATTTAGGGGAAACTGAAGTATTTGCAGATGGAGAAGAGTGCTTGGAAAATAACGAGGTGTGTGTGCATGAGAGTGGGTGGGTGAAGGCTCGAGTGTTACTCCTGGAAAGACAGATTTCAAGGAGGACACTGGAAGCTGAGGCGGAGAAGAGAAGGAGATCAAAGAAGAGGGAGAGGGAGAGGTCATTGTCTCCTGATTCCCTTTGTGAGGAACAGAGAGATAGAAAACAGAGACAAGAATCAAAAGCTGGAGAGGAAAATGAGGGAGGAGAGATAGAGATTGGAGGGAAGAGTGAGAGAGACGGAGAGACTGGAGAGGAAAAAATTAGAGAGTTGGAGACACAAAAAGAGTCTGAGAGGGAGGGAAATGGAACGAAAGCTACAGGGAAAGCAGAAATTGAAAGTGACAATGAAGAAACGAAAAAAAAGAGCAAGAAGGAAGAGGCATGGAGTGGAAAGAGAAACAGGAGAGCAGAAACCAAAAGGCGAACTGGAAAAAGAGAGACAGGCCCTGAAAAAGAGAGCGAAAGAGAGGAAACCAAAAGGAAAGCGGAGAGAGGAGAGAGAGCCTCTGGAAGAGACGCCAAAAGAGGGGAGACTGGAGAGAGAACTGGAAGAGATGAGGCAGATGCTGGAATAGGGGAAAGAAAGGAAACCAGGAAGACTGAAGGAGAAGAAACAGCCACTGGAAATCAGAATGGAAGAGTGGAAAGTGAAAGCAAACCTGGAAGAGACGACAAGCGAGGGGAGACTGGAAAGAGAACTGGAAAAGATGAGGCAGGTGCTGGAAAAGAAGAGGAAAGAATGGAAACCAGGAAGATTGAAAGAGAAGAGACAGGCACTGGAAAACAGAATGGAAGAGCGGAAAGTGAAAGCAAACCAGGGAGAGACGAGGCAAGCCCTGGAAGAGACGCCAAACGAGGGGAGACTGGAAAGAGAACTGGAAGAGATGAGGCAGGTACTGGAAAAGAGGAAAGAGGGGAAACCAGGAAGACTGAAAGAGAAGAAACAGCCACTGGGAAACAGAATGGAAGAGTGGAAATTGAAAACGAACTTGGAAGAGATGACGAAAGCGCGTACGCAGAAATCGGAGCGACGGATGAGGACGGAGATCTAGCCACCCCTCGGAACTCCAGCGACAGCGATACCGAAGTGGAGGAGGAGCAAGACGAGGAGGTTGGAGAGGTCGTGAGGCTCAGGTCCAGGAAGAGGCAGAATCTGTGCAGTTTGCTGTATCGTTATTCGGACAGACCCACCTCCCTCTTCCGATATTCCGTTGTCCGTCCGAGAACTGTGATTATTGGACTGGGGTAAGTCAGGACTCTCTCTCTCTCTCTCTCTCTCTCTCTCTCTCTCTCTCTCTCTCTCTCTCTCTCTCTCTCTCTCTCTCTCTCTCTCTCTCTCTCTCTCTCTCTCTCTCTCTCTCTCTCTCTCTCTCTCTTCCCAAACTCTTGTATTATTCAAAAAATCTTAAACAAGGATCCTAATTTCCCCGGGACTTAACACCGTTTCCATAGCGATTCATTCACTCTCTCTCTCTCTCTCTCTCTCTCTCTCTCTCTCTCTCACATCCCCTCTCTCAAAACTCTCTCTCCAATCACTTACTTGAATATTGTCCATAAGTTAGTTGCTCTCTCTCTCCCTCTCTCTCTCTCTCTCTCTGTAAATAAGTGAGGGAGGAAGGGAGAAGATCAAGGATGGGAGGGAGGGAGAGAGAAGGAGGTGGAGATATGAGATGGAGGG
>NC_137070.1:799872-802372 GCF_032717465.1 Coenobita brevimanus | reverse complement strand
CTAGGGCTGTCTCATACAGGACTGGTGTACTGGTATTAGCGGGGGTATTTTTACATGTCACCACTTCAGCGCTAACACCCACCGTCCATATTGAATACACGCTAGGGCTGTCTCATACAGGGCTGGTGTACTGGTAATGTGTTAAACAACTGCTTCTTCTCTCCATGGCATCCAGCGCTGACCTGTGCTGCTGAATTCCCAACTGGTTCTTGTCAATCTCTACCCTCTCCCTCAGCCTTGCCTCCAATCTCTTCTCCCAGGCCTTCATGCTGTGCTCTGGTAGCCTCACTCCTCTGTAGCACTCACATCTCTGCACATCTCCTTTGCCCTGATAGATGGGATCGATGTAGATTCCCCTCCACTGATCCGGTACTCTTCCTTCCTCTACCGTCTTCCCAAACACCTTCAACAACTCTTTCATTCCCTTCCCTTCAATCCTTTTCAATGCCTTCCGTACCTCTTCCTTTATAACCTTCATCATCGTTCTTCAACTTCCCTTCAATCCTTTCAATGCCTTCAGGACCTCTTCCTTTGTCCTACTTCTCAATCCTTGTCAAGCTGCGATTCATTCTCCTCATTCAGCAGCTGATGCGTATACCTCCTCCGCCTTTGCCTCATGTCTTCCACCTCCACCACACTGTTTCCATTTTCGTCTGTAATGGTTATTGCTCCAAGAATAGCCATTCCTTCCTTCCTCATTTGCAACAACAACGATAATAATAATGATAAAAATAATACTAATACTATCAGTAATAATAATTCCTGTACACCAGGAAACCATTTACTACGCTGGGTGGTAACCATAACACCAAATTATGGCGCCTGGTGGTTTAGTGGGTAATTAAGGCGCTCCAATCGGATTGAGCCGGTGCAGGTTTATATCCAAGGGGTGGTTGGGGTTTATTGCTCATGTAATGCCACTCAGGGATGAGTGAGGCTGGTCACTCTCATCTTAAATGTCAGCACCAACTTGCCTAGCCCCGGCCTCCTACGCTCCTCTGTGGGGCGATATAGGATTGCATGATAATAATAATAATAATAATAATAATAATAATAATAATAATAATAATGATAATAATAATAACAGTAATAATCTATCTGTCTATTGCCAGACGCCTTCCCTTATACAGGGTGGCCACAAACAAATCGCCTCCACGTCACCCTGTCCCCTGCCATTTCACTGCCCTGCTCCCAATTCACCCCCCCCCTCTCATATACCTCTCCACCCCATCCCACCATAATAATAATAATAATAATAATAATAATAATAATAATAATAATAATAATAATAATAATAATAACAATAATAATAATAATAATAGTAGTAGTAGTAGTAGTAGTAGTAGTAGTAATAATAATAATAATAATAATAATAATAATAATAACAATAATAATAATAGTAGTAGCAGCAGTAATAATAATAATAATAATAATGATAATAATAATAATAGTAGTAGTAGTAGTAGTAATAATAATAATAATAATAATAATAATAATAATGATAATAATAATAATAGTAGTAGTAGTAGTAGTAGTAATAATAATAATAATAATAATAATAATAATAATAATAATATTACCCAGGCGGTCAGCACGGAGCCTTCAGACCTCGAGGACCACAGTTCGGTCACCACCAGCGACCGTGGGTCCTGCCACGACCTGGCTGCCTTGGACGCCAGGAGGGACCGCGCCCACCGCCTAGCACTGGAGTTGCTGCACACGGAACGCACCTACGTCAAGGTGCTTCACCTCATTGACCAGGTATGCTCTCCCCTAACACCTGTTCTTTAGTGATTTATTCTTGGTTGATATCCATTTCGTAAGCTCCCTAACATCTCTTCCTAAGTGATTTATTTTGGTTACTCACCTATGTCAAAGTACTTCATCTCATTGACCAGGTGTGGGCCCTTGTTCTCCTCTAACACCTGTTCTGTAGTGATTTATTCTTGATTCGATGGGTTACTATCCATTTCGTAAGCTCCCTAACATCTCTTCCTAAGTGATTTATTTTAATTACGCACCTACGTCAAAGTCCTTCATCTCATTGACCAGGTGTGGGCCCTCGTCCTCCCCTAACACCTGTTCTTTAGTGATTTATTCTTGGTTGATGTCCTTTCCATAAGTTCCCTAACACCCTAACACCTCTTTCTAAGTGATTTATTTTGGTTACACACCTGTGTCAAAGTACTTCACCTCATTGACCAGGTATGGGCCCTCATTCTCCCCTAACACCTGTTCTGTAGTGATTTATTCTTGGTTGGTGTCCTTTCCATAAGTTCCCTAACACCCTAACACCTCTTCCTAAGTGATTTATTTTAATTACTCACCTATGTCAAAGTCCTTCACCTCATTGACCAGGTATGGGCCTTCATTCTCCCCTAACACCTGTTCTTTAGTGATTTATTCTTGGTACGATGGGCTAGTATCTTTTTTGTAAGCTCCCTAACACCTCTTCCTAAGTGATTTATTTTAATTACGCACCTATGTCAAAGTCCTACAC
>NC_137070.1:792372-794872 GCF_032717465.1 Coenobita brevimanus | reverse complement strand
ATATGGCGTCTGGCAATAGATAGATAGATAGATAGATACGGGATTATGGCGTCTGGCAATAGATAGATAGATAGATAGATACGGGATTATGGCGTCTGGCAATAGATTGATAGATAGATGTTTTTTTCACACATTCTATGTAGCTAATCTCCGTCTTCGTGCCTGGGTTGACAGAATATGGAAGCCTGTGGAAGCCTCACCCTGCAGCACCACATGTTATCGCCTGTACAACGCATCCCACGCTACGAAATGCTCCTCCGTGATTACCTCAGAAAGCTGCCGGAGGACTCACCCGATCGGCACGACACGGAGAGTTCGTAAATAGAGTACTGTAGTAGCCATAGCACAGTATTTCCTCCTTCCTATGACCTCCAGTGTAGCTAGGTAGGTATGTTAACCAATACTCCCAGTCCTTCATGTAAACAGGTCAGCTCTGGAACTGTCTCCCTCTGTCTGTATTTCCTACTGCCTATGACCTCCAGTGTAGGTAGGTAGGTAGGTAAGTTAACTAATACTCCCAGTCCTTCATGTAAACAGGTCAACTCTGGAACTGTCTCCCTCTGTCTGTATTTCCTGCTTCCTACTCCCAGTCTTTCATTTATGCAACAGGTCAACTCTGGAACTGTCTCCCTCTGTCTGTATTTCCTACTTCCTATGACCTCCAGTGTAGGTAGGTAGGTAGGTATGTTAACCAATACTCCCAGTCCTTCATGTAAACAGGTCAACTCTGGAACTGTCTCCCTCTGTCTGTATTTCCTAATTCCTACTCCCAGTCTTTCATTTACTGAACAGGTCAACTCTGGAACTGTCTCTCTCTGTCTGTATTTCCTACTGCCTATGACCTCCAGTGTAGGTAAGTAGGTAGGTAGGTAGGTAAGTTAACTAATATTCCCAGTCCTTCATGTATGCAACTGGTCAACTCTGGAACTGTCTCCCTCTGTCTGTATTTCCTACTTCCTATGATCTCCAGTCTTTCAAACGCAGTGTGTCCAGGCATCTCAAAATGAACGCATCTTGAATTTGGCTCTCTTTTGTATTGTTTTTGTTTTTTTTCTTGGAAAGAATTGCGGGCTCAGCCTTTGGTTTCTTCTTCCTTACAAAAAAAAAGTACAGTAGTGGCCATAGCAGTATAGTAGTGGTCATATTACAGTAGTAGCCATAGCAGTGTACCCATTGTGATTAAACTTTACCTGCCAGTACTGTCGACTATCATCCACTCACTTGATGTAGTGCTGCCTACTTCTTCCTTAGCCTTTATCATTCTTTTTCTGTGCCTGTCCTCTTCTCTTCCTATTTCTCACCATCATCCACTCACTTGATGTAGTGCTGCCTACTTCTTCCTTAGCCTTTATCATTCTTTTTCTGTGCCTGTCCTCCTCTCTTCCTATTTCTCACCATCATCCACTCACTTGATGTAGTGCTGCCTACTTCTTCCTTAGCCTTTATCATTCTTTTTCTGTGCCTGTCCTCCTCACTTCCTACTTCTCACCATCATCCACTCACTTGATGTAGTACTGCCTACTTCTTCCTTAGCCTTTATCATTCTTTTTCTGTGCCTGTCCTCCTCTCTTCCTATTTCTCACCACCATCCACTCACTTCATGTAGTGCTGCATTTTTCCTGAGTTGTCTATACCATAAGGAAGTCGTTTTCTTTTTAATGCAAAGGAAAAGGAACCAAAGGATGAACCCCACTAGATTTTTCCCTCCTAGAAGAATTAAAAACGACATTAGAGAGACAAATTCAAGATGCGTTTATTTTGAGATGCCTGGATGCACCGTGTTTAAAAGACTGGAGGTCATAGGCAGTAGGAAATACAGACAGAGGGAGACAGTTCCAGAGTTGACCTGTTGCATTCATGAAAGACTGGTAGTACTGGCTAACTTACTTACCTACCTACCTACCTACACTGGAGGTCATAGGCAGTAGGAAATACAGACAGAGGGAGACAGTCCCAGAGTTGACCTGTTGCGTAAATGAAGGACTGGGAATAGGAAGCAGGAAATACAGACAGAGGGAGACAGTTCCAGAGTTGACCTGTTGCATAAATGAAGGACTGGGAGTATTAGTTAACTTACCTACCTACCTACCTACACTGGAGGTCATAGGCAGTAGGAAATACAGACAGAGGGAGACAGTCCCAGAGTTGACCTGTTGCATAAATGAAAGACTGGGAGTAGGAAGCAGGAAATACAGAGAGAGGGAGACAGTTCCAGAGTTGACCTGTTGCATACATGAAGGACTAGGAGTATTGGTTAACTCTTGCATTAGAGAGTCGAACAGAAAAGGGATGAGAATTTGATGCTAGTTGGGTGTTGCATGTCTGCCTTGAGGGGGAAGGATGAGGGGCTGGGAGTAGCAGTTTTTATCCTCTAACCTTCGTACACAGAAAAAGAATTATCAAAGCTAAGGAAGACGTAGGCAGCACCACATCAAGCGAGTGGATCATAGTCGCCACTCAGTTAATATCACCTAACCCTCGTCCACCCCTCAGAGGCCCT
>NC_137070.1:782372-789872 GCF_032717465.1 Coenobita brevimanus | reverse complement strand
TGTGTGTGTATAGGGGTGTGTGTGGTGCGGTGAGTGCGATTCTGGTCTTGTGTTGATTTGGGGTGTTGTGGGGTGTTTGGGGGTGCATGGGGTGCTGATGTGTATCTGTGAGTGTGTGTGTTGGAGGGGTGTTTGGTGTGTGGGGTGCTGGTGTGTGAGTGTGTGTGGGTGGGTGTGTGTGTGTGTGGAGTGGTGAGTACAATTCTTGCCTCGCGTTGGTTTGGGGTGTTGTGGGGTGTGTTGTGGGGTGTTTGTGTGTGTGTGTGTGTGTGTGTGTGTGTGTGTGTGTGTGTGTGTGTGTGTGTGTGTATGGGGGTGTGTGTATGGGTGTGTGTGTGGTGCAGTGAGTACGATTCTTGCCCCGTGTTGGTTTGGGGTTTTGTGGGGTGTTGGGGGTGTTTGGGTGTTTGTGTGTGTATATGTGTGTGTGTATATGTGTGTGTGTGTGTGTGTGTGTGTGTGTGTGTGTGTGTGTGTGTGTGTGTGTGTGTGTATCTCATTTCTCCTTAACAACACTACAGTATCCATCATCTTTGTGTGTGTGTGTGTGTGTGTGTGTGTGTGTATGGGAGGTGTGTGTATGTGTGTGTACGTGTTTTACTCCCTCTCAGACCCACTAACCCCCTACCATCTTTCCCCAAAACAGGTCGTGTGTAATAAATGTTCAAGCTTCAAGGCAACTCTAGCGTACGAGGGTGGGAAGAGCGTAAGGGTGTGCCGCACGTGTCACGCCACACTCCAGGAGCTCTCGTCCTCCACCGCCACCCCCTCGCCTGAGATAGAGGCCGATGAATGCTCCTTGTACAGTGCCAAAGAACCTCCTGACATACCCTTTAGGAATAGAGGAGTGCTTGAGGTGAGGTAACGAGTATGTAGCATCTTCTATGTGTCACTCTTCTCTGCTGCCTAATATTCCTCTTCTGGCTAATATTTCACCTCTTCTACTTCTCATTTTCCTCTATCTATCTATCTGTCTATCTATCGCCAGACGCCTTAATCCCGTAAGGGGTGGCCACAAACAAATAACCTCCATGTCACCCTGTCCCCTGCCATTTCACTGCCCTGCTCCCAGCTTACACCCCCCTCTCTCATATACCTCTCCACTCCATCCCTCCATCTCATCCTTGGCCTCCCCTTTCCTCTCCCCCCCTCCACCTCACTCATGTACACTCTTCTCGTCAGTCTCTCACTCTTCATCCTCTCCACATGGCTTGCTAATATTTCACCTCTTCTGCTTGTCACTTTCCTCTGCTGGCTAATATTGCTAAGCTGAGAGAGGCTTGGTATGTTTCTCTGCCTAATATTTCACCTCTTCTACTTGTCACTTTCCTCTGCTGGCTAATATTGCTAAGCTGAGAGAGGCTTGGTATGTTTCTCTGCCTAATATTTCACCTCTTCTACTTGTCACTTTCCTCTGCTGGCTAATATTGCTAAGCTGAGAGAGGCTTGGTATGTTTCTCTGCCTAATATTTCACCTCTTCTACTTGTCACTTTCCTCTGCTGGCTAATATTGCTAAGCTGAGAGAGGCTTGGTATGTTTCTCTGCCTAATATTTCACCTCTTGTACTTGTCACTTTCCTCTGCTGGCTAATATTGCTAAGCTGAGAGAGGCTTGGTATGTTTCTCTGCCTAATATTTCACCTCTTCTACTTGTCACTTTCCTCTGCTGGCTAATATTGCTAAGCTTAATAATATTCCAAAGAGGATGGATGATGATGATGATGATGATGATGATGATGATGATGAGGAGGAGGAGGAGGAGGAGGATCAGGAGGAGGAGGAGAAGCAGAAGGAGGAGGAGGAGTAGGACAATGATAGTCTATCTATCTATCTATCTATAGCCCGACGCCCTGATCCCGTAAGGGGTGGCCGCAGACAAAACGCCTCCAAGTCGCTCTGTCACCCACCATTTGACTACCCTCCCCCCAACTCACCCCCCCTTCCCTCATATACCTCTCAACACCATCCTTCCACCTCATCCTCGGTCTACCCCTCCCTCTCCCTCCCTCCACCTCACCTACATACACCCTCTTAGTCAGTCTTTCATTCTCCATTCTCTCCACATGTCCAAACCACCTCAGTGTATTTCTCCTAATTCACCCTCCACCTCATCCTCGGTCTACCCCTCCCTCTCCCTCCCTCCACCTCACTTACATACACCCTCTTAGTCAGTCTTTCATTCTCCATTCTCTCCACATGTCCAAACCACCTCAGTGTATTTCTCCTAATCTTCTCAACCACATCCACATCCACCCCACAACGTTCCTTCACTTCTTCATTCGTCAACCTATCCCTCCACGTCACTCCACATGCTCCTCTCAAGTAACTCATTTCCACTGCTCTCACTCTTGACTTGTTCCCCTCTTGCAAGGTCCACGCCTCGCTTCCATACGTCAGGGTAGGGATCACAATACTATCATGCAGTGACTTCTTAACTTCCATACTCACCTCCCTATTTCTCATCACTGCTTTCAGTGTACCAACAACCTGCCTTCCCTGCTGTACCCTTTCACGCACTTCATCCCCCAAAGTTCCATCCTTACTCATCACACTACCCAAGTACTTGAATGCACTCACATTCTCCATATCCTCACCATCCAACCTCACTGCATATTCTGTGACTTCATTCCTCTCAAACACCATAACTTTACTTTTGTTTACATTAACTTTCAGCTTCCTCCTCCTACACACTGTCCCAAATTCATTCACCAAACCTTGCAACTCCCATTCATCTTCACTCAACAATACTGTATCATCAGCAAACAGCAACACCGGAAGCTTCCAAATCTCACCCTCATTCATTAGAGCCACCCCCACATCCACTGCCCTACCTTGCACCTCCTTTACAACCCCATCCATGTATATATTAAACAGCCATGGAGACATCACACAACCCTGTTTCAGTCCCACATTGAGATCAAAGAACTCACTCAGCTCACCATCCACTTGCACCGTAGCCCTAGCTCCCTCGTACATACTCTTCACAGCACTCAGTAATTTCCCCTCCACTCCATATATTCTCAATACCTTCCACATACCTTGCCTATCTATTCTGTCATAAGCTTTCTCCAAGTCCATGAAGGCAGCATACACTTTCCTTCCCTTCTCTAGATACTTCTCCACTAAACATCTTAGAACAAATATCTGATCTACACACCCTTTTCCCTTCCTAAATCCCCCTTGTTCTTCTCCAACTAGCTCCTCTGTCATATGCCTAACCCTATCAATGAGTATTCTACCATATATTTTACCAGTCACACTAAGAAGGCAAATACCCCTATGGTTACCACATACTTCTCTCTCCCCTTTTCCTTTGTATAAAGGAACAATTATACCTGATTTCCAGTCCTCTGGAACCCTTCCCTCTTCCCAAGCCAATCTACACAACTTCCATATCCACTCCACAACAATCTCACCCCCATACCTAAGCATTTCACCACACACTTCGTCAATTCCTGGGGCCTTTCCCAGCTTAATCTTCTTCATTGCTTCCACTACTTCCGACCTACTGATCTCTTCCTCCCTCCTCTCATCTCTTCTTCTCCCAGCCATTCCCCAACCACTTATACTCACACTGCTCTCACTCTCTACATTCAACAAATCCTCAAAGTGCTCCTTCCATCTCCTCAATTTCTCTCTCTTCTCCACCAACAATCTATTATTCCTATCTTTCACTCCCCTACTATTTCCTCTTTCACACTGCCTTACTTTCTTTACCTCCTTCCAAAACAATTTCTTACTCTCCCTCCATTTCACACTCAGATTCCTCCCAAACTCTTCATCCACTTTCTTCTTACTCTCCTTCACCAGTCTCTTAACCTCCCTTCTCCTGCTCACATATACCTCTTTCTTCTCTCTCTCATCTTCTCCCCTACCTCTACTCGCCAACCATTCACTATATGCCTTCTTCTTTTGTTCCACAGCTCGTTTCACCTCATCATTCCACCATGCTGTCCCTTGCACACCCTTGCATCTCCTCCTCACTCCACAAACCGCCTCACACGCTAAGCCTATCTCTTCCGTGAATATCTTACATACATCTTCCACCCCTTCCATCTGCTCTAGCTCATACCTTCCCAATCTTTCTTCCACTATGCTCTTATACTCTGTCATTTTCTCACTATCTTGCAATTTCTCCACTCTTCTCACAGGAGCAGCTTCCTCCTGTCTTCCCCTTCGTCTCCTCAACCACTTTCTTTGCAGCTCTACCTTGGCCATCACTAAGTGATGGTCCGAGACTCCATTCCCCCACCCTCTCCACACTCTTGCATCCAACACTTGTCTTCTCATTCGCTCATCCACACACACGTAGTCTATCATTGTCTTTCGTTCAGCAAGTTCACCATCCATCCTCCTCATTACTCTCCATGTATACCGGTGGATCATCTTATGACGAAAGTAGGTGTTGGCTATTGCCAACCCCTTACCAGCACAGATGTCCACCAAAGCACTACCATTCCCATCTACTTCAGCTGGCACACCCCACTGACCAACCACTCCATCCACCCGTATAATGATAGTGACGAGAACAATGATGATAACATCTGCCTCTCACTGGCGCAGGTGTCGGCCAAGACGGGGGGCGCTGTAATCCAGGGCTTCCTGCAGCTCAAGACGCACCGCAAGACGTGGGTGAGGCGGTGGTTTGCCCTCCACACCGACTTCGTTTTATACTCGTTTAAATGTGAGGCCGATGAACAAGCCCTTACCGCCACACCTGTCCCGGGCTTCACCGTGACCCCACTACAGGTGAGACGGGGGCTCGTTAGTGTACAGGTGAGAGGCGTACGTACACACACGCACACAGCCCTACACACACACACACACACACACACACACGCACACACACACACACACACACACACACACACACACATAAGTAGCTTACAAAACAATATTAATCAGCCATATCCAAAAATAAGTCACTACAGGAAAGGTGTTAGGGAGCTTTATGCAGAGTATGGTGATATTGGAAGGATTTATGTAACACAGAAGAGGATAGTAAGGTGTAATAAACAAAATAAATCACTTAGGAAAAGGTGTTAGTGAGCTTTATGCAGAGTATGGTGATATTGGAAGGATTTATGTAACACAGAAGAGGACAGTAAGGTGTAATAAACAAAATAAATCACTTAGGAAAAGGTGTTAGGGAGCTTTATGCAGAGTATGGTGATATTGGAAGGATTTATATAACACAGAAGAGGACAGTAAGGTGTAATAAACAAAATAAATCACTTAGGAAAAGGTGTTAGGGAGCTTTATGCAGAGTATGGTAATACTGGAAGGATTTATGTAACACAGAAGAGGACAGTATGGTGTAATAAACAAAATAGATCACTTAGGAAAAGGTGTTAGGGAGGACTTAGTTGTCATTAGTGTTGCATTACTCTGGTTTAATTAACTGAGCAGACCCATCAAGCACAAGCAAGCCTAGCCGATGTAGTAACTTTCTTTCCTCTGACAGGGGGTGCGGAATGAGAGCGGGATAAGTGACAAGGAGAAAGAGCGTGCGTTTAAGCTACACCATGCGAAGAAGCAGTATGTGTTCCAGGCAGCTAGCAAAGAGGAAGCACAGAGGTGGGGTGGCTTCACGTATTCTAGGCTTGATCTCTGGCAGCCTCCCTATTCAGTGCCTTATCCCTGAGGTCACACTCTATGGCTTCATCCCAGGTCTTTTTTGGTCTGCCTTTCACAACCCTACCCTCAACGTTCACACCTCTCACCCTCCACACCCAGTTGTCATCCTCCATCCTCTCCACATGCCCAGACCTTCTCAGTCTACCCCTCCTGATCACAAACCATCTTAATCTACCCCTCCTGATCACAAACCATCTCAGTCTACTCCTCCTCGTCACATCACCAATACACTCCAGTCCCATCCTTCCTCCCAAACCATCTCAATCTACCCCTTCTCATCACAACACCAATACACTCCAGTCCCATCCTTCCTCCCAAACCATCTCAGTCTACCCCTCCTCATCACATCACCAATACACTCCAGTCCCATCCTTCCTCCCAAACCATCTCAATCTACCCCTCCTCATCACAACACCAATACACTCCAGTCCCATCCTTCCTCCCAAACCATCTCAATCTACCCCTCCTCATCACAACACCAATACACTCCAGTCCCATCCTTCCTCCCAAACCATCTCAGTCTACCCCTCCTCATCACAACACCAATACACTCCAGTCCTGTCCTTCCTCCCAAACCATCTCAGTCTACCCCTCCTCATCACAACACCAATACACTCCAGTCCCATCCTTCCTCTCAACTCTTCCATCGTAAACCCAGCCCCCCCAGGCCTCACACTCAGGGACGCACTGCACATCCACCTAATCATTGTCATTTCTGTACGTTTGAGCCTGCGAATATCCTCTTCCTTTACTGCCCAGGTCTCACTACCATACAACATTACACTACGAATATCCTCTTCCTTTACTGCCCAGGTCTCACTACCATACAGCATTACACTACGAATATCCTCTTCCTTTACTGCCCAGGTCTCACTACTATACAGCATTACACTACGAATATCCTCTTCCTTTACTGCCCAGGTCTCACTACCATACAGCATTACACTACGAATATCCTCTACCTTTACTGCCCAGGTCTCACTACCATACAGCATTACACTACGAATATCCTCTTCCTTTACTGCCCAGGTCTCACTACCATACAGCATTACACTACGAATATCCTCTTCCTTTACTGCCCAGGTCTCACTACCATACAACATTACACTACGAATATCCTCTTCCTTTACTGCCCAGGTCTCACTACCATACAGCATAACACTACGAATATCCTCTTCCTTTACTGCCCAGGTCTCACTACCATACAACATTACACTCCTAACACATGCCACATACAAAGATCCCTTAGCATGGAGGGAGGGCCCTCTCAGTGTCAGGAGAGGCAACAGCTCCCTGAACGTCTTCCAACCACTCCTCACTCTAGCCACGGAAACACAACATGTCTCGCAAGTAACAAAACTTATTACAGTCAAGTCGCCTAATCTGCGGCAATTAGGGACTGGTACCCACCTGCGGATTACGAATTCCGCGGTTTACAAAGTTAAGGACCAATTCGAAAAACGGATATTTAGTCTGGACCCTCATGGAACCCCCTACAGCACCTTACCTACACCTAACTAGCCAATAGCAAAAAGACAATCTAAGAAAGGTAGAGGTAGGCCGAGGGAAACCTGGTTGAGGACAATGAGAAGAGAAGCAGGAGAGGAGTGTTGGTGGGACCTGAAGGAGATGGCAAGAGACAAATATTGGTGGAGAGAGTTCATCGAGGCCCTATGCATCCCGTGGGGTACCACAGGAAATGACTGATTGATTGATTGATTGATCTATTTAACTGAGAGGAGCCTTCTTCTCGGACCCCCGCTGGGTTGAACGTGGCCTTGGGGGGTTGGGGCCATCCATAAGAGACCCCGGGAGAGTTAACCTTGATATAAAAAGGCCAGGCAGCGCTGAGAACTCACGAGG
>NC_137070.1:749872-777372 GCF_032717465.1 Coenobita brevimanus | reverse complement strand
TGCGCACAAAACATTTCTGTGCACATGGGACTTGTATGCACACATGGAGATTTGTTAACTTCTGCGCACACAGATGATTTTTGTGCACATGTTTTCCGCGTACATGACAATGGGAATTTGTTAACTTCTGCGCACATGGAAATTTGTTAACTTGCGCACATGGAGATTTGTTAACTTCTGCGCACATGGATCATTTCTGCGCACACATGGATCATTTCTGCGCACACATGGATCATTTCTGCGCACATGGAAATTTGTTAACCTGCGCACATGGAGATTTGTTAACTTCTGCGCACACGGATCATTTCTGCGCACATGTTTTCCGCGTACATGACCACCAGTTGTGCTCACAGAGTTGTCGGCTCGCTCACGTACACACACCTCATTGCTTCATGTGTACATTTGTATAGAGAGTTTATTACTGTCACAAATGTAAGGTGGATTAGTCTGTGTGTGTGTGTGTGTGTGTGTGTGTGTGTGTGTGTGTGTGTGTGTGTGTGAGAGAGAGAGAGAGAGGGAGGGGGTGAGTGTGTGTGGGCAGGAGGGGGTGAGTGTGTGAGTTTGTGAGTGTGTGTGTGTGTGTGTGTGTGTGTGTGTGTGTGAGGGAGAGAGAGAGAGAGGGAGAGGGTGAGTGTGTGTGGGCAGGAGGGGGTGAGTTTGTGAGTGAGTGTGTGTGTGTGTGTGTGTGTGTGTGTGTGTGTGTGTGTGAGACAAAAAAAATCCCATCTATTTTCAACACACACACACACACACACACACACACACACACACACACACACACACACACACACACACACACACACACAGACTAAACCACCTACTAGAATACACTCACGCTTCTGTATTTTCCTTTGCTATATGGAAATGCACTCAACAACTTCACGTGATGTATTTATTTTTATATTTCATCATTGCTACGATAATTTCCCCTAACTTGGCCTAGAATATGATGCTAGTCACGAAGAAGTGCTATGGGAGGGAAGGAAGTTCAAAATCTGGGCCAGATTATGGTGGAAGGAATAATAGGCAGAATATGCTAGTCACGAAGAAGTGCAGCAAGGGTGAGGTATAGAAATGCATTACTGGAGTGAAGGGGTTCTTAACACCTGCACAAGTTTGATTCATTTTAAATTTAAGTTAGAAATTCAAGGTATTTAGAATGTATTATAATGTGATTTTCTCAGTTATTTTTTTGCATGAGCTGTGCCATAAGAATATCTCCTGTACATAATAATAATAATAATAATAATAATAATAATAATAATAATAATGTTTGTTAGAGAATTTATACTGTTATAGTGTCAACATATCAGGTTTCAAATATTTAAATGATATATGAACATTCGTTATTTTACTCTAAAGGCCTAACATTGCCATCTCTCCACCTTGAATGCTCATCTTTTATAGATTAGCACTAGAATATGGTGCTAGTCACGAAGAAGTGCTAGGGAAAAGATAGAGAGGGGCAGTACTGAGGTGGATTCACACCGGATGCTATATGGCTGGGAAATCTATCTATCTATCTATTGCCAGACGCCATAATCCCATAAGGGGTGGCCGTTTGACTCTGAGTTAGTTGTTTTACGGGGAGGGGCACTAACCCTCCACCAACCCACTTGTTGACACGTAGGCAGCACGTATGGTTTGGTTATATGGTTACCACCCAGCGTTGTAAATGGTTTCTTGGCTTACAGGAAACCATTTGGCTTGTCACTCAATGTAAAGCCACCTGTAAAGGAAAGAAAAGCAATAAGAAGTGACAGGAAAGATGGGAGAAATAGGAAGAGAGGGGGACAGGCACAGAAAAAGAATGATAAAGGCTAAGGAAGAAGTAGGCAGCACTACATCAAGTGAGTGGATGATGGTGAGAAACAGGAAGAGAGGAGGACAGGCACAGAAAAAGAATGATAAAGGCTAAGGAAGAAGTAGGCAGCACTACATCAAGTGAGTGGATGATAGTGAGAAATAGGAGGAGAGGAGGACAGGCACAGAAAAAGAACGATAAAGGTGAAGGAAGAAGTGGGAAGCACTACATCAAGTGAGTGGATGATCGCTTGTGTTATTTTCATCAGGGTTGTCTAGACGGGATGCGATGCTACGTAAGTGATGCTGGCGATATCTCTGGCACAGCTCTGAAGATCCTACACTATCCTACCCTACCCTACCCTACCCTACCCAACCCTACCCTACCCTACCCTATTCTACACTATCCTACCCTACCCTACTCTACACTACCCAACCCTACCTTACTCTACCCTACCCTACACTACCCTACAGTACTCCACCCTGCCCTACCCCAAGGTCTATAGTCGCGGCGCGTGACTCTGAGGTTGTTAATATGGTGCTCTGGCAACCTACCATTCAAAAGTGCGTCTGATTTCGTGTATATGAGATGCATGTGATTCGTGTATAATATGTTCGTGTATAATAATATTCGTGTATAATATGATACGAAATCGGACGCACTTTTGAATGGTAGGTTGTCAGGGTACGATAATGACAACCTCAGAGTCGTGCGCCGGGATTATACTGGCCGTGCCCATGCCAGTCCAGCCCCACGACAGTCTCAGGCCACCCAGTCTGCCCGCCCCAGGGACGTGTACAGGACGGACAGGACGCAGTGGAGTAACTTAGTGAAGAAGTACAGAAATATCCTCTTCTTCCTCCTCCTCCTCCTCCTCCTCCTCCTCCTCCTCTTCCTCCTCCTCCTCCTCCTGACAGAACCAAGCAGCAGCCACCACTAGCGTCCATCCATAGCACAGCCCCGCATAGCATCCAGTGTCAGTCCGCCTTTACTCTTTTCAATTACTACTCTGCCAAAGGGTGAAAATCTAGTCTTTTCACCCTAACTTGGCCCAAGAATAGCCATCTCTCCATCTTGAATGCTTTGTAGTAATAGATTAGCACTAGAATATGGTGCTAGTCACGAAGAAGTTCTATGGGAAGGCTAGAGAGAGAGAGTATCATCTTTTTCTGCCACTGAGCTACGTGAAATCAGCTGCAAAAGGACGAAAATCTGGGCCAAGTTAAGATGAAAGGAGGATAGTCACGAAGAAGTGCTTTGAAAATCTGGGCCAGGTTAAGGTGAAAGGAGTCTCTCTCTCTCTCTCTCTCTCTCTCTCTCTCTCTCTCTCTCTCCGTTTCTCTTTCTCTCTCTCTCTCTCTCCGTTTCTCTTTCTCTCTCTCTCTCTGGCATTTAAAATTGGTATCTAATGTGACAGTGTTGGATGGACACAAAGCAAGAGTGAGAGCAGTGGAAGAGTTGTGAGAAGCATGTGGTGGGTGGTGGCGACCATCATCCACTCACCTGATGTAGTCTGCCTACTTCTTCTTTCACCTTTATCATTCTTTTTCTTAGTCTGTCCACCTCTCTTCCTATTTCTCACTATCATCCACTCACTTGATGTAGTGCTGCCTACTTCTTCCTTCACCTTTATCATTCTTTTTCTTAGTCTGTCCTCCTCTCTTCCTATTTCTCACTATCATCCACTCACTTGATGTAGTGCTGCCTACTTCTTCCTTCACCTTTATCATTCTTTTTCTGTGCCTGCCCTCCTCTCTTCCTATTTCTCACCATCATCCACTCACTTGATATAGTGCTGCCTACTTCTTCCTTAGCCTTTATCATTCTTTTTCTGTGCCTGTCCTCCTCTCTTCCTATTTCTCCCATCTTTCCTGTCACTTCTTATTGCTTTTCTTTCCTTTACAGGTGGCTTTACATTGAGTGACAAGCCAAATGGTTTCCTGTAAGCCAGGAAACCATTTACATCGCTGGGTGGTAACCATATAACCAAACCACACGTGCTCCCTACGTGTCAACAAGTGGGTTGGTGGAGGGTTAGTGCCCCTCCCCGTAAAACAAATAACTCAAAGACAAACGGCCACCCCTTACAGGATTATGGCGTCTGGCTAGAGAGAGAGAGAGAGAGAGAGAGAGAGAGAGAGAGAGAGAGAGAGAGAGAGAGAGAGAGAGAAAACTAACTCAAAGACAAACGGCCACCTCTTACAGGATTATGGTGTCTGGCAATAGATAGATAAGTATCATATAATAAACGAAGAACAAACAGGGAAAGATAACAGCAAGCAACCAATCAATGAAGAAAGCAGTGACAGCAAAAGCAACAGCAGACGAAGCAGGCAACAGCAAGCAACAGGGAAGTAAGGAACAGTAGCGAGAGGGGAAAATGTAAGAGACAGATAACAGTGGAATATTAACAGATAGCACCACGTAAAACACATTGAGGTGGTTTGGCCATGTGGAGAGGATGGAGAGTGAGAGACTAACGAGGAGAGTGTATGTGAGTGAGGTGGAGGGTGGAAGAGGAGGGTGTGAGCTAGGGGGATGGAGAGTGAGAGACTAACAAGGAGAGTGTATGAGAGTGAGGTGAAGGGGGGGAGAGGGAGGGGGAGGCCAAGGATGAGATGGAGGGATGGGGTGGAGAGGTATATGAGAGAGGGGTGTGTGAGCTGGAGGGATGGAGAGTGAGAGACTAACGAGGAGTGTATGTGAGTGAGGTGGAGTGGGGTAGAGGGAGGGGGAGGCCGAGGAAGAGATGGAAGAATGGAGGAGAGAGGTATATGAGAGAGAGCGATGTAAGTTGGGAGTTTACAGGGTGAGAGACTAACTAGAAGAGTGTATGAGAGTGAGGTGGAGGGATGGAGAGGGAGGGGGAGATCGAGGAGGAGATGGAGGGATGGAGGAGAGAGGTATATGAAAGGGGGGGTTTAAGTTGGGGGGAGGTAGCGACATGGCAGGGGACAGGGTGACATGGAGACGATTTGTTTGTGGCCACCCCTTACGCGATGATGGCGTCTGGCTATAGATAGATATATAGATAGGAATAATATTAAAGATAAATATTAATCAGCATAATAAAAACAAGTATTTTATCTCGAACTGGAGCTCGGTGAACCATAGAAGCTTCGAATCCCGTCAGTCACCCTCTAACCGTGGTAGGAGGAGGACGCTCGAGCTGTGTGTCTATTCTCAGTGTTTAAACAGCTTGCCCATCTTGGTGAGATGAACAAAGGTAAGCGAGGATATTGCTCATCAGTTCTTTGACACTGCCTGTGGAGGGATGGAGAGGAAGGGGGAGACCTAGGATGAGGTGGAGGGATGAAGTTGAGAGGTATATGAGGGAGGGGGGAGTGAGCTGGGGGAAGGGCAGTCAAATGGTGGGTGACAGAGCTACCTGGAGGCGTTTTGTCTGCGGCCACTCTGCTGGATTAAGGCGTCTGGCAATAGACAGACAGATAGACAGGGGTGTGAAGAGCCGCTCACCCTCCATCTTCTTATGCTTCAACTTCCTATAGACTTATCAATCCATCAGAAATGCATCTACATAAACAAACACATACTAAAATAGTTTTCCTCGCTGTCTTTACATACTATAATTTCCTCGTAGTAATTATCGTTGTTTATAGAGGGAGGGGAAAGTGCTATGACTCACTAGGATCCTTAGAGCAGTCCTTCATTTATGCAACAGGTCAACTCTGGAACTGTCTACCTCTGTCTGTATTTCCTACTTCCTATGATCTCCAGTCTTTCTAAAGCAGTGTGTCCAGGCATCTCGAAATAAACGGATCTTGAATTTGGCTATCCTTTGTATTTTTCTTTTTCTTTGAAGGAACGGTTTGCAGGCTCCTGGCCTTTGGTTCCTTCTTCCTTGCATTAAAAAAAAAAAATGAGAGGAGCATGTGGAGTTACATGGAGAGACAGACTGACAAATGAGGAAGTGAAGGAGCGTTGTGGTGTGGATGTGGATGTGGAGTTACATGGAGAGACAGACTGACAAATGAGAAAGTGAAGGAGCGTTGTGGTGTGGATGTGGATGTGGAGTTACATGGAGAGACAGACTGACAAATGAGGAAGTGAAGGAGCGTTGTGGTGTGGATGTGGATGTGGAGTTACATGGAGAGACAGACTGACAAATGAGGAAGTGAAGGAGCGTTGTGGTGTGGATGTGGATGTGGAGTTACATGGAGAGACAGACTGACAAATGAGGAAGTGAAGGAGCGTTGTGGTGTGGATGTGGAGTTACATGGAGAGACAGACTGACAAATGAGGAAGTGAAGGAGCGTTGTGGTGTGGATGTGGAGTTACATGGAGAGACAGACTGACAAATGAGGAAGTGAAGGAGCGTTGTGGTGTGGATGTGGAGTTACATGGAGAGACAGACTGACAAATGAGGAAGTGAAGGAGCGTTGTGGTGTGGATGTGGATGTGGAGTTACATGGAGAGACAGACTGACAAATGAGGAAGTGAAGGGAGCGTTGTGGTGTGGATGTGGAGTTACATGGAGAGACAGACTGACAAATGAGGAAGTGAAGGAGCGTTGTGGTGTGGATGTGGATGTGGAGTTACATGGAGAGACAGACTGACAAATGAGGAAGTGAAGGAGCGTTGTGGTGTGGATGTGGATGTGGAGTTACATGGAGAGACAGACTGACAAATGAGGAAGTGAAGGAGCGTTGTGGTGTGGATGTGGATGTGGAGTTACATGGAGAGACAGACTGACAAATGAGGAAGTGAAGGAGCGTTGTGGTGTGGATGTGGAGTTACATGGAGAGACAGACTGACAAATGAGGAAGTGAAGGAGCGTTGTGGTGTGGATGTGGATGTGGAGTTACATGGAGAGACAGACTGACAAATGAGGAAGTGAAGGAGCGTTGTGGTGTGGATGTGGAGTTACATGGAGAGACAGACTGACAAATGAGGAAGTGAAGGAGCGTTGTGGTGTGGATGTGGATGTGGAGTTACATGGAGAGACAGACTGACAAATGAGGAAGTGAAGGAGCGTTGTGGTGTGGATGTGGATGTGGAGTTACATGGAGAGACAGACTGACAAATGAGGAAGTGAAGGAGCGTTGTGGTGTGGATGTGGATGTGGAGTTACATGGAGAGACAGACTGACAAATGAGGAAGTGAAGGAGCGTTGTGGTGTGGATGTGGATGTGGAGTTACATGGAGAGACAGACTGACAAATGAGAAAGTGAAGGAGCGTTGTGGTGTGGATGTGGATGTGGAGTTACATGGAGAGACAGACTGACAAATGAGGAAGTGAAGGAGCGTTGTGGTGTGGATGTGGATGTGGAGTTACATGGAGAGACAGACTGACAAATGAGGAAGTGAAGGAGCGTTGTGGTGTGGATGTGGATGTGGAGTTACATGGAGAGACAGACTGACAAATGAGGAAGTGAAGGAGCGTTGTGGTGTGGATGTGGATGTGGAGTTACATGGAGAGACAGACTGACAAATGAGGAAGTGAAGGAGCGTTATGGTGTGGATGTGGATGTGGAGTTACATGGAGAGACAGACTGACAAATGAGGAAGTGAAGGAGCGTTGTGGTGTGGATGTGGATGTGGAGTTACATGGAGAGACAGACTGACAAATGAGGAAGTGAAGGAGCGTTGTGGTGTGGATGTGGATGTGGAGTTACATGGAGAGACAGACTGACAAATGAGGAAGTGAAGGAGCGTTTTGGTGTGGATGTGGATGTGATAGGAAGCGTTAGGAGAAACACGCTGAGGTGGTTTGGTCATGTGGAGAGGATGAAGAGTGAGAGACTGAGGAGGAGAGTGTATGTGAGTGAGGTGGATGTGGAGTTACATGGAGAGACAGACTAAGAAATGAGGGAGTGAAGGAGCGTTGTGGTGTGGATGTGGATGTGATAGGAAGCGTTAGGAGAAACACACTGAGGTGGTTTGGTCATGTGGAGAGGATGGAGAGTGAGAGACTGATGAGGAGAGTGTATGTGAGTGAGGTGGAGGGGGGGAGAGGGAGGGGAAGGCCAAGGATGAGATGGAGGGATGAAGTGAAGAAGTATATGAGAGAGGGGGGTGTGAACTGGGAACAGGGCAGTGAAATGGCTGGGGACAGGGCGATATGGAAGCGATTTGTTTGTGGCCACCCCTTGCGGGATTGAGGCGTGGCAATAGGTGGATAGATAGATAGTTATTTATATCTGCCATAGTTAAGTGGTTGACAGTGTATGGTTTGTGCATAATACACTAATTTAACACAAGGAAGAATACGTCGTGGATCAGTGTCTACAAGTACCCAGCTGCCACTATCGCTCTAGCTATCTATCGCCAGACACCATTATCCCGTATCTATCTATCTATCTATCTATCGCCAGACACCATTATCCCGTATCTATCCATCTATCTATCTATCGCCAGACACCATTATCCCGTATCTATCTATCTATCTATCTATCGCCAGACACCATTATCCCGTATCTATCTATCTATCTATCTATCGCCAGACACCATTATCCCGTATCTATCTATCTATCTATCGCCAGACACAATTATCCCATATCTATCTATCTATCTATCTATCGCCAGACACCATTATCCCGTATTTATCTATCTATCTATCTATCGCCAGACACCATTATCCCGTATCTATCTATCTATCTATCTGTCCATCGTCAGAAGCCACAGTCTCATATCAATCTATCTATCCATCTATCCATCTATCGCCAGACGCAATAATCCCGTATCTATCTATCTATCTATTGCCAGACGCCATAATCCCGTATCTATCTATCTATCTATCTATCGCCAGACACCATAATCTAGTACCTATCGCCAGACGTCATAATCCCGTATCTATCTATCTATGTATCTATCACCAGACGCCATAATCGCGTAAGGGGTGGAGGTTTGTCTTTGAGTTAGTTGTTTTACGGGGAGGGGCACTAACCCTCCGCCAACCCACTTGTTGACACGAAGGGAACACGTATGGGTTGGTTACATGGTTACCACCCAGCGTTGTAAATGGTTTCTTGGCTTACAGGAAACCATTTGGCTTGTCACTCAATGTAAAGCCACCTGTAAAGGAAAGAAGAGTAATAAAAAGTGACAGGAAAGATGGGAGAAATAGGAAGAGAGGAGGACAGACACAAATAGAGAATGATAAAGGTGAAGAAAGAAGTAGGCAGCACTACATCAAGTGAGTGGATGATGGTGAGAAATAGGGAACGAGGAGGGCAGACATGGGAATAGACTGATAAAGGTGAAGGAAGAAGTAGGCAGCACTACATCAAGTGAGTGGATGCTGGTGAGAAATAGAAAGAGAGGAGAGCAGACACAGAAAAAGAATGATAGAGGTAAAGGAAGAAGTAGGCAGCACTACATCAAGTGAGTGGATGATGGTCGCCACCTTGGAATCATATCCATTAATCCTTGAAGTAGTCGGTCACCTCCAATATTTTGCTCAGTTGCCGCTGCGTTGGTCTCGTCATTACCGTATGTGTTGTGTCTTTGGCCTTCTCATGTTTACACTGAGTGCGGTAGGTTCCTCGTGCTCTATCTCCTGTTTGGCTTTGTTGAGTGACATGTCTTGGTGCTGTGGAGGAGCCAAATAATGCCACTCCTCATGACATCACCAAATAATGTCACTCCTCATGACATCACCAAATAATGCCACTCCTCATGACATCACCAAATAATGCCACTCCTCATGACAAACCTTGCCCCGGTGTTCTTTTGGCCCCTTGCACTGGTACCATAAGTGCACCAGTGAAGGGTGTTGCCAGGACTGACGTGTGCATTGGTACTTAGCGTCACCCGCGTTGGATGGCTGCCACAGACACTGCCCCTCACTGACACTATGTTTATTATCATATCCTCTCAGTGGCAACACTTCCACAATGGCTGGAGTGTCGTAACATGAGCTCTGACCCCCTGTTGTGGTGGTAAGTGAACCTCTAGGTCACCCCAGTCCTCTGTGATCAACCCAGTCACCTCCAGCCCCGTGTGTGCATTGCCTTACATGGCCGTGCACAGTAAACACCCTGGAATGTACTGGTATTGTGATGAGGAGGGGTGGACTGAGATGGTTTGGGTATTTGGGGAGGATGGGGAATGACAGTTGGGTGTAGAAAGTGAGAAGTGTGCTGGAATGATCTCCTGACTGAATGGCTACATCAGACTGATAGTGTTTGATGGGAACAAAATCACTTTTATTGCTGTGTGGCAACTACAGTATAAGTGCCATGTCCAGGCCAGCTGTACTGTGCTATCATAGCTTCGTTTTTCGTCTCGTTTCGTTTATAAAGGCTCCATCCTGCTTGCATGCATCGGCCTTAGTCACATAATGGCGGCTCTCCATGCTGCTTGATCTCTGGCAGCCTCCCTATTCAGTCCCTTATCCCTGAGGTCACACTCATTGACCTCGCCCCAGGCTTTCTTCGGTCTGCTTCTCGCAACCCTAACCCTATTGTTCACACATCTCACTTTCTGCTGCCTTATTACTTGGCAAATTATTAACAAGGCAAATGCTAAACACTTGCGGTCATATTAAAAGTGTTCAGGAACGACAAAAGCAATTCTCGCCGCAAATCGTGGGTAGGTGAACAGTGAATGAGTTTGGCATAGTATGATGGCCAGCATCACTTCACGATTAGAAATTATAAACGGATGTAATATATTCGTGCTTAGTCTACCACTCTCCATCCCTTCAGAATACACCTCCCTCTCTCATACACCTCTCTACTCCATCCCTTCATCTCATCCTCGATCTCCCCCTCCTCTCCCCTCCTTCACTTCACTCACATACACTCTTTTATCGTGCAGGGATAGACTATCGAATGTATTAGGTACATGGTTAGTCACTTTATTATTTGTCGTGTGTAGATAAACTTATGTCTTTATGTCGCTTAATAAGTTACATTTTAGCATTTACTGAAGATTTATTTGGGTATTTTAATCATTTAACGTCAATACACTCCAATCAGTATATGTTTTATTTCATGATTCATAGTACACCTGCTATACTCATAATACACGAGTATACCATAACATTTGTTCAAAAATTACGTTTTCTTTCATTGTGTATTTTACGGCAACGCTGAGACAAATAAGGAAGTAAAGGAGCGTTGTGGTGTTGATGTGGATATGGAGTTACGTGAAGAGACAGACAGACAAAAGAGGAAGTAAATGAGCGTTGTTTTGTTGATGTGGATGTAGAGTTGCGTGGAGAGACAAACAGACAAATGAGAAGGTGAAAAAGCGTTGTGTTGATGTGGATGTGGAGTTACGTGGAGAGGCAGACAGACAAATGAAGAAGTAAAGAAGCGTTATGGTGTTGATGTGGATGGGGAGTTAACAGAGATAGAGAGACAATGAGGAAGTGGAAGGTTGTAGTGGTGTTGATGTGGATTTGGAGCTGCATGGAGGGACAGACAGACAAACGAGGAAGTAAAGGAGAGTTGTGGTGTTAATGTGGATGTGGAGTTACGTGGAGAGACAGACGAACACATGAGGATGTGAAGGAGCGTTGTGGTATTGATGTGGATGTGATTGAAAGTGTTGGGAGAAGTACCCTGAGATCATTTGGCCATGTGGAGGTAATGGAGATTGAGAGACTGACTAGGAGAGTGTATGTGAGTGAAGTGCAGCGTGAGAAAGGGAGAGGGAGGCCGAGGAAGAGGTGGAGGGATGTGGTGGTGAGAAGAAAGAGAAAAGTGTGAGCAGGAGGGAAGACAGACTGATGCTGAAGGACAAGATGACATGGAAGCTGTTTTTGGCAAAGCATTTCTTCGTGACTAGCATCATATGAGACTATACTTCACGTAGCTAAGTGGCAGAATAAGGCAATGCTTCGGCTCCACTTACATAGCACTTCTACGTGACTAGCATCGTATTCCAGTGTTAATCTATTGTTATATCTCAGCATTGATGATGGAGAATGGGCAATAAATACGATAATCATTTCGTTTCATTTTTTCTTTTAGTTTCGTTTTGTTTATAAAGGCTCCAAAATGCATGCGTCGGCCTTAATCACCTAATGGCGGTTCTCCATGCTGCTCGATCTCTGGCAGCCTCCCTGTTCAATCCCTTGCGATCTCGTCTCAGGTCTTTTTCGGTCTGTCTATGGCAACCCAACCCCCAACATTAACACTTTTCACTTTCTGCACCCAATAGTCATCCCCCGTCCTCTCCACATGCCCAAACCATCTCAGTCTACCCCTCCTCATCACAACACCAATATACGGCAGTCCCATCCTTCCTCCCAAATTATCTCAATCTACCCCTCCTCATCACAACACCAATACACTCCAGTCCCATCCTTCCTCACAAACCATCTCAATCTACCCCTTCTCATCACAGCACCAATACACTCCAGTTCCATCCTTCCTCCCAAACCATCTCAATCTACCCCTTCTCATCACAACACCAATACACTCCAGTCCCATCCTTCCTCCCAAACCATCCCAATCTACCCCTCCTCATCACAACACCAATACACTCCAGTCCCATCCTTCCTCCCAAACCATCTCAATCTACCCCTCCTCATCACAGCACCAACACACTCCAGTCACATCCTACCTCTCGACTCTTCCATCGTAAAGGCAGCCCCCCCTGGCCTCACTCTCAGGGACGCACCGCACATCCACCTAATCATTGTCATTTCTGTACGTCTGAGCCTGCGAATATCCTCTTCCTTTACTGCCCAGGTCTCACTACCATACAGCATTACACTCCTAACACATGCTGCATACAAAGACCCCTTATCACGGAGGGAGAGCCCTCTCAATGTCAGGAAAGGCAACAGCTCCCTGAACTTCTTCCAACCACTCCTCACTCTAGCCACACAGCCTGCTCCATCATCATCATCATCATCATCATCATCCGGACCTCCTTTCCCACCCTAAGGAAGGGTGAGGAGTAACAACGTCCAGAAAGCCTAGGTATGCCCAGTTCAATGAGCCACGCTTCCATTCACTCATCATTCAAGCCCCCGGAATCCTGGCTCCATCAGATAAGGAAAAAAAAAAAACTTTCACCTCGTTCTGTAGCTTCTCATATACCCATCTGATAAAGTCAATCCGGACGCTGTCACTTTAAAAAGGGCTGCCAAATCCCTGGATATTTTGCTCCACACAACATTCATCCAGCCAGCTCGATCTCTTGTCCGTCCCTTAGCCTCGCCGACTTCCGTACATCTCTTTCTCACACACTCATCCACCATATCTCTCCACCTTCTCCTTGGCCTACCTCGCCTCTTCCCTCCTTCAAATGCGCTCAGATATACCTTTTCCACCACTCTATTGTTATCCATTCTCTCCACATGACCATACCATCTCAGTACACTCTCTTCGATTCTGGTGTCACCAACTTCCTCACTCCACATCTTTCACGAGTCGCATTATTTCGTATCCTATCCACCCTCTGTACTCCACATACATTCCTCACCAGTCGCATCACGATTGCTCTTACTCTCCAGTTTTCATCTTCATGCCACACCACAGTCTCACATCGATATGTTAAAGTTGGCACTAACACTCTTGGCACTAACACTCCTTCATGTAAGCCTCGTGCAGCTGCAACACTCAAGCCTCTGTTTCCTATCAAGGCCTTCATTGCACCAGCTACTTTCCTTCCTTGTGTCACTCTACTTTACACTTCTTTTACACATTTTCCTCTCTTTTCTATCACTGTACCCAGGTATTTGAACTCTCTCACCAATTCCAGTGTCTCTCCATTCACTGTAACATCACACTGGGAGTCACCTTCTCCCTCATTAACCATCACTTTACTCTTTTCTACATTTACTCTCAAGGCACGACTCTCACAGACATCAGCAAAACTCTTGTCCAGTACTTGCAAGCAGTACTGCATCATCAGCATACAACAAATTTGAGATATTCCATCCATCACCATTCATTACCAACGCCATCCCTCTCTCCATTACTCGTGTTTTTACTTCTCTCATCACCCCATCCATATATACATTGAACAGCCACGGGGACATCACACAACCTTGTCGAACCCCACACCGATCGTGAACCATTCACTCAGATGCCCATTTTCCCTTACACATGTTTCACTACCATCATCAACATCATCATCATTATCATAATAATAATAATAATAATAATATTAATGTTAATAATAATAATAATAATAATAAAAATAATAATAATAATAATAATAATAATGAAGACGATGATGATGATATTGATGGTGATGATGATGATGATGATGGTGATGATGATGATGATGATGATGATGATGATGATGGTGATGATGATGATGATTCTTGTCGACAGATAGACGTAAGGAACTGAAGGAATTCCACAGCAAGCCATGAAGAAAGTCAGGGGAAAGCCAGTCAGCCAGCCAGTCAGCCAGCCAGTCAGTAACCTAGTCAGCCATCACTTACCTGCGTTAAAAGCTAAGTAATATTTCGCCTGTTAGATTAGATAGATAGATTATAGATAGATGGATGGATGGATGGATGGATGATAGACTGATAGATAGATGGATAAATAAATAGATGGCTGTAGGGATGGAGGGATGGGTGGATAGATATGTGGACATATAGATAGATAGATAGATAGATAGACAGATGGATGGATGGATGGATAGATAGATAGGAAACTTCACACTGCCACACTTCACTCTAACACACATTGTACACTTCATACTGACACACACACACACACACACACACACACACACACACACACACACACACACACACACACACACCCTGCCTAGGTAAACTCTTTCACTTTTATCAATCAACTACCTTTCATTCTTGCTTGAAGTTTGCTCTCATTCAGCCAGTCCCAAAGAAGGGTGACCATTCCCAACCCTCTAACTATCGTCCAATTGCTTTAACGTCCTGTGTCTCAAAAGTTTTCGAGTCAATTCTTAACAGATGATTTTTAAAGCATCTTTCCTATCACAACCTTCTTTCTGATCGTCAGTATGGGTTCCGTCAGGGAAGCTCCACTGGCGATCTTCTCACCTACCTTTCAGATTCCTGGTCATCCTCCTTTCGGGACTTTGGCGAAAGCTTTGCCACTGCACTTGATCTCTCAAAGGCTTTCGATCGAGTCTGGCATAAATCTTTAATTTCCAAACTGCCCTCTTACGGGGTCTATCCTTCTCTCTGTGCCTTCATCTATAGCTTCCTTTCTGGTCGTTCTATAGCCGCTGTTGTAGACGGCCATCGTTCTTCTAGATCCATCAACAGTGGTGTTCCTCAGGGCTCTGTCCTATCACCAACTCTCTTCCTTTTATTCATCAATGACCTTCTAAGCTGTACATCTAACCCTATCCACTCGTACGCTGATGACTCCACCCTTCACCTTTTCATTTGGTTCCCGCAACGTCCATCTCAGCAGTTACTTCAACAAACAAGGGATGAGGCTATGGCACACCTAATGTCTGACTTGGCCCGTATCTCTGACTGGGGTAAAAATAATCTTAGTGTTTTTAATGCAAGACTCAGTTTTTACACCTATCACCTCGACAAATTCTTCCACAGGAGTACCCACTAATGTTTAATAATATCCAGCTTAATCCTGCATCATCCCTGAACATGCTTGGAGTTTCATTCACTCGGGACTTATCTTGGAAGGATCATATTACACCTCTTGTGAGGTCTGCTTCCATGAGATTAGGTGTGCTAAGCCGACTCCGGAATTTCTTTACCCCTGAACAGTTGTTGACCTTATACACGGGTTTTATTTGTCCCTGTGTGGCGTACAACTCTCATGTGTGGGGAGGCTCCCCACCCTCTCAATAGGGTGGAGTCAAAGGCTTATCGTCGTATTAACTCTCCTTCTCTTACTGACTCCCTTCAACGTCTGTCTTTTCGCCGCACCGTTGCATCTGTATCTCTTTTCTATCGCTACTTCAATGATCACTGCTCCTCTGAACTGTCTGCTTCCATCCCTCCACCTCTACGACGGGCGCGTAGCACCCGTCTAGTAACAAACGCTCATCCCTTTTCTGTCCAAATCTCTAATGCAAGAGTTAACCGTTACTCCCAGTCCTTCATTTATGCAACAGGTCAACTCTGGAACTGTCTCCCTCTGTCTGTATTTCCTGCTTTCTATGATCTCCAGTCTTTCAAATGCAGTGTTTCCAGGCATCTCGAAATGAAGGGATCTTGAATTTGGCTCTCTTTTGTATTTGTTTCTTTCTCGGAAAGAACTGTTTGCGGGCTTCTGGCCTTTGGTTCCTTCTTCCTTGGATAAAAAAGAAGAACATACTTAGACCTAATTTATTAAAAAATATATATATATGAATATTAAAGTTTTCTGTGGCAAGAAATTGAAAAATGTGTGTGGTGGTGGGGTGGAGTGGGTATATAGCGATGCATTGTGGTGAGACAAGCATGTACCCACCCACCCACACACAGACACAGACAGACAGACAGACAGACAGACAGACAGACAGACAGACACACACACACACACACACACACACACACACACACACACACACACACACACACACACACACACACACATCTACATACATATATCACAAATGTGCACACATTACATACATATATACATACATACACACACACACATCACGAAGCATACACGTACAGTACATACACACGCATAGACACCAACACATATACGTCAAACACTCACATACACACCTACACATGTACATCACATACACACACACGTCATACTGATAAGACTGTTTATACTTACACACCTACACATGTACGTGAAATATACTCACATGGCTACACACACGCACACGTCACGCTGATAAAATTGCACACACACACACACACACACACACACACACACACACACACACACACACACACACACAAGTATTCTAAGGTAGGACTTGATGGTGGGGAAAGGAGAGTGTGTGTGTGTGTGTGTGTGTGTGTGTGTGTGTGTGTGTGTGTGTGTAACACACTCTAACCAAGCCACACTCTAACCAAGGCAAGACTATGAATATTGTCCACTATACTCTTTTTACTCTAACTTGGCCTATAACTCCCCTATTTCCGTCCTGAATGCTGAGTTGTAGCAATAGATGAACACTGGAAGATGATGCTGGTCACGAAGATGTGCTGAGACAAGGTTGTAGAGCCATAGCATTGTACTTTCTGCCACTGAACTACGTGAAATCAGCTGCAAAAGAACGAAAATCTGGGCCAAGTGAATGTGAAAAGAATATATCTCCCGCAGTTTATATATAATGTTATTGTACGAACATTTATATCAACAGTTACCTTTTTTTCCTTCATAATATGTAAGAACGACGTCGAACCAAGTTTTTGAAAACATCCAGGAATGTAAGAGTTCTCTGTGGTAAGAAATTAAGGAGAAAAGTGTCGTGGGTGTTGGCGGAGCATTGCGGTGAGATGTGCAGGCACACGCATGACTACACACACACACACACACACACACACACACACACACACAATACTCTCTAATGGAACTTGCTGGTGGGAAAATGTGTGTATGTAACTGGTGGTGTGAGAGGTTGCCATGGTAACACACAGGCACCTCCCACTAGTCAACCAAAGACTTCCTTAGCGATATATTTTTGGACAAGGCTGATTAACATCCTTTTGTACGTTTTGTATGCAGATTATGGTAAAGCTTGAAGTATTTATACAGCACAGTAGGAGAGCAAGGTGTAATAAGCAAAATAAATAGCTAAGGAAGAGGTGCTAGGGAGTTGTAGAATGAGTTTATAGCTGTAATTTTTACCAGAGCGTTCCATTAATACATCCATTATATTCCGGATCAAAGACTTTTATCACTGGAATGAATCTTTGTCTCAAAATACGTTATATGGGACACTATTCACCAGCCTCATGTTATCAATGGTGAAGGATGCTCATGTACAATATAATTATTTAAGACTAACTTAGTGTCACGTGGAAGGCTTATATATTCCCGATTCATAATCTAAACATAGTCTACCCCGTAACCATTCTCTTATATCCCGTTCTCCCTTATCTCGCTTGTGCACTAGATGGCGTGAAGGTAATGGCCTCGCAGTTTTAACCTTGAGTCGTTACTCCGTATCTTTTCTCCTCCGTGGAGTCGAGTACTTCATACTGATATTCATGCTTTCGTGAAGCTGTGGTGCTTCATTCAGAGTCGAGGTGAAATAAACCTGCATGAAATTAGTTAGTTAACCAGGAGCAATGGGACGTGAATAACCTTGCACGGCGCTAGACCAGAGTCCATACGTGAGGGAGTAAGTTGGAGAAATTAGTGACTGATGTTAGAGGACATCGACAGTGGATCCAGCCGTTGAACTAAAGCTTGATGTATCTAGTGGGAAGGTGGTAGTCGGATATTAACCATTTATGGAGGTATGTTCTATATTTACTACTTGTACAGCTTTATTTTGGACTTAAATTTGATAGTGATAGTTTTAAGAATAGGTGATAGGAGTGCTTTGAGTGACACTGGTGGTTGAATATTTGTAAATCTGCATTTAATTCATGTGTACAGCTGAAATGTTTATGTATATATTAATCATTGTTACGACAGCCACATATAGAGGGAGGTGGTTTTTGTTTTGGGGGTTGTTCGTAGGAAAGTGCTGGGCTGTAGCAATAACGACGAGTGGGGTAGGTCATCCAGGGAGTGGGTACGGTTTGGTGGGAATTGGCTAGCAGTGATGAGAGGCGCGGTGCAGCATAGCCCCTTCCCTTGTCCCCTGTATTTTTCCATATCGTGGAGCAGTGGTTTTAAACTGCAAGATTAAGGACTGACAACGGGGTTAGTTAGATTTATAGGTATTTACATTAAGGTATTGACGAAAATAAAGGATTCGTGAGGGAAACTTTCGGTTCTATTGAAAAGTGACCTGTGTTCGTCACTTGCTTCACTTTGTCATTTTATTAGTTATGTATTTACCGTCACGTTTTTCGTGGCTAGCCTTTGATAGCTTGTTCAGTTCATGTTGTACTGTTGTTGGTCTGTTTTGACAGTGAACCTTAGTGTGTGTGTGTGTGTGTGTGTGTGTGTGTGTGTGTGTGTGTGTTTTAAGTAATGATCAATTTCTGTTCTACCAGCATTTTTCCACCATATTCTCTCCTACACCCTGACCCTCTGACCCCCATATCCACACTTTGTCCACCATATTGGGTCGGTGGCTGACACAATGTTGACTCTTCACTACACTTAATTACTGCCTCTATTGTTTTGGGACCTGCAGTATTAGTCTGCCTTTTTTTCCCATCAGTCAGCTCGGACTGAATAGGGTTTTGGTCAATTAAATCTTCTATGGTTTGTTCAAGTGTCGCTCTGGAAGGGTTAAAAAAGTCTTTTAACTCCTCTTGACGAGAAAATCGTTAACAAGTATTGGTTTAAACCCGCAGTGTCTAGCTGAGCAGACTACAACTGGAGCCAAGCAACCGCCCCTGCAGGGTAGTTTGTCTTGACTGTCATGACATTAAATTCCTAAAAACTTTCGTATTTGTGTAGAACTAAGTTAATTCTTACGTACCTCGTGAAACAAGTGGTTTCTTCATAGAGCATATATTTCGTCCACTATTTGCAAAATTTAATTTTTATCATTGCTTCGTCTGGGATCGAATAGAAAGTTTTCCCCAGTTATTTTCGTTTATATTCAACTCGTAAGAGGAATGAGTATGGCTGAGAGGAATGAGTGGCTGAATGTCTGAAACACATTACACATTACATTTTACCAAAGTGTATTAATAATGCTTTAAACTCCACATGTGCCTTGGTTGCTCAGTCGAGTTCAGAAGACTGGTGAGTGGACGATGATGTCACTGCAAAACCAACGTGACCTGGATGGGTGAGAGGTCTCGGTAAAAGCAGTAGCCGGCACACAGCACTCGCGGACACACATCCCCACCTCATCTCTTTCTCTCGCCCCTCTCATACCGTCTACCTCAAGAATTCCAGACTACCGATGTTAAATAACATCTCGGCAAGTGGCCTACCGCAGCCGCAGACAGCAGCAGTTTGTCGGAGCAGAGAAGGCTGAGGAAGGCGGCTGTAGTGCAGTGAAATTTTACTAACATATTGCCACAAAACTTAGTGAAAACATTGTCATATGGACATGGAAAAAGTGAATAAAGTATGGCGGGATATAAAGTGGAAGATATAAGAAATAGCTACGGACATAGGAAATAAAAGTAATCAAAGTTAACTGGAGAAAGTAAAGTATGGCCAGGAAACATTTGGAAGAAATTGAGACTATGGACTTTGAAATAATGGAATGTAAATGAAAATACCTGTCGAGTATACAAGTTGTCATTCACTGTACACTTTACACTGTCACTGTTAATGAAGTTTTACGTGTAGTGGGTGTGAATGTATTGTATTAACTTAGTAAACCAATACTGTTCTTTCACTTTCTTTAACCTATGCAGACTTACAACAACTGTTGTCACTTATAAAAGGGGGACCTGATTTGAGGAATATTGTATGTCTGGCGTGTAAAGTAATTCGTGTCAGACATGACTTTCCCATGCTGTGAAGTGATTCTCCTGCAGCAGACGACGCCCCGCCATAGCAAGGCGTGCGGAAGGGTATCGGTTTATTACATGGATAAATGCCATATTCAGAATGACACTTTTAACATGGGCACCATAGTCTGCTGCACATCTGTTATGTGGGTGTATGGTTACCACTCAGCGTTGCACAAAGGGTTACAGGGAACCATTAAGCTTGTTAAGCGATGTACTGTACTCACCTGAAGTAGAAAGATAGACAGGAAGGATGAATGATACAGGAAGAGGAGGGTTGACAGAAAATATAATTAGGCAGCACTACAGGAGTGGATGTTGGTTGCCACACTATCAGCACATTAGAGTATAATAAAACTGGTGTCACTGTTAATGTGTAATTTCAACTCTTTAACCTTTTCCCGGAGAGGGTATATAAGCTGTCGGTGCAGTTTGGGGTCTTAAACTTTTGAAATGCATAAAAACTTAAGAACATGGAGATTAAGTAATGGCGTTAATACTCCTAATTTTCATAGGAAGGACGTTCTTTGAGACTAACCCATTACGGTGTTTCTATAAAGTGAAAAAATTGCCCTGTAGTAAGACGAGGCTTAGTCTAGGCAATGATGTTAACCCCTTCAAAAGCATGACATTTTCTAATTTACATGTCTCAAAATTATTTAACTTCATCTTTGGCTTTTTTTTTTTCTTTTCAATTTTCTGTTGTAAAAGGCTTGCCGGCTTCTGGCCATTAGTTCCTTCTTCCCTGCCTGAAAAAACTAGAGGGGGTTAATGAAGGCTATATCTACGACTATATATAAGAACTACAGTCCGAAGAGTCTCTAAAGTCTTTTAGGGACAGCGTGAATAATTCATCATAAGACTGAAAGGGGTAAGCATTATTGTTTTAATATTACAGGCGCCCTGGGTTTGTTAGGACGCTGATATACAGAGGGAATTTCGTAGCCAAAATATCGAGGAACCAATAGAGAATGATTCCAACAGAGCTTGATGCTTAGAGGAAAACAGGTCACGAATACCGGCGTGGGTGAGATGGGCAGCTGTCAAAAATAGCGACGTGAAAGGGGAGAGCAAGGAGGGGGAGAGCGATGGAAGCCGAGGGAGAGATGGAGGGAGAGGGAGAGAAATGGAGGGATGGGGAGATGGAGGAAAGGAGGGAGGGGGGTAAAGGACAAGCAGGGACTGAGGAGAGAATATTTTACATAACAATGGGCAATAGCAAGAGATGCCTTATAACTATTAAACTCTGCCACTCGCACAAACGTTAGGTGATACTGGATATTAGTCTTGGACATATTTAGCTATATTATTTCTCCATCCCTAAGCAGCTTTTCTTCTTCAGACAACCTAAGAGCACAATGTAACATCTGGCGTATTTGTGAGGGAAGATGAGAGAGACTGGCTGTTGTGGTCTACACGTAGTCAGGAAAGCTACAACGTAGGACAGATTTAGCAGTTTATTTCACCCTTATGCAAGATTTTTCGTGCTAGACAACCTCAGGGCACGAGTAACAACTGGCGTGTCTGTGTGAGGGAAGATGAGAGAGAGTTGACAGTTGTGGTTTACACGCGAAGCCAAGCATGTGCTCCTGTCAGCTAGCGTCTGTGATTCTTGTTAACATTTACAGAGTCCATGTTACGGATCGCCTTTTTGATAACACGTCCTTTATAAAGTTTCATTGCTATTACAAAAACATCTGACATTGTTTTGGAGGATGACGGTTGCTTAATACAGTTCCATTATTGCCTGTAAATTTTATCTTCCGTTTTCCTCCAATACACAGTACCAGCTGCATATAGAAATTTGTAATATTTTAGAATATACCCCTGACTTGAAATGGTGCCTACAAACACGTGTTAAAATGTTATCTTGCTTCTACGGCCAAAGTGAAGAGAATATAAGGTAGTTTAACACGGGGGGGCGGGGGGCAAAAACGTGTCTGTCTGTGCATGACGTCACAGATAATCCAGACTGAGGGTCCCTGCCAGCCACTCACCTACCTGCCCTGTGATATCACCTCCCCAGCCTATATGGGTTATTTTTATTTGCATCCTAAACTGCATGCAGAGCAATGAAGAAGTTAATGCTATGCTTTTGAAATATAAAACATGTCTTCAAGAAGGACTATCTGTTTTCAGAGACTATAGGAATGTCGTATACAGGGTCATACAGACAGATCCGACGTCACAGGTGCCTGTAAGCTGGTTGATTGAGAGACAACTGAAAATATTGACAGAGATCACTGGTTGAGAGTATAGCAACACTAAACACCTACCAAATGATCCGGAAATTGCCAGTTTACATTGGTATGCCATCACATTCGTTTTCTTTCACTCTCTCTTTCTCTCTCTCTCTCTCTCTCTCTCTCTCTCTCTATTATCCCTGACGTCACAGCCTGCTCGAGTCGGGTGAACTTACCTCTCATAATTCTCATTACCTTGTCTAAGCCCCTTGTTAAATCCTGTTCCGGTGACGGGACATGCAGGAGTGTGTTAGGGTGCGTGTGCTTGCCTCTGCGTCTTGTAAAATCATATGCTGGTGACGGGACATGCAGGAGTGTAAGGGTGCGTGTGTTTTCCTGTGCGTCTTGTAGAATCATGTAGCAATAGTGTGTCAAGGTGCGTGTGTTTGCCTCTACGTCTTGTAAAATCATATGCTAGTGACGGGACATGCAGGAGTGTGTTAGGGTGCGTGTGTTTGCCTTTACGTCTGGTAAAAACATATGCTGGCGACGGGACATGCAAAAGTGTCTCAGCGTGCGTCTACATGCTTCTCTTGTCTCCCTGTCTGCTTCACCAAGTCTACCTCTTCCAACAACACGGAACACTGGAGGATATTAATATTCCAGTCAACGCAGGTGCATGTGCGTGCGTGCGTGTCATCATTATTATTATCATTGTCGTTGTCGTCGTTGTCTTCCTCCTCCTCCTCCTCCTCCGTGGCTGTGTCTCCCTGCAGGGCAACACTTTACAAAAGGTGGTGTTCGTGCTGGCTGACGATACATCCTGAAACCTTCCTTAAATACCTTGCCTAATGGGTCAAAGTATCCTCGTGTGTTACTAAGGCAAACTAAACGGATAATAATATAGCACTTAAAGCAACAATAAGGTGTGATACGCAAAATAATTGGCTTGAGAAGAAGTGTTGCGGTGTGCCATGCCAACGAGAGGGGCATAAATGGTGTGTCGTGTGGTCGTAAAGCTTAGTTAGTTACCGGGAACATCACCCACACTGTTAACGCCAAGCCTTTCTCCTCCCTGTCAATGCCGCCGTCACCACCTTTTCCTCCCTCCCTCTTGTCTTCATTACCTGTCAGCCTTCGTCCCCAGGTGCTGAGGAGGAGCTTACACGTGGTGGCACTGTGCACTCATAGTTTCCTGCACCTCGCCATGAGAAGGGCCTTGGTCTGACTCTTGTGAGAAGCTGTCTGCCACACTGGGGTTACGGATATCTACACGTTGCATGTACTGTACTGTACCTGTACGACGGTCCCGTAGGAGCAGTTTCTGATTGTGGTTGACGGGTCTGCTCAGCTAGACTAACCGATGTTAAGCAACAACCTGCTCTGTCTACCCGTCCGTCTGACTGCCTGTCTCACCCTTTGAGTCTCCTGTCCATTGGAAACAGCCACCATGCATTTCAGATAGCAGAACCCTCAGGCACATTAGTCATGCAGACATATCACTCGTATCTTCCTCATCTTCTGTTGCCATCATGCACTTCGGTAAACAGACTCTCCATGCACACCCTCTCCACGGCGAGGTGCAGGGAAATATATGGAGGTTTGGCTCGCGGATGCATGTCGCAGCTGCTCCACCCAGGGTGTCCAACGCCACCACGCGTAGGCTTCTCATCAGCGCCAGGCAAAACATATAGGAATATATAGTATGCAGGCAAGAAAGCAATCTAGTTGGCTGGCAGGCTGACAGGTAGGCAGGTGGTGTTAAAAATAATATACATTAAAAAAGAAATGACAAAAGAGGCAAGATATACACAGTAAAATCTGAAAAAAAAAAAAAAAAAAAAAAACGACAAAGAAGGCAAGAAATGTACAATGAAAAAAAAACTGACAGAGGAGGAAATATATATAGACTGACGATGACTAATTTCTGGCCAGGGATGCCCTCTTCCTACTGCTGTATACCCAGGTAAGAGGGTAGAGGGGGACGAAACGACCTCCACCCCAACCCCCCCATACCCCTACCCACCCATCCCCCACCCGTCATTCTTAACTCGCCGTTACATCTGAAGCTGATTTCCTGCTTAACATTCTTGGTGCCACTGCTGATACAAACATAAAACACTGGGACGTGTTACAAGTATATAATATAACCATCAACACGCCGCAGCAAGAACACAATGCTTTATGATGGTGACGGTAAAACAAACACGTTAACATTGGCCAACTCAGGCCTCGTGTGTTTGGTGCACCGCTTAGCACACACACACACACACACACACACACACACACACACACACACACACACACACACACACACACACACACACACACACACACACACACGCACACGCGCACGCGCACGCGCACGCGCACGCGCACGCGCACGCGCACGCGCACGCGCACACGCACACGCACACGCACACGCACGCACACGCACACGCACACGCACACGCACACGCACGCACGCACACGCACACACACGCATACACACGCACACACACGCACACACACGCACACGCATGCACACATGCACACACACACACACGCATACACGCGCGCGCACGCACACGCACACACACGCACGTACGCACCCGAGGCACGAGGCCTGGGATGGCCGTGGTTAACGTTTTTGTTTTAGTGTCAACTTTTGAATGCATTAATTTCTTGCTGCAGCGTGTTCATAGTTCTAATATATACTTTTGACCTATGCTAGTGTTTTATGTTTGTGTATTAGTAATGTGACTATCAGTGTAAAGTATGAGGTTAGCTTGAGATGTAACTGCCAGTTAAGAATGACGAGTGGGGGGTTGGGTGGGGTAAGGGTATCGGGGAGGGTGGGGTGCTGGGGTAGAGGCGGGTGGAGCTCGTTCCGTCCCCCCCTCCCGTCGTCTTCCCTGGGTATATAGGGGTAGGAAGGGGGTATATAGGGGTAGGAAGAGGGTATATAGGGGTAGGAAGGGGGTATATAGGGGTAGGAAGGGGGTATATAGGGGTAGGAAGGGGGTATATAGGGGTAGGAAGGGGGTATATAGGGGTAGGAAGGGGGTATTTAGGGGTAGGAAGGGGGTATATAGGGGTAGGAAGGGGGTATATAGGGGTAGGAAGGGGGCACCCCTGAGCAGAAAGTAATGATCGTGGGTGTACAATAGAATCAGCAAAACAAGAGGCAGACGAGAGAGGAAAGCCTAACATAAAGCTGAAGATGGGAGTAAAATCAAGAACCTAAGCAGGAAAACTTGGTGTTTGACAAAGTGAGGCTGACGGCGTTGACAATTCTTTATGACTTGTCTTTTACCTGCTCCTTTTTATTTTTCATATCTATTCATTCACTTTCATCTCTCCCCCATTCATTCCTTCATCTCTTATTCTTCTCTCATTAATTCATTCGTTTCCCTTTCTTCGTCAGCCATTTTTCAGTTCCATATGTCCTGATGTGACTGGCTTCCTCCCACGTGCAGTGAGAAATGTTAATAGTACTGGTAGCTGATACAGCCTCAAGTTCATCTGAAATGTGAACCCAGTAAACACCTGGCTAAAGTTACCCTTCTGCTACAGTCCACCATTACTCTTTTGGGGAATAGGGTGGCAACTGAGGGACGTTTGTGTGACCAGGCATCAGAGCCACGCGGTCTTATCGAAGCCACGAGGCCAAGACCCTCCTCTCCAGCACCTGTTATTGCTATGACAGGATTTACACAAAGAACAGCAAGCTTACCTGTATTTTTTTATGGAAGGCTGCAGATGAGAGAGAGATTCAGCCCTGTATTCTCGTCGTGTAAGGAGGCTCCCTAACACCTCTTCCTTAGCGATTTATCTTCCAAACCACTCATTAATATCCCCGGGTTTCCTCCTTATGTCTTTTCAATATCGACATAGATTGCATGAATAACACACAAGTATATAGTAACGGAGCAGAATTAGAAATAAATCGGTAAGGAGGAGGTGTTAGTAAGCTTCATAGCCTTACTAGGATACCGCCCTCAGCCTGCAGTCCACCAGGTTCGCGTTTTAGACGAACCTGGAACTTCAAATTGTACTTCTAATCCTCGTCTCCTTCTTGTTCTTTTAAAAAATCTTAATTTACGACAGAAATAAGATCGTAAGTTTTTTCCAGCATCATCATCCCTGTTTCTACGACCTCCGACTCGCCTCCGTCTCTCTCTCTCATTACTCCACTTTTTTTTTTTTTTTTTAATGCGAGGAAGAAGGAACCAAAGGCCACGAGCCCGCAATAACTGTTCCTTCCGAGAGAAGAACAAAATACAAGAGAGAGCCAAATTCAAGATCCGATCATTTCGAGATGCCTGGACACACTGCGTTTAAAAGACTGGAGATCATAGGCAGCAGGAAATACAGACAGAGGGAGACAGTTCCAGACGTCATACTTCTTGTCCATGCTTTGAAATTTACTGCAGAAGTTAAAGATATTTTTTTCCTATGTCTTTACTCTTGAGTTTGTACTTAAGTTGGCGCTTGAGTTGGAATTTAATTTGGCACTTGAGTTGGGACCATGTTTTGCACCTGAGTTGGCACTTAAGTTTGCTCTTGAGTTGGGACTTTTGTACGTAGGTTGGCCCTTGAGTTGGGACTTAGTTTGGTGCTTGAGTTGGGACTTAGTTTGGTGCTTGAGTTGGGACTTAGGCTGGCACTTGGGTTGGGACATACGTTGGCGTTTGAGCTGAGACTTAAGTTGGAGCTTGAGTTTGGACTTATGGTAGCGCTTGAGTTAGGACGTGAGTTCGTACTTGTGTTAGCACTTAAGTTGGTACTTGTGTTTGGACCCAAGTTGGTACCTGTGTTGGGACTTGACTTGGCACTTGAGTTTGAACTTTAGTTGCCACTTGAGTTGGGATTTAAACTGACACTTGTGTTGGGACTTAAGTTGGCAATTGTAAAGTTGGCACTTGTTTTGGGACTTAAGTTGGCACTTGAGTCGGAGCTTAACACTTGAGTTGGCATTTGAGTCACCACTTGAGTTGGCACATCAATTGTCACTTTAATTGACAGTTAAGTTGGGCCTTGTATTGGGATTTGAGTTGGGCCTTGAGTTGTGACTTGACACTTGAGT
>NC_137070.1:717372-744872 GCF_032717465.1 Coenobita brevimanus | reverse complement strand
AAAGAAATACACGGGGAAAAGGGAAAGAAGGGAGAGAAAGAGAAGTGAGAAAGAAAAGAGAAAAACGTGAAAGAAAAGATAAAGGGAAAAAAGGAGGGAAAGGAGAGAGGAGAGGAAAGAAGAGACACGAAAGTGGGAGGAGAGAAGAGAAAGAGAGGAGAAACGAAGCAAAGAGAAGGGTGGTGAGAAAATTGATTGAGGTGTAAAGTGGGGAAGCGATTAGAGAAAGGAAGGGGAGAGAGGGTTGTGGGGGGGTAAGGATTACAGGAGAGAGAGAGAGAGAGAGGGGGGGGGAACAAATATAGACACTGAACGATAAACAACGGCACAGTGACGAAGGCATGAAAGGAATTACAGAACCTAAATTTTTTGCATCATTTCGTTCTATTTTTTAAATCTATCGTCTTTTTTTCTTGTCTCAGTCAGCTCCAACCTTCTCCTCCTTGCTTATCTCTCTCCTCTCCTCCTCCTCCATTAACCTAGTCAGCATTCTCTATTTTCAACTCTCTCTCTCTTCTTTCATCGTTCCTCTACGCCCCTGTACACGTCAAGGTCAGCCGGGGTTGCCAGGCATCACGTAATTATTCACATTTGTTTATACTTTTCTTATTTCTGGCCTTATTTTTCGTGCTACATTATTCATTTACGTATCATATTGTTCTCAGTGTGATTGTCTATAAGGCTACATGCATTTAAGGTTGAACGGAATACAGCATTACCAATACAATAACACAATGAACAATCTATCTATCTATATACCTAGGCTGCTTCCCCCAAGGAAAGGGAGGTAGCCGAGACAGGACGACACACTCCCCATTTACTCATCCATTCAAACACAGTCATTCACATCTTAGCCCCAAAGAGGAGAACGGACAGATCCTCACCGCACCACACCGCACAAGGGTCAACTGCGCAATGCAATCAGTGACATCCGCAGCAGGGCCCGACAGCAGAACTGGTTTACCCCTGCCACATCATAACAGACCCATCCCCTTACCCGCACCTGACCTGAATAGCTGATCAGACAATAACATGTGAAAGTACATAGGCAGCTGGTGTAAATGTGTATACTGTATTGTCGACGTTATTTTTTGTGCTATTTTATTCATTTTAGTCTCTTTTTCTTCGTAAGTGTTTGTCCTGCAATAAAATGAGTATAAAATAATGAGCAAACAGCCAACATCACGATTACTAACACCGTAAACAGCGTAAAAAAGACCAGGCGCGCTCCATCAGCGCGCCTTCTCGCAAATATTGATACTCATGTTTTATTTTATTTCAGACGATATTTTGAGTGCTATTTCGTTCATTTTAGTCTTTAACTGTTCGTACGAGTTTGTTCTACAGTAACAAGGCATTCAAGAATGAACAGAACACGAACATCACTGGTACTAACACAGTACATGCAGCAAAAGGATAAATATACTGTACTGTTTAAGCATACGTTAGAAAAATAAAGAACCTCTATACAGTACGTATATCTCATGTAGAATGGGAAGACATTGGCGCGCATTTAAACCTAGTCCCATGAACACTGAACAGCAAATGTTTTTGGCGACTCACCACCAAAAATTTAACTTTCTACCGAGAAGAAACGAAAACAAGAAGAAAATTAGAAGAAAATAAAAAGTTTCTCATGAATTTATCACCCCTTCCTGGATCCTGTCGTATAATAGTGGGAGAAGAATGATGATGATGATGATGATATGAAACTACAAGCATCCCGTACTTTGGAAATCCTACACGCTTAAAGCGGCCCCTACAGTGTGCCTGTCAGCTGTGCGCTACTGCCATACTTCCAACTGACCTCCCATACAGGCAAGCTCATCTAAAAATATTTGTGGATGGCTTTGGTACAGCCTAGTATAGTTTTACTTATACAAAAAAGCAATAAGGTTTTTATGAAAGAATCGCTTTTTGTTATAGTAATTACAAAGAACTTTGTACAACTTGGCAGAGTTGCTCATGCTGTGCTGCCAGGTCTTTCGAGGCGGATTTGGGCCAGATTAGTGTCACACACACGCACACACACACACACACACGCACGCACACACACACACACACACACACTCTACCTGTCCTGTTCTGCGCGCTTCATTCATTCTTCCGCACTCGAGGACAATGGATGCCTCTCCAAAGCCTCAATCAAAACACCTGCACAGTCAAGCCAAAGGAGTTATATACAATGTAAACCAGTATTTGCAGCGAGAGAAGGAGAAGGGGGAATTTATTACCAGCTTATCAAAGGCTACTTGCCGGACAGCTGAGGCAACAAAAGTAAGCGAAAGAACAATAAAAAGAATATGCAAAGAAGCAAGAGATAATGAAGAAAGTAATGAATTTGTCTCCCAAGAAACGGCAACGCACAAGACCCATTGCTGATTTCTTTGACGAATTTAATGAAGGTGTTCTACGACGAACCGTGCTCGGTTCCTGCGAGAGGAAAGAGATACCCACACTGGCAAAACGCGCCAAGACTTTTACCTCTTAGGTGGTGTGGAAACAAAGTCGAAATATAATAATAATAATAATAATGATAATAAATGCGTGCACACACACACACACACACACACACACACACACACACACACACACACACACACACACACATAGTGAAAGGGGAGGGGGAGGGTAAATGGTGGGCTGTACCAAGGCCACCTAAAAATAGCCTTGGCCTACGAGAGGTCAGTGGAAGTGTGGCACAAGGCACAGGTGACAGACGCAGCCTTCAGGGGCCACTTAAAATGTGTTATACTATACCAGGCCACCGCGGCTCCTCTATTTACCCATCCATCTTCCTAGAAAAACATCTCGTAATTCCTTTCCCAGACACCTACTCACCTCTCTCTCTCTCTCTCTCTCTCTCTCTCTCTCTCTCTCTCTCTCTCTCTCTCTCTGTTCACTTTAACTGGGAGTAAAATTGCCGCCTCTCCATCTAAATTGCAGAACTATAACATCAACACAAGAATAATGTGCTCCTGTACTCTGTTGTTTCTATCTATCCATCCATCCATCCTTCTATCTATCAGTCTATCCATTCATCCTTCCATCCATCTGTCTATCTATCTATCTATCTATCTATCTATCTATATATATATCTATTTGTCTATCTCTATCTGTTGTGTTATTCATGCACGGTATAAGAAGCAAAAAAAGAGGTTGTTAATGGGTAGTTTGGCAAATAAATCGCTCAGGAAAAGGTGTTAAGGAGCTTCCTTTGCCGACGAGAATATGGACAGGAACATGATAAAACGTGTAATGTTTCTTCACTATAAGTGGCGACAGCGAGAGGTGGCGGAGAAGCTCATCCCACTCTCTTGCCACTGGAATGTCTGGGATTGGTGGAGGGTGTATTGGAAGTACTGTATTTGGCAGTTTGTATTAGTAAAAAATGATTACTCTGAAAAATTATTTCAATATATTAGAATCGTGTTTATGGTTTAGTATCGTTTGCAGTTTGTGTAGCTGTAGTAATATTTGGAATTGGAGAGTATTTATTGATGTAGTATTTACCGTGTTTATTATTTTTTATTTTTCTCTTCATGTGGTAAATCATTTCAACATATAAATTATTAAATAAGATGTTAAAAGTTCAGTATATTACAATAATGTCGGAGTCTTAAGGTTGTGAATTGTTTAAGTATTTTCAGTAACTTGTAAATTGTTTGAAATATGTTAGGAAAATTCGGACTCATAAGCATTTGATATTCTTGATGGGAAAATAGACAAGAAATGTGGTTAAATGGTAAATGCTGCGGCAGAAGTGAATTGGGCGAGTGTTATTGTGAGTTTGCTTGCCACGCTGAAACAGAGCTGGTGTATACATTGCCCCCCACGCACCATTATTCCTGACCCAACACCCCCCCACCACCACCCCTCATCCTGATCCCCCCCACACACACCTTCTCGACCTCCTCACTCCCAACCATCTCTACCTGACACCCTCCTCACACACACTCCTCTCCTCCTTTACCTCCTCCCACACCTCTCTTCCTGACCCCTTCCACACCCCATCCCTCATCCCTAATTCCCCACACACTCCAGCTCGACCCCCTCACTCCCCACCCTCTCTTCCTTATTTTATTTTCCTGTTTGTTTCCCTTATTTTTTTCTTTTCCTGATTAAAAATTTTCTCTTCTCGTATTTATTTCTCTCGTTTTCCCATTACAGAAAACATCCACTTTTTTCTGTTCCTTTGATCTTCCTTTTCGTTCTCCCAATGATGTATATATATATATATTTTTTTATTTCCCGATTGCATCCCCTTCCCTCATTTTCCCCTCATCCTGATCTGTGTGCCTTTTTCCTATCGTCAATTTTCTCGTTAATTTTGCTGTTCTTGTATACACTCTTCTTCAGGTTCATCTTCGTCTTTATCTTACTCATCTTCGTCTTCATCCTATTCATCTTCATCTTATTTATCTTGGTCTTCATCTTATTCATCTTCGTCTTCATCGTATTTATCTGTATCTCCATCTCCATGATAATAATAATATCATTGGTGTTGTAATAAGTACCAGTATTTCCTAACTCACATTTTACGTTTTTACCACCGTCCCTCTCTCACTTTTTTTTTTTTTTCCTCGAGCATCAAGCATCCTTCGCCAGTGTTTGACTCTCTCTCTCTCTCTCTCTCTCTCTCTCTCTCTCTCTCTCTCTCACGGATTTAATTTCCTAACTGCTTATTGTCTCGTCGTTGCCTCGCTGTTTATTTAGCTGTGAGGGCCACTTGTGACAATATGACCCCAGAGACCAACCACCTTCTGTCTGTCCCTGCCCCTGTCCCTGCCCCTGCCCCTGTCCCTGTCCCTGTCCCTGCCCCTGTCCCTGTCCCTGCCCCTGTCCCTGTCCCTGTCCCTGTCCCTGCCCCTGTCCCTGTCCCTGTCCCTGCCCCTGTCCCTGCCCCTGTCCCTGTCCCTGTCCCTGCCCCTGCCCCTGTCCCTGCCCCTGTCCCTGTCCCTGTCCCTGTCCCTGCCCCTGTCCCTGTCCCTGCCCCTGTCCCTGTCCCTGTCCCTGTCCCTGTCCCTGTCCCTGTCCCTGTCCCTGCCCCTGTCCCTGTCCCTGCCCCTGTCCCTGTCCCTGTCCCTGTCCCTGTCCCTGTCCCTGCCCCTGTCCCTGTCCCTGTCCCTGTCCCTGTCCCTGTCCCTGCCCCTTTCCATGCCTCTTTCTCTAGTGTCCCTGCTGAATCCTTGTCTCTGTTCCTGCCCCTATCCCTGTCTCTGTCCCTATTCCTGTCCCTGTCCCTTGTCTTTCCCATTTCCTGTCCCTGTTTCTGCTCCTTCTCCTGTCCGTACCCCTGTCCCTGTCTCCCTGTCTGTCTCTGCCAAATTCCTGTCCCTTCCCCTACCCTCACCCTCCCTTCCCCCGCCACTGCCCTTCATTATACCCAGGCGCATAAAACGTGAGATCATAATACATCTGGAGATATTCGGAAGCGACTTGACACGGTATAAAAATTGGAGGACTGTAGGAATGGTAAATATTGGAGTAAATCTGACTAATCTGTTGAATATGCAAATTGAATCTGCAGTGGTGGAATTGAATTCGTTCTCACAGTTGACGAAAGAAGAGATTTGGCTAGATTTGGAGAGGAATTCATTAGGTTCCTCTCTGTAGATGTGTACTGTATATTTATTTTTATTAATACTGGAAAAGAATTCATTATGATCGTATAGTTAGATGTATACAATATTTGTTTATTTTATTTTTATCATGTATACGGTTTATATTCTAATTTTTATATATGATACTGTAGCACATAAATGTCCATAATCACAACCGACTTTCCCACATAATATATTGGATGGTTTGGGTTCAGACGCAAGAGTAGGAAAGCATAAACGTAGACAAAAACTATCAACAGAGTGACCAGTGAAATGGGATTCAGTACATACACACATATATTCCTTCCTTTTTGAATGTATAGGAGCATGAATAAAATTAGGACGTGTGTTTTGTATATATGAAGTGGAGTATAAAGGAGGAGAGTACGAAGGGTGTGTGTGATGTGGTGTTTGTGGGGTGTGGGGGTTTAATGTGGTTGTGGTGGCGGTGGGGGTGTGGTGTGATGGTGTGAATGTGGTGATAGGACTGTGTAGTATGAGGGTGGTGGTAGGACTTGTCTGGTGCGTGGTTTGGTGTGGTAGTGGTGTGTGTTTTAGTAGGAGGGTGGTAGTAGAAATGGTGTGAGGTGGTTGGTGTGGATGTGAGGGTGGAAATGGGCAATGTGATGATGTGTATGGTGGTAGGAGTAGCAGAAAGTGGTAGTATAAGAGTGTGGTGGTGTGGTGTGAGAGTGGTAGCAGTATGTGTGGTGGTGTTCTGTAAGAGTGTGGTGGTGTGGTGCTGGTGGTGTTTGAGGGTGCAGCACACGGAAACAAGGCCCCGAGGTAAAAAGTTAGGGGTCGGGGCGAGTCACATACACTCCACTTCTTGTCTACCACTGCTTCCTGCTTGGCCACACGGCAGGGGGTTTGTGTGTGTGTGTGTGTGTGTGTGTGTGTGTGTGTGTGTGTGTGTGTGTGTGTGTGTGTGTGTGTGTGTGTGTGTGTGTGTTGTTGTGGTGAATGCCCTCCTGTTACCAAGTGTGTTTTTACATGTATGTGTGTGTGCTTGCGTGTGTTGTGGAGGTGAATGCCCCCTTGTTACTGGGTGGGTGTCTGTGTGTGCGTGTGTGTATGTTGAAAGGCCTCATTTTGGGTGCTTGCCTGCTTGTTTTTATTTATGTTTCTTTGTCGTCGTCGTCACCATCATCATCATCATCATCATCATCATCATCATCATCATCATCATTATCATCAGTTAATTTATCTGATATATATCGTGTTGACCTTATTCTACACAAGACTACGCAGCCGCTCAATGCTTTAAGGCAAAATTAATATATTGACCTAAAAAAACTTGCCCTTAAACCTAAAATAATTGTTAAACCCAACAGTGCGATTTGCTTTATTATTGCTCTTATTTCTGATGCTAAAAAAGTCTGAGTTTAGGAGAGAGCTCAGGTAGAGGAGGAGGTAATGGAGGCTCTATCTTACGCTCTACTTCCCAAGCTCTCCTCTAAGCTTAATGTAATCGCGTGTAGGCAGCAAGAAAAAAATAATTCAGAACATTAGATTGAAGGGGTTAACTTGGGAGAAAAGGTGAGAGAGTAAGCCACGTGAAATATCCTGGCTTTGACATGCCTTGGGTGCCACCTGAAGAACACCTTGCCTTCTACAGGTGTAATTATTAAAGGTGGAGTGTAGGATTACTTACGCCTCAAGCCATCCGACCACCTGCCTATTGACCCTAAGTGAGGAATGGCCTTAACCACGGACTGTCCCTCTTTACTGTGTGTGTGTATGTGTGTGTGTGTGTGTGAGAGAGAGAGAGAGAGAGAGAGAGAGAGAGAGAGAGAGAGAGAGAGAGAGAGAGAGAGAGAGCCCTGATGAAAGAGACGTGAGAGAGTAATAAAGGAAAGCATTAGTGGCGAGTAGGAATTATAGGAGTGAGTTCCAGCGAGAGTAGGAGTAAATAGGACAGAGTACAGGGCAAGGGTAAAGCAAGAGTGCGTGAGAGTACCAAGACAGCTGGGATTAGTCAGAGAGAGAGAGAGAGAGAGAGAGAGGGGGGACCAGGATGTAAGGGAGGGCAGATGTCAGGTCGTGGGAGACGAGAGGGACTGAATGGGACCCGTGAGAGAGAGTGAGGGGGGGGGGGCTTATGGATGATGAGACCTTCCTAGAGCCCCGCAGGACATACGCAGGGCAGACTAGGACACACCCCGGGGGAAATACTCAAACGAGGAGTGACAGTAAGTGATAAAAAGGAGGGTGGGTGGCGGTCGAGAGTGGAAATGGAATTAAGAAAAGTACCGTGGGGCCTGGAGATGGTAGGGGGTGCCAGGGGGGGGAAAGGGGAAAAGGGGGAAGGGGGAGGGGAGTGTGGGAGATATGTATGATACGGTATGATGAAGGAATAGGTTTGAATATGGTGAAGGATAAACAGTACTCTTTTTTACTCTACTTGGGCTAAAATTACATTCTCTCGGTCTTGAATTCTAGGTTGTGACAATAGATTAACAGTAGAATACGATGCTAGTCCTGAAGAAGTGCAGTGAAAATAACGCTGAGTCGTAGAGTCGTAGCATTTCATACATTGTGGTACACGAAATAATCTGCGAAAAGACGAAAATCTTGGCCAACTTAAGGTGAAAGAACTGTAGATTTGCAGGAGGATGTGTTGATACTGTAAGAACGTTGGTGGAAGGAATGTGGGATGTCTGAGGGTTCTGTGTGGTGAAGGTATAGTTTTTAATATTAAGGGTGTGGATCTGGTGAAAAGTATGCTGAGGGTGTGATGTGATGGTATGGTAAGAAGGATGGCGCCAGGGAGAGGTGAAAAGGGATAGGGGAAGGGTGTCTGTGAGTGTGGTAAGGTGTGGTAAAGGTATGATTAAGGATACGAGTCTAATGAAGGATATGATAGACGTATATTGTCTGTAGTGTGCAGGGGTATGTTACGATCTGAAGGTCTGTGGAAGGGGGAAGTATATTAAAATGTGGGTATGCTACGTTTTGCTGAATGGTTATGTAGATGGTGTGGCAAAGGGGTATATTATTGAGAGTATGTTGTGCCCGGTGAAGAGATATGCTAGAGGTATGGTCAAGGTCCATGAAAGTGCTAGACATATCTCTGTGTGGTTAAAGGTTGAAGTGTGAGGTGTGTGTGAAGTATGACCGTGTGAGGTAATGCAGTAAATAATGTGGCCATGTTAGGTACAGAAATGCGGCAGTATGAAGAATGGCAGTGAGAAATGTGGCAGTGTAAGGGGTGTGTAGGAAGTAGGAGAGTGGGGAATTTGGCAGGGATAAATTTTGTATAGTATAGCAGCGAGAAATATGGCAGTGTGAATTATGGCAACGAGAAACCTGACAGCCTGAGGTGTTTGGAAGCTGTGTCACTGAGAACGTAACTGTGTGAGGTGTGTGGCAGTGAGAAGTGTGACAGAAATACGGCAGTGTGAGGGGTAATATTAGCCCATTACTCTCGTCAGCTTAGGATGCCTCTCTGGCAAGTCGTCCTGTGCCATTTCTCTTGCATATTACACCTTCATATTCTCCCGTGTGTCTCTTATATAGTCGTAGTTTGCATAAATAACGTACAAGGGAATATTAACGCTCCATATGCTTAAATGAACAGGTAAGGAGGAGGTGAGGGAAAGCCTTCTAAGCCAATGAGAATACGGTTTATTGTCTGCCCGTGGGTGGGAAAGAGAGGGGGGATGATGATGATGATGATGATAATGATGATACGCACCTCACAACCAGATATTCCAGCCATGCAGAGATGATCAAAAGTCACAGTAGTAGAAGTCTGTCGTATCCAGCTGTTTGCTGCTTATTTTCGCGAGTGTATGGCAATGCAGACGTAAGCTGCCCTGAACCATCTAACTTTAACCAACCCTAGCCTAACCTAACCTAAAATAACCTGTCCTTATCTATCCTAACGTATCCTAACCTAACCTAACCAAACCAAACCAGATCAAGGGTGAGGAAAGTGCCTGTCGTAAATCGTAGAAGACAAGGGGCTGAATAAAATCAAGTGGTAAACATCACTGGTGTCAGGAATGTGTCATAAATCTCTGCAATAGTATGTATAGATAACAGAACATTTTCTTCCATAACCTCTGAAATAATACCAGAATATAAAGTCCCACTACAAGTTATATATTATTCACTATGAATAAGAATGAGACATTTTTGGAATAAAAACCAAACCGAACCAAGCCAAATGCCAACCCAACCCAACCCAACCCAACCCAATCCAGTCCAGTTCAATCCAGTCCAGTCCAGTCCAGTCCAGTCCAGTCCAGTCCAACCCAACCCAACTCAACCCAAACCAACCCAACCCAACCCAACCTAACCCAACCCATCCCCACCCAACCCAATCCAACCCAGCCTAACCCAGTCCAACCCAACCCAGCCAGGCCCTTACCAAGCCAACTCAAACCAAACCCAGCCTAAACTATCCCCAACCAAGCTGCATAAATTTATTCTGAAACTGTGCAAGGAGGAAGCAAGTCTCTTCCTTGGTGCTGCCCGTCAGAGGAAGTAACTTGGCCGCTACAAAAAGGTGAGGGAGGTGGAGTTCACGGTGAGGGACGGCCAACTTGGTGGAGGAGGACGTAAGGAAGGAGAAGTTTTGGAGAGAGAGAGAGAGAGAGAGTACAAAGGAGTGTGTGTGTGTGTGTGTGTGTGTGTGTGTGTGTGTGTGTGTGTGTGTGTGTGTGTGTGTGTGAGTGAAAGCCCCCTCCCCGCACACACAAGCACAAACTTAAACAAACATACACTAAAACACCAATAGATCCTCGCACATTACAACCCTAACTCAGTCCCCAAAAAACACTATTACCTAAACACACAAACAGCCAAAATAAAAGCACAAGAAAAAAGACAAGAAAAAAAAAAATCCCAGAGAGCCAAAAAGAAAATGTGACCCCCAGAGCTAAGGCGAAGGGGGAACTATTTAATATTTGCCAGACGAGTACTGGAATCCTCTACAGGCTGGTGTGTGTGTCTCTTTCTCCGGCCCTCCTCTACCCGCTTAATCCACTTTGTCTCCTAAATAAAGCCAGACGCGGAATGTTGACACCGAGATCGTAATATGAAGTTGGGAGTTTGGGGAGTTGTGGGGAGGTTTGGCAAGGGGAGGAGTGAGATGGGAAGGATGAGAAGGGGAGAAGAGGGCGTTGGGAGAAGGGGAAGAGAATGATGGGGGTGGGGAAAGGGATGGGTGTGATGGGGAGGATGAGGAAGGAGAGAAGAAGGGGATATGGGGAAGGGGAGGAAAGTTGTGGGGAAAGTGGGGAAAGGGAAGGAGAGAGATGAAGATGAGGAAAGGGAGGAGAGGAGGTGAATGTTAGGAAGGGAAGGAGAGTGACAGGAATGGTGGGGAAAGGGGAGGAGAGGTGGGGGAGACAAAATTGGGGAATGAATATAACGTGAGAGAAAGATAGGGTTTGGGTAGAAGAGAGGTGGAGAAACTGGAAAAGGCTTGAGGAGTAAGTAAAAGATAGGAGAAATAGGGAAAGAGATAGGGAGGAATAATCAGGGGATGAGAGAGAGAGAGAGATAGATAGGTAGATAGATAGATAGATAAATAGATAGATAGAGAGAGAGAGAGAGAGAAAGGTAAAAAGAGAAAAGAGAGACAGACAGGGGTTCGCTTTCCTGCCCTGACTCTGCCCGGCTGCGACCTGAGTTTGTCTCTTCGTTGCCTCCTGGATAATGTTATTTGGGGCCAACTTTTCGTCTGGCAGGGAGGAGGACGAGGGAGGACGAGTGTGAGGGCTGGGAGGACGAAAGGGGGGGATGGAGGTGTGGAGGTTGAGAGAGAGAGAGAGAGAGAGAGAGAGAAAATGATTTTAACTACAAGAAGACTGACGAATTATTAGTCAGTTTTTAAGGGAGAAATTGTTCGTCGTAGTAGCTTTCATTTTTAGTGTGGTCAGTATCGTCACCACAGTTTGCGCTCACCATTTCCTTTCTCCATGCTTACGACCTCCAAACCTTCACCAGAACCCCATTTGAACCAACCAGAACCCCATTTGACTCAGCCAGAACCCCATTTGAACCAGCCAGAACCCTGATGATCACTAACAAAGAACAAGCTGGTGAATGAAAATGGAATCAGTGTAACAGTTTTGTGAATCATTTGTAAGGGAAACTTTTGACTAATCAGCGACGAGAGAGAGAGAGAGAGAGAGAGAGAGAGAGAGAGAGAGAGAGAGAGAGAGAGAGAGAGAGAGAGACGAATGAGGGATAGGAAAGGTGGATGAGACGTGGAGGCGAAAAGGGAGTAATGGTGATGAGGGATGAGAATGAGGAGGGAGCCGGAATGAGGCCCAGGATTGATGGAGGGGGGCGGGGGATTGGGAGATTAGAGAGAGGGAATGAGTGAAAGCAAGAGAATGAGAGTGAGAGAAACGGGTGTGAGAGAGAGGGAGGAAGAGAAAATGTAAGAGAATTAGTGAAAAGAAGAGAATGAGAGTGGGAGAAACATGGTTGGGAGAGAGAGGAAGGGAGTAAGAGGAAATACGAGAGAATTAGGGAAAGCGAGAGAATGAGAGAGAGCGAAGCAATTGGTGTGTGAGAGAGGGAGCGAGTAAGAGAAGCGTAGAGTAGAAGTTGATAATCACGAGGAGAATAAGAGAAAGAAGAGAATGAGAGAGAGAGAGAGAGAGAGAGAGAGAGAGAGAGAGAGAGAGAGAGAGAGAGAGAGAGAGAGAGTGGAATAACAAGTGTGATAGTGGGATGATTGAACGTGGAATTGGAGAGGGGAGGTGAAAAGAGAGAGATAGTAACAATGAAGGAGAGGACAAAATTTTAAGTAATATACGAGACAGGAAGGAAGGCTGGATGGAAGGAACGATGGATGGAGGGAAGGAAGGAAGGATGGTAGACATACAGACAGGCAGACATAGACATTCCCAGATAGCCAGAGGGATAAAAAAAAAGCGAGACAGACCAATACATAGGATCCAAAATATTAGTTAAAAGATATTGGTTGAAGAGGCAGAGCAGGCAGACATGACACGCAGACAAGACATTGCGACATAGAGAGTGGAGCATAAGAACATAAGAACATAAGAAGAGAGGATAACTGCAGTAGGCCGGTTGGCCCATGCTAGGCAGCTCCTAGAAGAGTAACTGAACTACTAGAATGAGATAAGGATAGCAAAGAAGAAGGCTCTCCCCCGCCCTCCAAACCCTCCAGCCGAAGTCGGCAGGAAAAAGTCAGAAAGAACACCACGCCGTATAGAAAAACTGGCGTGGACATTTTACAGGAAAGTGTGAAAGGAGAATAGAGACTATCATAGTGTAACCTGAAAAGGGAAAATTATGAATTAGTATTGGTTATAAGATTTTCTTTATTCTATATCCACCCCTTATTAGTCATATGCTTATCTAGCCTATGCTTGAAACTCTCAATGGAAGAGGCAGCAACTACTTTACTAGGTAGCTTATTCCATTCGTCTACTACTCTATTACCAAACCAATTTCTACCTATTTCCTTTCTGAAACGGAATTTTTCTAGTTTGAAACCATTATTTCTAGTTCTATCCTGTATGCTTACTTTAAGTACCTTGCTAATATCTCCCTTATTTATACCCTTCATCCACTTAAACCCCTCAATTAAGTCTCCCCTTACTCTACGCCTCTCTAGCGAATGCAGACTTAGTCTTTTCAGTCTGTCTTCATATGACAGGTTCCGGACGTCATGTATCATTTTAGTCATTCTTCTCTGTACATTTTCTAACGAATTAATATCCATTCTATAGTAAGGACACCAAAATTGTACTGCGTAGTCTAAATGTGGCCTTACTAATGCTAGATAAAGTTTCAGTATTTCTTTAGATGATCTATTGCTCACGCAATAGTATTATGGGATATCTAAACACGATAACCTTGGTGCATCTCTCCCTCTCCTCCGGAACCTGCAGTGTCACACCCTCAAAACCAGTCGTGGCCAGCATCTCCACTGCCTCCTGACTTCCTACTGTGACGTAAGGTCTCTGCCTACCTTCCTTAAACAGGACCTCGAACCGTCGATATGCAAGTCCAAGCTTCACCGTCCAGAGTAGTTTTTGGTGATAATTTAGGTCAGTGTTGGTGGGGAAGAGAAGCCTCACTCTATTCCTTGGGGTGGCCTCGTCACGGTCCTGGCTAGGCATTGCTCCTGACCCACGTGGTGTAGTCGGCTGCACTCCAGCTGCCTTCCCCGTATCACATGGTATAGTAACACCTCCATCTACCCCACACGACTTATTCTTTACCTTTTTGTTGTCTCTGTCCTCTTCTTCATCACTCGCTTCCCTCTCGCTGCCGTGTATCATGCTCTTTCTCTTCTCTCTTGTACTGATGACCTCCGTAAACCCGGTATCCATAGCTATTTCTTCCTCGTTGTCACCCAAGGGGGCCTCCCTTCCCTCGTTCATGGCCATGGCACTAGCCATTTCAGGGGACGTTGGTTTTGTAGTGCATCCGATCAGTTTCAACTCAGTTGTTAAGTTACTGTGTGATGAAGACTGAAAAGACTAAGTCTGCATTCGCTAGAGAGGCGTAGAGTAAGGGGAGACTTATTTGAGGTGTTTAAGTGGATGAATGGTATAAATAAGGGAGATATTAGCAAGGTACTTAAAGTGAGCGTACAGGATAGAACTAGAAATAATGGTTTCAAACTAGAAAAAACACGTTTCAGTATGGAAATCGGTAGAAATTGGTTTGGTAATAGAGTAGTAGACGAATGGAATAAGCTACCTAGTAAAGTAGTTGCTGCCTCTTCCATTGAGAGTTTCAAGCATAGGCTAGATAAGCATATGACAAATAAGGGGTGGATATAGAATAAAGAAAATATTATAACCAATACTAATTCAAAAAATTTTCTTTTCAGGCTACACTATGATAGTCTCTATTCTCCTTTCACACTTTCCTGTAAAATGTCCACGCCAGTTTTTCTATACGGCGTGGTGTTCTTTCTGACTTTTTCCTGCCGGCTTCGGCTGGAGGGTTTGGAGGGCGGGGGAGAGCCTTCTTCTTTGCTATCCTTATCTCATTCTAGTAGTTCAGTTACTTTTCTAGGAGCTGCCTAGCATGGGCCAACCGGCCTACTGCAGTTGTCCTCTCTTCTTATGTTCTTATGTTCTGGGAAGCACGTCTGCCTGCCACGGAGGTCAAGGACATAATGAAGAGGGTGTATGTAGGTGAAGTGGAGGGAGGGAGAGGGAGGGGTAGACCGAGGATGAGGTGGAGGGATGGAGTTGAGAGGTATATGAGGGGGGGGTGAGTTGGGGGGAGGGTAGTCAAATGGTGGATGACAGAGCGACTTGGAGGCGTTTTGTCTGCGGCCATTCTTTGCGGGATTAGGGCGTCGGGCCATAGATAGATAGATAGATCTATCGTTGGATAAATCAATAATTATATGGTGTCACGGTAGGGTCAGGCTCCATATTACCTCACCCTTACCAGCTTACTTCGGCATTTGTCAGGTTAATATACATAATACATTCACTGTTATGTCCATCCATCTCTCTCATTCTCCTCATCTCACCCTGTTTACTCCCCTCTCATCATCATCATCATCATCATCATCATCATCATCATCATCATCATCATCATCATCATCATCATCATATTTCCCAGTTCTGTATTATATAACCATCTTTTTTTTTTTTTTTTTTTTTTACATACTACATAAATGTAAGATGTGTTGTACTTCATGAATATAGGATATGGCTGTATGATAGGCCAGCCAGTTGCAAGTAATGGTGTGTGTGTGTGTGTGTGTGTGTGTGTGTGTGTGTGTGTGTAATTCACCGGGTCGGTCAGAATCACTTGATGGTCGTGATCGTCAGCTTTTACCCTCCCGAAAGGGAGCTGAGAGCTCATATAGTCCGATCTAAGGGCAAGGCTGTGACCACACACGCACACACCAGTCCCCTTGCTCAAGGGGGACAGTAACCACCCACTTCGTCAGTGAAACTTTTCGCAACGTGTGTGTGTGTGTGTGTGTGTGTGTAAACTTAACCCATTAGCTGTGGTGGCTTCTCTTCAGTTAACATATAATCGCTTACTGTATGCTGAAGTATATATACATATATATTTATTTTCCGGTCACAGCGTTCATCTAGCACGTCATATACTGTTCAGTTCTGCCGAGTTGCTCTTAGCTGAACGTATCGATGTAACGTTAGCCAAAACAAAATACCGTCTTTGTAACTAATTCGCATCTTACAGTTTCGATATCTAATCTCATTGTTCGTACATCACGATACTTTAGGCAGACAAGAAAATAATCTCCCGAAATAGAAAACGCTAGTTACATGGATAACTGATATATTTTTCGTTCCTGGACTAGGCACATTTTACCCCTCTCCTATTCTGTCCTACTTTAGCCTAAACCAACCCATCCTAACCTACTTTTCTCTGCCCTACACTACCCTACCCCAGCCTACCCTGCCCTAGCGTTCCCTACCCTATCCTACCGCTGAGGTCTCCTGTAGGGATACTCGTTCTTCGGTTTTTGCCAGGCTTAGGGAGGTGGAGGAGATTAAGGTGTTGGACATCCGTTCTGGGGGCGGAGAGACTTACAACATCCCTTTGTCTTGTTGTAAACTTTTGGTCTACCCTTTCCCTGTCATGACACTTCTCCGGAGTCGATAATATTCCCCATGCAGTGCTGAGGTACCTGGATGATGAAGCAGTGTCCTTCCTCCTGAGTCTTATAAATAGAATTTGGAGAGATTCGTCCACTCCTGCTTCTTGGCGGGGGGCTGTTGTCCTACCGTTTCACAAGCCAGGTATTGCAGGTCACCATCTTGGTTTGCGTGGTAGGTTGCCTTTACTGATTATGGAATTTTTCCGTATTGGTGCTACCTTGTTTCCCTCATATCCTCAAGAGGAGGGAGTGCCTCAAACTAGTGTCCTTAGTGTCACCGTATTTGCTAAAGTTCAGGAAGATTTTGTTGGCTCTGTTCCGGAGGGAGTGTCTGCCTCGCCGTATCCTCGCTATCCACATCCGTTTGGGTACAGGGTGAAGGCTGCCATGGGGGATGTGGATGTTCCAACCTTTCTTGTTTGTCCTGTGCGTGTACCAAGGATGGCTCCCTGGCTCCTCTCAGGGGTGCAACCGTGTGTTTACTTTCCTGAGAGAGGGGCCTTTCTTTCCTCACAGGCGGCTCTTTGCTATTTTTTTAGAACATGCTTCCTCTCACAGTGTCTCGATTCTCGTATGTACTGATGGATTGAAATCCCGTGAGGGGACAGGCTTGGGTGTTATATTTCCCGATTTCATTCGTGGTAGGAGTCTTCCCCCCATCGTATCTACTTTTATCGCAGAACTTACTGCTATTTTACTCGCAGTCAAATTGATATGTAGCTTCCCTCCTGTTTGTTATACAGTTTTTAGCGACTCTGCCGATCTCCATTTTGTGTTTTCCCGTCCAATCCTCTTTTGTTGTCTACAGTGTTTTAGAATGGGTGTGCTTGCTAGGGACTGCTTTGTGGTTTTGTACCATTTTGGGCAATGAGCATGCTGACGCTCTGGCAAAGGCTGCTGCCTCTCGCCCATCCTCACCTCTCCCCTGCCTCGCTCAGTGATATTCATCTAACCACTCACTGTTTGCTCCCACTGGCAGAGTAGGTGGGATGCGGTGGGGGCCAACAAAATGTGTGATATTTGTGGGTAAACGGGCCCCTTCATTTGCCGAGGTCTGAATGCAGGTGGGAGACGGCTTTATGCTGGCTCCGAATGGGCCCTTCCTGGTTCTCTCATTGATTTTTAATGGAGGACTCTCCCCCTACTTTCTGTGTGGAATGCTTCGTCCCCCTGACTCTTCGGCTTTTGCTGATGGTGTCCACTGTTGGGGAATTGCGCCATCGTTACCTCTCTGAGCACCGGGCAGGAGAGGGATTGTAGTCTTCTGTTGGTACTTGGAGAGGATGCTTGTTGTGGTGGAGGGGGAAACCTTTGCTTGGTGTAGGCAGCTGCACTACCGTGTAAAATTTAGTATACAGTGGTTTTAGTGTTCTTAGTGTTTTTCTTGTTTTAATTATGAATTGTATTTTTTTTCTGTGTGTGTGTGTGTGTGTGTGTGTGTGTGTGTGTGTGTGTGTGTGTGTGTGTGTGTGTTTGTGTGTGTATTTCATCTTTTCGAGTGCTTTTATTCTCGTTGTCGTCCGGCGGCATATGACCCTGGTTGTTGTATCGCCAGATTTTATTGTATATACTTATTCAGTTCAATTTACCCTACCCTACTCTTCTCAACCCTACACTAGCCTACCTCAGCCTACCCTACCCTACCCTGCCATTGCCGACCCAACTCTACCCTACTTTAACCTCCCCTCCCCTGTACAGCCCTTTCACCACTACATTACTTTTCCTGTTTTCTTCTCTCTACCTTCGGATGATTTTCTTCACCTCTACAGTAGAGAGAAATTTCGAACTGGAAGGGTTAAATACTGCCATCATCAACCCCATCTCTATCAGGGGATCTCCTAAGCTGAATAAAATCATGCGGTCAGCTAGGACAATGTAAATAAGTTGTTCTCGGCTTGAAAGATTAAATGATTCTGTCCCGTCATCCTAAGAGGGTTTTCTGAAGCTGTAGGATATCGTCAGAAGCTAGCAAAGAGTAAAAGTGACATCCGCAAACCGAGAGCTCTGCGTCCAGCGCTCCGCGGTTCAAGTCCCAGAGGTGGACAGATGTTTTGACGTGTAGACGTTACCAGGGCGTAGTTTGGTGGCCTACCCTTAAATATTCTGGACTAATGGTGGTCAAGCCTCGTGCCCCTGCGCTCCACCACATAAAAAAAATAAAAATAAAAAGGAAAGCCAAGGGTCATGAATGAACTAAAGGACTGAACTAAGCGGGGATGAACAAAAATCGTAGAGAAGATCGCCCCAAATCTGATGAGACAGTGTAGTATAACTGAGTGAAATAGGCGTTGGATATGACGGAACTATTATGATTTGTAATTATAATATGGAGTCCTAACACCCTGTCCAAACCGACCCAATCCTACCTCACCCTGCAAAAACCGACCCAATCCTACCCCACCCTGCCAAAACCGACCCAATCAAACCCCACTCTGCCAAAACCGACCAAAATCCTAACCCACGCTGCCAAAACCAACCAAAACCTATTCTATACTCTGTCATAACCGACACAATCCTACCTCACCCTGACAAAACTGAACCAGTCCTACCCCACCCTGCCAAAACTGACCCAACCTTACCCCACCCTGCCAAAACCGACCCAACCTTACCCCACCCTGCCAAAACCGAACCATTCCTACCCCACCCTGCCAAAACCGACCCAACCTTACCCCACCCTGCCAAAACCGATCCAACCCTACCCCACCATGCCAAAACCGACCCAATCCTACCCCACCCTGCCAAAAAAGACTCAATCCTGCCCCACCCGGCCAAAACCGACCCAACGCTACCCCACCCTGCCAAAACCGACCCAATCCTACCCCACCCTGCCAAAACCGACCCAGTCCTACCCCACCCTGCCAAAACCGGCCCAATCCTACGCCGCCCTGCCAAAACTAACCCAACCTTACCCCACCCGGCCATAACCGACCCAACGCTACCCCACCCTGCCACAACCGTCCCATCCCTACCCTACCTTAACCAAACCAGTCTTATCTAACTCATTGTCCACATTAACACTTTTTTCCATATTCATCTTTCTTCCTCCAGACGATTTTCTTCAACTCTGGAGAGAAATTTCCTACTGGAGGGGTTAGATACAGTCACCATCAACCCTTTCACTACGAGGGGATCTCCTAAGCTGAATAAAATCGTCCGGTTACCTAGAACAAAGTAACTAAGTCATTCTCTGTCTGAAGGGGTTATTGTGTCTGTCCCATCATCCCGAGAGGGTTTCTTTAAGCTCCAGGAAATCGTCTAAAGGTAGCAGTGTAAACATGACGTCAGCGCTTGGTCTAGGCGCCACAGATCGAGTCCGGAGGTGAACAAAGGTTTTTACATCATATAGACGCTTTATATTTTATATTTTGCAACTTTCAGAGGCATTTACTCAGCTTTAGGAGTCTTATGGATAGGCTTAATCAAACGTATCGAACCTCCCATGTTAGAAAAAATAGCTTACAGAAATGCGTCCTCGTACTGAAGGGACGGAATGGACAGATCGAGTGACTAAGATATTGAATTATGTATATGACTGGGTTTGTTATTACTATTATTATTATTATTATTTCAGGCAAATGTCCCAGGCTTCTAGACTGGCTGACTAGCGAATATTATTAAGTCTCCCGTGGCTCCGTGCTCCTTCCACTCAAGAGCCTGCACTTCACGCATTCCACGCACAAGATGGCGCCACCGCTGCATTCCTGCGAAGACGAGAGGTCAAGAGGACGACACTTGCTTTTTGTTTGTTTGTTTACTGTTATTGCTTAAAGTTGTGATCCCTCCATCTTGAATGCTCAGTTGTAACTATAGATAACTAGAATACGATGCTAGTCACGAAGAAGGGCTATGAAAAGATATAGAGCTCGTAGTATTTTTTCTTTTAACTAAGATACATGAAATAAGCTGCAAAAATACGAAAATACGAGCTTACTTAATGTAAATGAATTATAGTACGTTCAGGATGGAGGGAAGGCATTTTGTATTTTGTTTGTGATGTTATAGTGTCTCTCAGGATCCTAGGATCCTCTCTCGGCTGAACCCAATTGTCTGGCGTCAGCTGGAACATGATGCTAGAGTTATGTCGGTCGTGATGGGGTTAATGGTGACGGTATTGACACTGTCAGGCTCCTATGACTCACTCAGTCGAATAAAATCGTCTGAGTCAGCTGGAATGGGGTACTAGAGTTGTCCCAAGCACCAGAGGGTTAAGATTCTTAACCCTCTGGTGCTTGGGACAACTCTAGTATTCCATTCCAGCTGACAGACGATTTTGTTCGGCTGAGTGAGTCATAGGAGCCTGACAGTTACTACACTCACCATTAACCCCCGCATGACCGGCATAACTCTGGTATATCATGTTCCAGGTGACGCCAGACAATTTGGTTCAGCCGAGTGGGTCTGGGGCCTGGGGGGGCACTAAATGATAATATCCAAAAAATATTAAAGGGGGGGCTATATCAATTTTTGCCACAGGAGGTATACCAAAATTGGACTTTTTAATAAAACCCCCTCCTCTCTCACTCCCTGTGTTTTGTATGTCCCTCTCTGTCTGCCTGTGGTGTGTCTGTCCCACCCTCTGTGTGTCTACTGTGTGAAGGTGGCTGTGTACGTGTCTTGATGTGTGTATGTATGTAGTAGTGTGTGTGTGTCTACTGTGTGAAGGTGGCTATGTACGTGTCTTGTGTGTGTTAAGTAGTGTGTGTGTCTTGATGTGTGTTGTAGTGTGTGTGTATGTATGTAGTAGTGTGTGTAAGTGTCTTGGTGTGTGTGAGCTGAAGTGTAAGTATGGGGCCTTGTGGTTTTAAGGAAAGCCTGCTACGCAAACTTCCCTCAGCCACATTTTAAAGAAACCTCTATCACACCGGGACTTGAACCCGGGTCTTCCTGATCAGCAGGCCAGTACCATGCTGACCATGCTACCGCGGTCCCACTAGTATATCGGCTAAAACTTCTACTGTATTTTATTTCTTTACATGTTTACAAAAAATGGGAAATTGAACAACATGCACAGACTAAACTAAATTGTCATGTACCTATTAATGTCGCTTTAGGAGGAGATATCTCGAAATTCCCTGAGCTACTTGGAATACCTAAGCCTGCAGTTTAATGCTAATCATGAACAAGTGCTATGGAAAGAATATAGAGCAGTTGCTACTTATATAAAGGGAGAAAGTAAAAACTGCAACTTAGACTGCTATCCAACGGCAGGACTTAAACGATTAACCATATATTACATAAACTTAACACACTGAGTGACACAGAAACTAAACATATGATACAAATTCTTTAATGAAACTTATAATGAGAGTACAAATGACAAAATATACACTGCACAGGAAGACAGTACAGTACTCATTGGTCATACCTTCCGTGCGAACTCAGAGAATGAAAGCCTATCTGTTGTACCGATTTATAAACGGAAGAGATGAATCGCTAAATTTGATCCACAGTAAAAAATAATAATAATAATGAATACATAAAACAATAAAGACAAACCATATAGACTACATGTCCACCCTAAACTGACAAAAACCTAGCATCTCTCCACCTTGAATGCTGAGCTGTTTCTAGAGATAAAGACTAGATTATCATGCAAATCACAATGAAGATCTATGGGGAGGATGCAAAACCATAATACTGTCTTATTCTGCCACTTAGATACAGGAACTAAGCAGCAGAAGGACTAAAATTTGTCAAGGTGAGCCAACTACAATGACACAGATGAAGTCTGAGATTATATAATGTGTAATCATGAACTGATTGCATCATTCAGTAAAGATTACAAAAGGAAAAGCTATCAAATCTGAAAGTTGGTGAGTGGGGTGTGCCTGCTGAGATAGATGAGAATGGGAGTGCGTTAGTGGACATTTGTGCTAGGAGGGGGTTGGTGATAGCCAATACCCTCTTCAGGCATAAAATGATCCACAGGTATACATGGCGAGTGATGAGAAGGGTGGGTGGTGAACTGAATGAAAGGAAGGCAATGATTGATTATGTGTGTGTGGATGAAAGGATGCGAAGATGTGTAATGGATGCAAGAGTTTATAGAGGTTGGGGGAGTGGACTTTCTGGCCACTAATTGGTGGTGGCCAGAATTAAAATTCAAGTAAGATGGAGGAATAGAAGAAGGGAAAGACGAGAGGAAGGAGTAGTTGCAAGGAGAGTGGAAGGTTACAAGAGGATGAGAAAAAGGCAGAGTATAAGAGAGAAGTGGAGGAACGATTGGGCAAATATGAATTGGAGCAGATGGGGGACGTGGAAGGTGTGTGTAGAATATTTACAGACGAAATATGTGCAGCATGTGATGTGGTGTGTGGAAGGAAGAGAAGACGAAGGGGGGTGCAAGGAACAGCGTGGTGGACTGAAGAGGTGAGACAGGCTGTGGCACAAAAGAAGAAAGCATACAATGAATGGATGAGAAATAGGGGCGTGGAAGAAGTTGAGAGGCGGAAGAGAGAGTTATATGTAGAAAGAAAGAGAGAGGTGAAAAGATTAGTAAGAGAGAGTAAGAAGAGAGTGGATGAGGAATTTGGAAGGAATTTGAGTGTAAAGTGGAGGGACTGTAAGAAAATGTTCTGGAAAGAGGTGAAAAGAGTAAGACAGGGTGGAAGTGAAGTTAGCAGGGGAGTGAAAGATAAAAATGGTAGATTACTAGTGGAGAAGGGAGAAAAAGTGATCAGATGGAGAGAACACTTTAAGGAATTGTTGAACATAGATGATGGAAATAATGCGAGTATAAGTGGCTGGGGAATGGCTGGGAGGAGGAGGGAGGTGAGAAGACAGGAAGAAATCAGTAGGATAGAAGTTGTGGAAGCAATGAAGAAAGTTAAATCTGGGAAAGCCCCAGGAATTGATGGAGAGTGTGGTGAAATGCTGAAGCATGGAGGAGAGATAGTAGTAGAATGGATGTGGAAGATGTGCAGATTGGCCTGGGAGGAAGGTAGAGTCCCGGAGGATTGGAAGTCAGGTATAATTATTCCCTTGTACAAAGGAAAAGGGGAAAAAGAAGTGTGTGGTAATCATAGGGGCATTTGTCTTCTTAGTATAATAGGAAAAGTGTATGGTAGGATACTTATTGACAGAGTTAGAGAAAGAACAGAGAAATTAGTTGGAGAAGAACAGGGAGGCTTTAGGAAGGGAAGAGGTTGTGTAGATCAGATATTCATTCTTAGATCTTTAGTGGAAAAGTTTCTAGAGAAGGGAAAGAAGTTGTATGCGGCTTTCATGGATTTGGAGAAAGCATATGATAGGGTGGATAGACAAGGATTTTGGAAAGTGTTAAGAATATATGGAGTAGATGGGAAGTTGTTGAATGCTGTGAAGAGTATGTACGATGGTGCGAAGGCTGCAGTGCGTGTGGATGGTGAACTAAGTGAATTTTTCTCTTTGAAAGTTGGGTTCAAACGGGGATGTGTCATGTCTCCATGGTTGTTCAATCTGTACATGGATGGGGTAATAAAAGAGGTACAAGGTAGGGTAGTGGATGTTGGAGTGGCCCTGGTGAAAGAGGATAGTGTCTGGAAACTTCCTGTACTGTTGTTTGCAGATGATACTGTGTTGTTGAGTGAAGACGAAGGAGAGCTGCAAGGCTTGGTGGATGAGTTTGAGAGAGTGTGTAAGAAACGGAATCTAAAGGTGAATGTAGGGAAGAGTAAAGTGATAGTCTTTGAGAGAGGTGAAGTCAGTGAATGTACAGCGAGGTTGGATGGTGAGGAATTGGAAAATGTGAGTACTTTTAAGTACTTGGGTAGTGTGATGAGTAAGGATGGAGGTTTGGAGGGTGAAGTGCTTGAAAGGGTACAGCAGGGAAGAAAGGTTGTTGGTTCTTTGAAAGCAGTGATAAGAAACAGGGAAGTGAGCATGGAAGTGAAAAAGTTACTACATGACAGTATTGTGATACCAACTCTAACGTATGGAAGTGAAGCTTTGACGTTGTTGGAAGGACACAAGTCAAGAGTGAGAGCAGTGGAAATGAGTTATTTAAGAGGAGCCTGTGGAGTCACATGGAGAGACAGGCTGACGAATGAGGATATAAAGGAGCGTTGTGGTGTGGATGTGGATGTGATAGGAAGCGTTAGGAGAACACACTGAGGTGGTTTGGCTATGTGGAGAGGATGAAGGGTGAAAGACTGACGAAGAGAGTGTATGTGAGTGAGGTGGAGGGGGGAAGAGGGAGGGGGAGGCTGAGGATGAGATGGAGGGATGGGGTGGAGAGGTATATGAAAGACGGGGGTGTGAGTTGGGAGCAGGGCAGTGAAATGGCGGGGGACAGGGCGACTTGGAGGCGATTTGTTTGTGGCCACCCCAAACGGGATTGAGGCGTCTGGCAATAGATAGAGATAGATAGAAGATTAAATAACTAAAGCTAACACTGATTTGAACTAATACACATCTGGTCCACAGGTCGTGCTGGAGTCTGCTGCCTTGACGCTGCTTCCTTGCCACACTGGTCATACCCGGCTGAAGTTTGGTCTGCCCTGCTGTGAGAAGCCTGACGGTGGTGTGGTGTCTTCCCCTACTCTGAGATGCCTGGTGGTGTGGTGCTGGTGGCGGCGGCGGCGGCGGCAGGGTGTCGTGTCTTCCCCAGCCGTGAGATTACTTGCTGCTGCTGCTGGTGATCTGCCCTGACCTGCCGAGAGAAGCCTGGTGGTGATGGTGTGATCTGCCTTGCAAGTCCAGGATGTTCTGTGGACAAATGCTACTTTTGAATGCATATTTTATATTGCTGTCTCTGTTAATGTATTTTGTACTGAAGTATTAATAATGAAAACTTAAATTTTCTGTCTTGTTTCATTACCTTTTTAACTGTGGCTTTGACTTAATATAGGTGATAAGTATATTGCGCTCTGCAGTCTTGTGTGTTGTGGGGACGGCTTTTGTGATGAGCTAAGACATTCTGATCGCTTCACCAAATTACTGCTCAGCCGTGTGATCAGTGGACATAAAAGATTATACAATACAATGATATACAGCTAAGCATAAAAAAGGTTATGGGAATTCTCCACCATGCAATCAATGGACCTAAATTAAAGCCTATATTATAAAGCTAAGCCTGAAGAGGGTTGTGGGAAATATATAATGATGCAGGGTAGACACTGGTAATGTTCACTGAGCCGTGCCCGCAACACACAAGAACTGGGTGGCGTAATATATGGACCACCTTGTATAATGATAGGCCGTAAGTGTGTGCTGACCCACAAACTTGCCATCAATGCCCCGTCATAACTATTACTGTGTCTTGTAGGAAGCACAAAGAAAACAGGCCACAGAATACCTCCTTGTCTCTCGTTCCTCCTACACAAACATACACGCCTTTCACTTTAACTTGACACAGAGTTTCATTTACAGCATATGAGAATGTCACGCAGATCAGTAGCAGAAACAGCCAATACTACAGCCCTACATTCTTTCCACAGCACTCATTCGTGACTACCATCATATTCTAGTGATAACTATCGCTACTACTCGGCAAACTGTATGGAAACTATAAGCTATCTGTCTATCCATCTATCTATAGCCAGACGACTTAATCCCGTAAGAGGTGGCCACAAACAAGTCGCCTCTATGCCACCCTGTCCCCCGTCATTATGCATCACTCCCCCTAATTCACACACACCCTCTCTCATATACATCCCAACTCCATCCTCCACTTATAAGTAATACATTAAAACAACCGTGAATTACTGCCGCACAAGCTGAGCCCTAATCTTACCCACCACAAACACGAAGAAGCTTTAAAGAACAGAAAACAATACCTTGATAGCAGAAGACACTAAGACCACAAGTACTGACAGCCTACACCAAGAAACATAACTAATTTCAGTCAGAGACCAAGTGAATATGAGAGGCACACAGTTCATCACTTCAACTCAAGATCCGTCCCACCTTTGTAACCTTATGTTGCATCATCCTCTCCACAAACAAAATCGAACAACCGCCCAACACTACACAGAGTATCTTTGCAACATATCCCCTCCTCCACCCGACTCTACACTTCCCAGACACATTCACATACTCACAAACACCCCAGCCAGCCAAACCTTTCTGCCAAACACATACATAAACACACAGACACCCCAGCCAGCCAAAACTTTCTATACCAAACACATACATAAACACGCAGACACCCCAGCCAGCCAAAACTTTCTACCAAACAGCATCCTTCATGTGCCACCACCAGGCATACACCCTTCAGACAGTATCGAACCCAGAGACACGAGCACACCAACCTTCCCTGCTACAATACTAACACAAAATATAACACACATACAATCTCCTGTGCTCATACTACAAAGTGGCACCCCCACACCACAGCACACCCACTCACTTCCTGCACCACACCACCACAACACAGACAGTCCTTCAACATAGCACTGGGTTCACATCCAGAGGAGCCTAAGATGTAACAAGAACAACAACAACAACTCAGGCCAAGTAAGAATGAAACGAGTATAGTTACGAAAGGAAAATTATTTCGAGTTATTTTGTAAGCGCTTCGGGTACATAGAGTTACAAGGCCGCAGGGAACGAACTGCATACCGAGGGTGTAATACTACGGCGGCTTAGGGGGCTTTATACCACCTTTTCTTCAGTGATTTATTGTTCAAGCGAGCGAGCGTAGAGAGCAAGCAAGCGAGAACACTATATGACATGGTATAATAGGGTGGCAGAGAACAGCACCAAGACTGTGTTGTCTAGGAAACTATTAAAGCAACAACAGATCTATGGACATCATTAGAAACCTAGTAAAAAAAATAATAGGAGTTACTTGAGGGACCTTTCTCAAAATTTGCCGCGCCAGTTCTGATGAAAGGAAAATAAACGTACCAAACTGAGCACCAGAACCGAGTTATTTTAGTTTTTAAAACTACTGCTGATCTGTTCAGACAGCTGGAAAGCTTATGAAGAAGCAATTGGTACTACTTAAGTTAAACTGACTTAGCTTTTAACATCAAGCGAGATGGATGGATGGATGGACGGACGGATGGGTGGATGGATGGATCGATGGATGAATAGGTGGATGTGGAATCGTGGATGCTTGGACCGATGGTAGAGTTCCTGCTGTTTCGTTCTTCCACCTGCCGACAAAAATCATCATCAATATCATCATCATCATCATCATCATCATCATAGCTGTCGTCATTATCATCATCATCATTATATACACCGTCATTCTCATTATCATTACCATTCTCATCATCATCATCAATATCATATTATCATCATGACCTACCTATCTATTTATCTATATCGGTTTACCTATAGCCAGACTCCTTAACCCCGCAAGGGGTGGCCACAAG
>NC_137070.1:709872-712372 GCF_032717465.1 Coenobita brevimanus | reverse complement strand
CTTGCTCATCACAATGCTTCGAAATTGATGAGCCTCTCGCTCGGACATGACGGCTGACTGAACCTTTATCTTTGTCTTGTACCCCTGACCTTTTACTGAATGCTATAAAAAAAAAAAAAATACTTCATCCTAACCTAACTCAAAGTCTAATGACAGAGATGATCTGCTCGCTTGACTTCCCTGCGCACCTTTTGTGACGCAACAGATTAAGTCGGGGTGGGCTTCCTATTCAGAGAAAGCAGTAAAATGGATGGGTAACTGCGAACAATTAGTCACTGTCCGCTGACTCTTCCTGCTTGGATTCCAGCGACAACGTTCCCGAGTACGTAAGGGCTTGTTTAGAATGGTAAATTCAAAATCTTTCTAAGGAAATAAGATAATCTGCTGACTTTTCCTTATAATCTTGCTAACAGACAGGCAGGCAGACAAAGGCGGGCAGGCAGGCAGTCAGGGAGGCAGAAAAGGCAGACAGGCAGGCGGTCAGGTAGACAGACTGATAGATAGATATATAAACCTGGCCAAACACACAGCTTCATCGGGCTTTCTCGGTTGACTGTAATAACATCCACTAGTAGCAGAAGCAACGATTTTTTTTTTTTCTGGCCGCTTTTCTGATTACATATTTTGTTATCAGCCATACTCGTACCAGATCACGTCAGTTAACAATGATGTGCGTATCTGAGGATTAATAAAGCTTTAGTTTCACTCTGTATATGAGAAAAAAAGGCAGTGAAAACATCGATAGTACCCCCCAACAGTCTAATACCACAGCCTTCTCCCATTCGCCTCTGTCTACGTTTTTTCCTTTAACCATTCTTATCCCCAAATGGAGAGTTGTGGCAGACTCCTGTATTCCATAAACTAGCATGTTATTCGCTCTACGTACAGATTATCATGCGAAAATCTTGCACGTCATTGGCCACGAGATTTTAGGTAAAGAGATTTTGAAGTGATGTAGGGGCTGGGAACTCTCCATCTTGACTGCTCTTGGTCTGGGAGTTTACTGTTAGTAGTAGTCGTAGTAGCAGTGTTAGTAGTAGTAATAGTAGTTTGAGAGATCAGCATTCCATCCTTCATTGACGAATTGTATGGAATCTTCAGGCTAGAAATGTCTGGTAGAGTTACGACATGTGAGCAGTGACTGGCTTGATCGGTTCCTTTTAATTCAATAGACGACATTTTGAGCATTATCTCAGCTCTTGGTATCTCTGCACTTCTAAGCTTTCACAGTTTTCCAACCAGATTTTCATATAGTAACTTGTCTTAAGGGTACTACTGAGCCTCCATGACTAACACAGATAGTGGAGTACCAACATATCCAGTACTCCAGTGCTAGGGAGGCCATGTGGGGTGCTTTTGGTCATGCCTGAGTTCGCTGGCTTTTCTTTGGTTTGTTCTTAAATTCTGGCGTCCTTAATTAACCCATTATGTACTCAGAGCATTTTCACAGAATGCTTACTTAATTATGCTTGTTATTTACGGCTAATATTTAAGCCTGTTAACATTTCAAAAGGGTAATTACACAAGATACCAGTTATTTATTTGATGACATGCTCAGGTTAGGAGAGAAACTAAGACATAATTGTATTTCACGTTTATTTATATCAACATCTACACTTCGTGGCTTTGGAAAGACAATGTTAGGTCGTTTCGAAGACTGGTGAGTAGAGAGGGACTGGCGGGGATGTGTGGTGGTGTGGGGCGGGATATGGTGACACACTGCAGTAAAGAAATGCCACATAGCTCTCTGTTGGCTGCTCCTGTTACTGGCCGTTCGTCACCCATGCGAAAGGATTAATATCTTAGTTAACCTTCACTGCCACAGATCTTTCGTAGGTTAAATAGAATCTTGAGATATTAAGATTTAGAAAGAAAAATATGATTAGGATTCTTTTGGTTAAAAATCATAACACAACCAGGGTCTTCTGTGTCATATTCCACTGCATGTGACTTTGGAAACTTCGTGGCGACTTGGCTGTGTGTGTGTGGGGGGGGAGGGGCTGGGTGTGTGGACATGTGGCTGTGTGAATGCTAGACTGGCTACGTGCGTGCGTGTGTGTGTGTGTGTGTGTGTGTGTGTGTGTGTGTGTGTGTGTGTGTGTGTGTGTTTCACCCAAGATGAATTTTACTGCAAGAGAAGCTCATTTAAATTGAGGGTAAATGCTTGTGGTTATAATTACACTCTTCCTCCTTGGTATATCTGTCCCATTGTCTGTCACTGTCGTATGGCAAGCTTTATGTTTTTATCTGAAAGTTTTTCTCCCAAGGTAGGTAGAAAGCGCAACACGTCTTCTGGTAGATTCACAGACTCTTACCATCAGCTCTGTGTTGTAAGTTGGGTTAGTTTTTGCAGTATGGATAAGAACAGGAAAGTACAGATGCTTCCAATGACTCTTACTCGTCCTACAAAAAGATAGCTTACCTGCGACAGTTAAATGTTTGCAGGGAAGGAAGATATGTTCTGGAGCTGAAAGGGTGAATATTCAAAGGCTGTGAGGAG
>NC_137070.1:674872-704872 GCF_032717465.1 Coenobita brevimanus | reverse complement strand
AGTGGCTTTTGATATTTCGTGACACCTCTTCTTTAGACATTCATTTTGTGCATTAAACCTCGATATCTCCTTGTATGTTATTAATTCCAGGTATGTCGACACTGAAAGTACATAAGCAGTATAGAAGAGATTGCTAAAGTGTGACATGCAATATAAATCGCTAAAGAATATGTGTTACGAAGCAGTCTATGTTACTTAGAATACTGGTCTACGAAAAGAGACTTGGTTTATGGGAAAGGGGATAGAATGGAGGCAAATTGCAGTACTAAAGGAAGGAAACGAGGAAGAAGAAGGGTAAGGAGGAGAGAGAGGGAAGTGTATGAAAAATGAAGAAAGCCGAGAACGAGAACAACAAAATAAGAGAGGTAAGTGAAAGTCAAGAGAAGAGTAGGAGATGCCAAGAGTCAACAGAAAGCGAAAAGAAAAACAGAAGGGGCAAGTGATATTTAAGGGACTGATATGAAAAACAAGGACTAAACAGGGAAGGAGAAAAAAGACAAAAGTATATGGTGAGTTGATGAGGCTAACGACAGAGAAGAAACTGAAGGATTACATTATGTGACAGTGAATTAAATGAGAACCTGAATTAAAAGGAAATGAGGCAAAAATAGGACTACGGTTGTGATGACAGAAAAGGGAGGTTGCAGTTGATTTCACAAGTCCGTGGTACAGCGGGTGGTACATGATGGGGGGATATAAGAAGAACAGTTGTAAGTTTCTGTATGGTATAGTACATGTAGGAGAATGGCAGGATATAACTTCTTAAAATGGTTAGACTATGGTGTTAGCTAAGCAGTCTCTCTGTGTCCACAAAGGCTGATAGTCCAAACATCAAGAATTTCTGAATCTGATTATACTCGTACATGAGACAAAGCGCACACACACACACACACACACACACACACACACTCGCTGGTGCAGCGGTAACGTTCTCGCTTGCCAACTGGTGGACGGGAGTTCGCGCCTCGCTCAGGTTGCGAAAAAGTTTCACTGACGAAGTGGGTAGTTACTGTCCCCCTTGAGCAAGGGGACGGGTGTGTGAAGGTCACAGCCTTGCCCTTAGATCGGACTATATGAGCTCTCAGCTCCCTTCCGGGAGGGTAAAAGCTGACGATCACGACCATCAAGTGATCCTGACCGACCCGGTGAATTACACACACACACACACACACACACACACACACACACACACACACACACGGCAACAGAAAGAGAAGTACATGAGCCATCCTTTGGGGTCTTTATCAAGCTGCAAATTACAGTGACCACCTGATCGTGGCGTCTGGAGTCGAGTGCAGCTGAGTTTGGCTCTTCGTGTCTGGGTGACCTTCTTGATAAGTTCATTCTTTATGCAACCAGATGATTTCATTTCATCCAAGTGACATTTTAGATACTTTGTTCTTGCTTCTGCTATACAAATTTTACTTTAACTTGGCATAAAATTGTCTTCTTTGCACCTAGAATGCTTAGTTATAACAATATATTAACACTGGAATATGGTGCTAGTCAGGAAGAAGTGCCATGGAAAGAATGTAGACCCATAACATTGTCTTTTTCTGCCGATGAGCTACGTGAAAAAGCCGAGAAAGGATGAAAATCTGGCTCAAGTTAAGATGAAAGGACTATAGACGATTTTATTCAACTTGAGAAAGGCCACTCGCATTGAAGGGGTTTATCAATGCTTATTTTAACCCTTCCAGTTGGGAAAATCTGTCTTAGGCTGAAGAAAATCGTTAGCAAAGGGCCAGCATGAAATGAGAGACACCCCTGGCCTCAAAGGCTTGCTCTACCATATTTTTTTCCTGATGCGATACATTTTAGGACTTGTAACTATAATAATTTTGTTTTCACCTAACGGGACCGGACTGGACGGGACCACTCTCACGACATGAATACTAAGTCGCAGTTCTGTAAGTTCGATGCAACTTAGCTATGGGGTAGGAATGAGTCTCCTTGGTTGCTGGTCAGATCGACCTTCCAATCTGACTAAAACTCTTGGCTATCAGCTGGGCTGAGAGGGCGATGGGTGATCATTGTCAGGTTAGAGAGAGAGAGAGAGAGAGAGATGAGACGCTATAATGCCTCCATGACATGGACTCTGGATTACCTTAACCCTTCAGAGACGTATTTTGTATTTTATCACTGCTAACCTAAGATGATTTTATGCCACTTAGCAGAGACTTTTTGATCTGATAAAGTATGAAATAGCCTATTCAATAGGAGTAGCCTTTCCTAAGCTGCATCAAACCGTGCATATGGATCCAAAAAAAAGAATGTCACCTGATTCAACTTTTCTTGGTATAAGAGAAATCCAGAGGAGCAATGAGATATATAATTACTAAATAAATAGATACGTAAATAAAACTAATATCAATAAACACTTTGTCACTCTGGCTCAGAATTAATTACCGGTATTTTATATTTCATTCCAGCCAACACCATACGACTGGATGCAGTTCAGGTAACATACAACAGCTATGGCACTGAAACCACTGACCATGATATATTTAACCACTTGATTACAATGACATTCTTTTCTTTGTATCAGTCTAGTCACCACCAGATCATTTCTTTTAATTCTAGAAAGAACTCCTTTCAGTGAGGATATTAATGAAGGCTGTATCTAACCTCTGCTAATTTAAAAGTAAAAAATCTCTATCAGTCAAGAGGTTAATGAAAGCTGCATTTATCCTCTCTAGTTTGGAAATGACCTCTGTTGGTGAAAAGGTTAATGAAGGCTGCACGTAACATCTCTTAACTTAAAAAAAAAATCAAGACAAGAGGTTAATGAAGGCTGTGTTTATCCTCTCTAGTATGAAAAGATCTGCATCAGTGAAGAAGTTAATGAAAGCTGTATCTAATTCTATCAGTCAAGAGGTTAATGAGGGCTACGTTTATCCTCTCCAGTTTGAAAAGTCCCTAGTTGGCCAATTAAATTGTAATAGCAACATCAACAACAACTACACACTCTGCATTTAGAGTAACAAAGACAATCACAACAACAATAACAATACCAAAGACAGAATTAACAAAAGCAGCCTATGTTCGTATGTACCTTGTGTGTGCCAAGCTGCAAAACTGTGCACGAAATAACAAAAGACTCTCTCTGTTCCAACCCATACTAGCGACAAGATTATCTCAGGCAGACAACAATCCTCCTAGAGTACCGTGGAGTGACATTCTCAAGCTTACTGCAGCTCATTCTTCTCTCTCTTCAACGATTAGAGCTTAGCCGAATGCGACAAGAGTTTTAAGCTGGTGGGGAGGCTTTGTGAGCTATCTGCACTTTATATCACATTAATATCTTTACTTTTAGAGTTTTTGTAATGATCTGGCAGTTTTAAACAGTTTGAGAGAGAGAGAGAGAGAGAGAGAGAGAGAGAGAGAGAGAGAGAAAATAATGACTACCTATTAGGACACCTTGCTTAGTACCAACCTCTACCCGAGATGATGATGACGAGAGAGGCCTTGTCATCTCATATGCTTTGTTTGTCTCTCGTAGTGTAGCTAGGTCTCGATGAATGAAGAGAAAGTGGGGGGGACGCCAAGGTGGGGCAAGTCTTAATTGGGGGAAAGGGTAAGGTGGTGTCAAGTCTTACTCTTAGGGGGGACAGTGTTACACACTGTCCACATATTAAAGAATCCCAAATCTCACATGTGGGGGACCAGCGAGAGGCGAAGGACATGACTGGATGCACTGACACTGAAGGGGTCCAGTGTAGCCTATCTTAACCGAGGGTACACCATAGTCTTTTCACCTTAACTTGGCCTAGAGTCTAGTCCTAGTGTAGTTTATTTCATACAGCTCCGTAGCAGAAAAAAGATATTGCTGCGGCTCTGCATACTTTCCACAGCACGTCTATATGACTAGATGGGAAAGATATCAATTTTAGGCCAAGTTCGAGTGAAAAGAATATAACACACTCACTGTTGGTATATTCTCCTTTGTGGCTCCGAAGTGGCGTCATATACACTCATACACTCACATGATATAATCTCATATATATTCATACACTAAAATGCACCCTCATATACACCCAAACTCTCATATACAGACAATAAATTTACACTCAGATACACTCACATACATTGATACACCCTCACAAGCACTCCAGCACCCTAATATATACACATATACACCCTCAAACACACTCCAGCACTCACATAGAAACCCTTACACAAACTCCAGCACCCTAATATTCTCAGACACACTTATACACACTCACACACACACATACACTCTCATATGCACCTTCATACACACATATTCACCCTCAAACACACTCCAGCACTCTCATACACCTTCATACACACTCATACAGCATGCCAAACACAAGTAGTCGGGATGTGGAATTTACATAGCAAACAACAGGGTACTGGCATGTCATTGGGCCTCATTTCAGTTTATATACATAAGGCCAGACACTAAATGTAGGGAAAAAGCACACACATACACACACGCATGTACATACGCAAACACGCACAAACGCAGGTACACACATACATACATACACAGTGTTATACACACAGTCACCCGTACCACACAAGCACCATAAACTGACACACACACACACACACACAAAACCACGTCCACCTCCGCGATACTTCACTTTGGAGGGACCGACCAACAAAAGACCGCAATGCATCAGCCACTTTGACAATGCAGTAAATTTAGGCGTTTCGACAGGGACCAAGACTTTTACGAGAGAGTGAAATAGGGAGAGAAAGACTGAAGCCAAAACGTAGGTCACAGAATCAGATGGGAGGAGGGGGTTGTGTTTATAACGTTTTATGAGTCTTATTCGTGTATGCTTGACTGACTCTCTATATTTTTAACTTCACTCCTCGTCCTTGTCCTCGTCATGTCTCTCCTTCTACTCCTTCTCCTCCTCCTCCTCCTCATCATCATCATCATCATCCTCTTTGTACCCCGAGGCTTATCTGAACATGATCCCCATGGACTACAGGCTTACGTGGCACTTCTCCAGCAGTCCACCATTCTCCTCTCGGGGGTGAGGGAAGAAAGTCAGGAACGTTTGTATAACTGTGAGTATAAAAACAGAGGGACGACAAGGCTGGCTGGACGAGAAAGAGAAAGAAAGGACCGTAAGGAACTTAAATTTAATGGAAATAATGCGTAGACGAGAACAAAAAAATGATGAAAATACGTAAAGGGAAAAGGATATGACACTTGACTGGAATATGGGAATCGGAAACGAGACTATGAAGTGAGGCTACAAGGAAAGATGAGTCGAAAAAAGAAATTGAGATATGTATAGAAAAGTGAAAGGAAAATGTAGGTTGACCAGAGGAGGACAATGCTATGGTGCACGGATCCCTCTTAACCATATCTAATCTGTACTAATCTCACTAATCCTACCCATATCTAACCTATTTCACCTTCACCTAATCCAAATCAACCTAATCACATCTAAACCAACTTATTTTAGCCCAGTCTCACATAACTTATCAATATTTGCTCGACCTGAACCCTGCCTGACCTCGAATGACCTAATCCAACCTAAATCAACCCAACCTAATCTAGCTTAACCTCACCTAACCCAGTCTAATTCTATTTAACCTCACAATCTCACGTAACCTCCCCATACATAACCTAACCTATTTTGCAGCAGCCTAACCGCATCTAACCCTACCTAACCCTACTCAGTCTCACTTAACCATACCATACCCGACCTAACCCAACCCAGTCAAGCCTAAAATGACCTAATCCAACCAAACCAAACCCAGCCTAACCCAATGAAATAAAACCCAAATCAAAACCTATCAAAACCGACGTATTCTAAAGCAATCTAACCTAATCCGTCTATATCTAGTCGAACTGAAGCCAACCCAACCAAAAATTACCTAATCAGACCAAACCCTGCCCAAAGTGACCTAACCTAACTTTCGATCGGCTATAAATTCCCTAATAAATTTTGCTGCCGGAAAGTCTACGGGTGTCACATTCCAGTTTCGCCCGTTCTGTGCACTAGTATGAGAGAGAGAGAGAGAGAGAGAGAGAGAGAGAGAGAGAGAGAAAGTGTGTGTGTGTGTGTGTGTGTGTGTGTGAGTCGTTATTTCAGCTGTTTGGACCTCCGTCAGGGGTACCATCAGATACCATTATCAGAGGATTGTAAGGAAAAGACAGCCTTTTCCTCTCCTGAAGGTCACTGGGAGTACAATGTGCTTCCCTTTGGACTTAAAGAAGCACCAGCTGCATTTCAGAGTGATTAACCATGTGTTAATTGGGCTTACGGGCTCCATCACACATGTGTACCTGGATGACATAATCATTCAGGGCGAGACTTGGGAGGAACATTTAAGGAATTTAGATATAGTGCTGGGAAGATTGAGTGATGCCAATCTTTCTCTAAGGTTGTCCAAGTGTCATTTTTTAAATCAGAAGTGGACTATTTGGGACATGTTGTTAGTGCCAAAGGAATAAAACCACAACCCCAAAAGGGTGAATGCTATTCGTGATATAGCCACTCCCAAAACTGTCTGTGAATTGCAGTCCTTCCTCGGAATGACTAATTACTACCGACGGTATATTCAGGGTTACACTGAGAAGGCTGGACCACTCATTAAATTGACAGGTGGTAGAAAGAATAAAAAGAGAGATAACACCCCGATACAATGGAGTGTTGAAGCAGAGACTGCGTTTCAAACACTGAAACACGAGTTGCTTGAAGGAGTGACTTTGCAGTTTCCAGACTTCACAAAGAAATTTGTGCTGACTACAGACGCTTCTTCTTCTGCTATAGGATGAGTATTACAGCAGGAAGACGACGCAGGTCATTTACGGCCTGTCACCTACTTTAGCAGACGGTTAAACTCTGCTGAGGTGAAATATAGCACTATAGAGAGAGAGGCTTTGGCTATAGTATATGGTCTCCAGGTAAACAGTAGCTTAATACTGGGTTACGAGGTGGAGCTTCGTGTGGATCATAGACCCCTGGTCTGGCTGCTGAACGCAACCAGCCCTAGTGGAAGAATTGCAAGGTGGCAACTTTTGGTTGCCGAGTATAACATTAAGATAACCTATATACCCGGCAAGGATAATGTTGTAGCGGATACCTTATCTAGACATCGAGGCCAAGTGTTATCGGAGGACAGAGTTCTCGCAGTTACGGGTACAAAACCAAAGATAAGAGAGAGAACCAAGGATGATGATGATGATAGTGAGTGCGAGAAAGAGGATTATCAGATATCCAGGATCGATGAAGATAAAGAAAGAGATATAATAAGATGGAGAGAGTTGGTAGTGAGACCCAGACAGGATGCGCATCCACTGTATAAAAGAATGAAGGAACAGTAACTTCAATGTATACGAGATGGAGAAGTAGAAGTGACTAGAGAAGAAATTAAAGATGCACATTATAGTGAGTTCATGGTTGAGGATGGATTACTCTATCACTTCCGTACAAATGACTATGATGAGAGCCTAATGCAAGTTGTAACTCCTGATGAATGCAAACAGAATGCTTTAGAGATAGCTCATCACCGCCGGATTAAGGGGGGGGGGCCAAGGGGCCCGGGCCCTGGGCCACCCACCAAGAGGGGGCCTCCCACCAGAGCAACTTGTGTTCATTTCATTTCGTGTTTATGCATTACATATTACAGCATTGGATGAATAGTCCCCGTTCAGTATTTCCTAACTAAAAGTGTCCTATTTATATATTAGGATTTAGGTTACCAGTCTGTGGTGTATGCCATTGGGGGAGTTGGAAAGGGGGCCTCCCTTCCAAGCTGGCCCCGGGCCTCCCACATGCTTAATCCAACCGTGTAGCTCATAAATTACCGACTGTAGGTCATGGGGGAATCAAAGTAACTTTAGAAAGACTAAAGCGATTTAGTTGATGGCCACGGATGAATACAGATGTTGAGAATTATTGCAAGGCGTGCCTTACTTGCAACCGCTTCAAGCCGTCGGGGGACGCCCCGGCGCCGTTGCAGCGATACCCTAGAGTAGGAGTACCTTTTGAGAGAATTCATATGGCCTTGATCGGCCCCATAAATTCAAGTGAAGAGGGATATAAATATATTATGGCAGTAATAGATGTGATGACACGATATTTGATAGCCGTCCCGCTTCGCACGAAGACTGCTGATGAGGTTGCCAGAGCATATGTTAAAAATGTCGTGTGTGTTCATGGAGCACCACGCTGGATGCTCACAGACCAAGGAACAGAGTTCGTTAATGCAACTCTTAAAGGAATAGCTGAGTTGCTAAAGACGAAACAGACAACAACAACAGCGTATCACCCGTCTGTCAATGGGGTGATTGAGAGAGCCAATGCCACGATAACGAAATACCTAAGGAGTTTAGTAGAGGATAATCCACAAATATGGGATTCAATGTTGTGCTTTGCCACATGGGCATATAACACAGCGTATCACAGAGTGTTAAAGGAATCCCCATTCTACCTCATGTTCCTAAGGGACCCTGGTGTCCCGTATGATGTAAAACAGGAACCGATCTGCTATGATCTGGATAACTATAAAAATGAGATGGCCATTAAAGCTAATCGTACCTTTAAAAGATGTTTAAGGTACATTGAGGAAAGTCAAGAGGCCATGGAGAATCAACAGACATCGAGAGCAAAAGTAAAAGAGATTCGTACAGGAGATAGGGTTTATGTACGAAAGATTCCCAAGCCAGGAGAGCCTAAGAAACTTCAACCTCTATACGATGGACCTTTTAGAGTGAAAGGGAAAATTAGTGATGTGATAGTAAAACTGGTAGACATAAACACGGGGAGAGTCATGAAAGTCCACACAGACAGAGTCAGGCTTGCCCACGAAGATAATTTAGACGAGACAATGAATGGTAATGTGCGGAGAGCATATCCCCTCCATGAGGATCCTCTCCCACCAGAGGAAGTGCAAAAATATGAACTGAGAGATATTTTAGACGTAGAAAGAGCGGACGAAGGAAACGCCTCACAATTGCAGGAAACAAAGGAAAGTACTCAAAGCGTGCAGAGCTTGCACGAAGAGCAAGAAGAAGGTGCGGTGGCTGATTCGATTGATGATGCCGAAGGAGGAAGAAAAACCTATAGTTTAAGATCTACGGGACAGGTAACAGACTTACCTAATATTATGGATAGGCCTATAGAATACCTAAAATAAAAGTTGACCCTTTTTACAGGTCCTACTGACCGTGATCATCAGTGGACTTGGAAGTCAAGCATGGGAAGACCTACCAGTGAGAGCGGGACTTGCATTCACCGCACAGCGTCAGGCCCACATAATAATAATAATAATAACGTAGCAGGCGCCGCGGAGCTGGGCGGCGCACGCATACACTCCCCTTATAACACTTGGTAACTGAGGCGGTGATGGCTGGTGAAGAGGTAGACGGCCTGGCGTCATGGCCTAACAGAAGCAGATGTATACCCCAACACACCAAGAGCGACACTGAGGGTCGCTGACTAGGCATAGGGGTTTTAAATGGGTTGAGGCAGACAGGTAGACGCCGCATTGGGGGCGGGGCTTGCAATAAAGAAAATTCCCACAAAATAAAGGGGACCCTTATGTAACTTTGACGAATCTTTATACCGTCCATTATCCTTTCGTTTTTTTCTCTCTCTCTTGTTCTTACGTTGCCTCATGTTCAAAGGTCCTTTTATTTCTTAATGGCGGTGGTCTAATATAAATTTCCATGTGGCTCTATATGTGGACACTCAGTGGATTGTGTTTTCCATTCTTTCCAGCTAATCTACAGTTTATCACATCTTTCCTGGCTTATTTCCCTGCGATATCTATACTGCATTCGGATTCTACACTAAGTTATTGGCTGCTTAATCAGTTGCTTTGTATTGTGATCGTATCGTATCTTTTATAAAAGCTCCAGTAAGCTTGCATGCGTCGGCCTTAGTCACATGATGGCTCTCCACGCCGCTTGATCTCTGGCAGCCTCCCTATTCAGTCCATTATCCCTGAGGTCAGACTCTATGACCTCGTCTCAGGTCTTTTTCGGTCTGCCTCTCGCAACCCTACCCCCGACGTTCACACTTCTTACTGTAGATCCATAATATCTGAATGTTTCTTGTCTGCTTCTAACCATTTGTAGAGGTTCCCTGTACTGTGTGTGTGTGTGTGTGTGTGTGTGTGTGTGTATGTGTGCTTACCTAATTGTATCTTTATAGGAATGAATGAAGCTCGTAGTCCCGTGTATTAAACCATTTGTATCATACATTTCCTCAAATTTATGAAACGTTTTGGCAAACACTATTTCATTCGGTAGTGCATTCCACTGGTCAATTATTGCTCTATTTGGGAAACTAAATTTCCTTACGTCTTTATTGCCTCTCCTTTTATGCAGTTCTTTGCAGTGTCCTCTTACTGCTGCATCCCCATAGGTTATATACTCATTTATGTCTATTTTCGCCTTCCCTCATATGTATTTATATAGTATAATCATGTCTCCTCTTTTCCTTCTCTCCCGTAGTGTAGGTAGATTCAGTTTTTCTTCGAACCTTAGATCCCTTAAGCTTGGTACCCATCTTGTAGCTGCCCTTTGAACTTTTTCAATCTTATCTATGTGTTTTTTTAGATGAGGACTCCAGACTACTGACGCATACTCCAGGGTTGATCTGATGAATGATGTTATTATCTTTCTTAGTATGTCTTCATTTGTGTGTGTGTGTGTGTGTGTGTGTGTGTGTGTGTGTGTGTGTGTGTGTGTGTGTGTGTGTGTGTGTGTGTGTGTGTGTGTGTTTTGGATCACCACAGCAAGTAAGGAAAATAAGCGTACTGTCGTGGAATATAGGTGGAGTGCGCACAAAGTTAGAAAAAACAAATGTGCAGCAGATGCTACATAATTATGATGTGATTAGTATTAATGAGGTTAAGACGTCTATGTCAGTGTCATTCCCCGGATATGTGACTTATAGGAGTAAGGTAGTTGGTTCAGCGGAACGGGGTGGAACGATTGTCTGTATTAAGAACTGGTTATCTACGTTGGTATTTGATGTCGACACAAGCATTGGAGATCAAGTCTGGATGCAGTTTCGTAACATTGAGGGTGTGTTGTTTGGTTTCTGTTATATTCCTCCATGTGACTCCCCGTATTACTCCCACGATTTATTTGCCTCAATCCAAGTAAAAGTAAATTCTAGGTACACATATAAAGGATACATCATAATTGGTGACATGAATGCTAGATTTGGGAAACGTGTGAGGCAATTATTGTCGATAGCGGAGATACCTAATGTAAATGATATGTCATACCCAGTGATTCACGATGATGTAAACAGGGCTAACGATAACGCTGAATTGTTGTGTACTATATGTATTGATAACAGATTGGTTGTCATTAATAACCTCATGTATGCTGACAAACATTTTCCTGGTGATAAAACATATCGGAGACGCGGCACCTGGGTTTCGGAGGTGGATACATGTGTGGCGTCACCGTCTCTGATAGACTATATGAGTGATTTTTCTGTGTTAAGGCGGGGTGACCTCCCTTCCGATCATGCCCCCATTACAGTAACAGTTACGTGTTCAGGCGTAGATTTGGACAGTCTCATGACGAGGGCGGGGTCGCTAGGGGATCACGCAGCCCTTCATGGAAATGCTGGCAAGACTTGTTTAATGAGAAAGTCACTCAGATTTAACAGAATCAACAAAGAAGCATTTGTGAATAATATTATGCAAAGAGTACCTAATGAAGATTATGTAAATGTTGAAGCTTTTGAGAAGCGCATCACTGACGCTTTATACTCGTGTGCGGAGGACAATGTAGGCAGGGTAGACAGAGCAGTAGAGATAGGTGGTAGCAATCTTGGTAGGTGGGAGAGGCTGCTGGATGACGCTGATGACGCAAGAGTGTGGAGAGCAATTGATTGGAAAGGAGACTTTAACATGGACAGACCTGATGAAATCTTGTGCCCCAGTGATGAGGATTTTAAATTCCATTTTGAGTTTGTGCTGAACAGAGAGGATGTGAACAATGAGGTTGTAGATGAGGTGACAACTGATGTCACTATCCCCGTACTGGATGAGCCCATCTCGCCCGCACAGGTGCACCAACAAGTAATATATAATAATAATAATGACGTATAGAAAAGGGGGGGAAAGGAAGGAAGGTAAAGAATGATTGTGTATATGTGATGAGTGTTATGCAACCAGGGCGACGACACGTGGTGGCAGGAACTAGGCCTTAGTTTAAACTCCCGGCCTTACTGAGAGCTCTGGTTCCTGGTTGCATTGTGTAAGGTGCATGTGTGTGTATTTACCTATTTGTAGTATACAGGAATTGAGCAATGCTCGTGTTGTCCTGTGTGTGTGTGTGTGTGTGTGTGTGTGTGTGTGTGTGTGTGTTTTAAGTAGGAGAGGAAGAATTTAGACTAAGAGAAAGAGTGTCGGGGCTTAACCCAACGTGCGTGTGTTTGGTGTTGGGAAGGGGGGGGGGGTCTCGCACGTGCACTGTGTTGTTACTTAAGGACGGGAGGAGTGAATAGCTACGGCTTTCTCTGCCAAGCATTAGCTTATTGGCTGCCTCTCAGGTTCATCTGATCTTTTCCGGCTCCAGGAGCCTGGGTAGGATTTAGGATACGGGTGTTAGGGTAAGGTGTTGTAGCCCTAGAGGGCTTGGGTAGGGGGATAAGGAAAGGGGAGGAGGTAGGGGGGAAGAGTGGAGGAAGGGGAGTCAGGGTAGGTTGTCTCTTGGGGGTGGGCGGAGTATTGGGCTGTAGCGGTGATCTTGATAGTGGGTGTAGGGGTGGTTTAGAGTCTTGAGTGAGTTGCTGGGTGTGAACTAAGTTAATTAATAAAAGGGTCAGTAATAAATAAACTATTGGTAATTAAGTGAACAATGGGGTTGGTGCAGGTCTTGCGTCAGGGTGGAAGAGGTTGGCTAGAGGTCGTGTGGGGGGTGTGATCCGGGTGAAAAAGTCGATGAAGTCAGTGTGAACGTCGGTGAGTTTGGTGATTTGTTTTTGTTGTAGGTGGTGAAGGTAAGTGTTGATGGGTGGAATGTTGGCGCGTTCATGACAGTGTATGTTGGTGATAAAATCATCCCACCGTATGCTCAGTGCCCAACGTATGGCTTTATTTTGAACTTTCTGTAAATTTAGAATGTTGCTTTTGGCCGAAAGAGATAGACTTAATGGTGAATACGTGAGCAGTGGTCTGATCAGTGCTTTATACAGATGAAATTTAGTTGAAGATGCTGCACTACGGAACCGGTATATTTGTGTTAGTGCAGTGCCAGCCACGCCTGCCTTGCCTCGTATATGATGATGAAATTTGAAGTTTTTGTCGTATGTAAGACCAAGTACGGTGCAAGTATTCCTAATAGGAATGGGAACGCGATCGGGATCACGCGAATTTAGAAAAAGTGGGCGGGGGTTGGCTGATTTAATACGAAAATATGTTACTGTGCATTTCAAGGGATTCGCTTGAATCCGCCACTTCTGCTGCCATCGTGCAATTCGGTCCAGCTCTATGCTCGCTTTGTTGGTAATTCCGTCAATTGTTGTTGATCGTACAAGTTGGGTAATGTCGTCTGCATATTGAATGGTGAGTGAATCGTCATGTAGTGGGGTGGGGATGTCATTTGTGTAGAGTGTGTAGAGGGTGGGTGCGACGACGGAGCCCTGAGGTACACCTGCGTGAAGCTGGAAAAAGTCTGAGTAATTATTTTTAAATTTAATGCGCATTGTGCGGTTGTCTAGAAAATTGCAAAGTAGTTTTTTAATGAGTGAAGGAAAGTTGAATTGTTCGCAGATTTTGTACTTCAGGCCTGCGTGCCAGAGTCAAATGCACGTTTTACGTCACGAGTAATAAGGGCTGTCTTGTATGCATTGCGGATGTTTTGGTTGATGTGTAAGTAATTGGTGATGATGTTTAGAGCGTCCTGTGTGGATCGTCTAGGTCTGAAACCAAACTGTCTGGGGGAAAGAAGGTTTTCGTCTTCTAAGTATTGCCGTAATCTAATGTTGATGATTCGTTCGAACGTTTTTCCTAACACTTCTAGTAAACTGATGGGCCTGAAGTTTAAAGGGTCTGTTGTTGTCTTGTCTTTTTTAGGGATTAGAGTTGCTGTCGCGGTCTTAAACGTATCCGGAAAGTAGCCGGATGCCAAGGCAGCGTTGTATAAGTGTGTAAGTGCATTTATGAATGTGTCTGGGAGGTGTTTGAGTATGTGATGTCCGATGCCTGTGGCACCCGGCGCCTTCTTTGGAGTTCTAGCGAGCATAGACTTGACTTCTTCGACTAGTATGGGAGCAGTGAGGGGGTTATGTATGTCTAGATTATTTATGTGTATGTTTGCGTCTGGTGTGATATGTTCGTGGATGGTGTGAAGGTGTTGTTCTAATGGGTTGAGGCAGACTAAACGCCGCATTGGGGGCGGGGCTTGCAATAAAGAAAATTCCCACAAAATGTAGGGGACCCTTATGTAACTTTGACGAATCTTTATACCGTCCATTATCTTTTGTTTTTGTTTTTCTCTCTCTCTCTTGTTCTTACGTTGCCTCATGTTAAAAGGTCCTTTTATTTCTTAATGGCGGTGGTCTATGTGGCACTATATGTGGCTCTATATGTGGACACTCAGTGCATTGTGTTTTCCATTCTTTCCAGCTAATCTACAGTTTATCACATCTTTCCTGGCTTATTTCCCAGCGATATCTATACTGCATTCGGATTCTACACTAAGTTATTTCCTGCTTAATCAGTTGCTTTGTACTGTGACCGTTTCGTATCGTTTATAAAAGCTCCAATAAGATTGCATGCATCAGCCTTGGTCACATGATGGCTCTCCACGTCAGTTAACAATGATGTGCGTATCTGAGGATTAATAAAGCTTTAGTTTCACTCTGTATATGAGAAAAAAAGGCAGTGAAAATATCAACAGTACCCCCATTAGTCTAATACCACAGCCTTCTCCCACTCGCCTCTGTCTAACTTTTTTTCCTTTAACCATTCTTTTCCCCAAATGGAGAGTTGTGGCAGACTCCTGTATTCCATAAACTAGCATGTTATTCGCTCTACGTACAGAGTATTATGCGAAAATCTTGCATGTCATTGGCCACGAGATTTTGAAGTGATGTAGGAGCTGGGAACTCTCTATCTTGATGTGTGGTGGTGTGGGGCGGGATATGGTGACACTGCAGTAAAGAAATGCCACATAGCTCTCTGTTGGCTACTCCTGTTACTGGCCGTTCGTCACCCCTGCGCATGGATTAATATCTTAGTTAACCGTCACTGCCACTGATTTATCGTATTAAATAAAGTCGTCTTGAGATAGTATGAATAAAATAAAAAAGTATGATCCAGGATTCACTGGGCTAATCATATCACAACCAGGGTCTTCTATGCCATATTCTATTGCATGTGACTTTGGAGACATTGTGAGGTGTGGATATGTGGAAGTGCAGCTATGTGCAGGTGTGTGTGTGTGTGTGTGTGTGTGTGTGTGTGTGTGTTCAAAAGTATATTAACCAGCCTTATCCAAAATATATCGATAAGAAGATCCTTACTTGACTGGTAGTAGGTGACTGTGTTACCATGGCAACCTCTCACACCACACATTTAAATAGACATTTCCTCAACAGCATGATCCATTAGAGAGTATTTTGTGTGTGTGTGTGTGTGTGTGTGTGTGTGTGTGTGTGTGTGTGTGTGTGTATTTTCCTGTGTGTAGAGTTGAGGGCAGTGTGGTGTTATGCAACCTAGGAGTCCATTTAACAGGGTACTCTCTTGAAGGCTCACTTGTTTTTATGCTCTCGTGTTCCTTTTTCCTTTCTGTTTTTTTCCTCAGTGTTGTAGTTCTCGTTGGCTGTTTTGTGTTTGCTCTCTCTCTCTCTCTCTCTGCTTTGGGGGTTTTATGTTTCTCTCCTGAACAAATGTCTTCCTGAACTAAATTAAACAGAGAGGTAATGAGCTCTCTTCCTTCCATGAAACTGAAACCGGGCAATGTTTTCCTTTATATCTAGGTGTGCATGAATATTCTGAGCGGCCAAAAATGTTAAAATATAATATAGTTCTTGAAATATAAGGTACATAGTATTTCACAGTCATATCTTCTATTCAGTTGTTGAAATCTAGGCATAAAGTGTTGTATTTCACAGCTCCTCGTCTTTTATCAGAGTGCAAAATATAGTTGGAGTGTCAATATTCTTTGTTTACCTCGCTATCACTGTTCAATTTCACTGCCTGACGTCTGTGTTGGTACCAGGACACTATCAGGCATTGTCTTGTCTTCCATGTTTGCATTTCCTGCTATCAGTTCACCACTATTTTCAACTCCTCCTCATTTATAATCTTTTGTCTCCTTGTCTTCCACATTTGCATTTCCTGCTTCAACTCACCATCTTACACTTCGTCATTAATTAGCTTACTTTCTTCTTCCTCTTTCCTGCTCCCATCCTACGTACTCCTTCAACCTCTTCCATTTTGGACTGAAAGAATCGTTCTATTTCCTTCCCTTCCAAACCCCGTATCCCCTCACTTTCACCTCAGTTGCATCCATTCACCTTTGCATCATGTTCTCTGTCTCTGCCTCTTTGTCTCAGTCTCTGTGTCACCCAACCTATCCATACTTGCTCGAATTGAACGCCGCCTGACCTCGAATGACCTAATCCAACCTAAATCAACCCAACCTGATCTAACTTAACCTCATCTAACCCCAGTCTAATTATATTAACCTCACAATCTCACCTAACCTTCCCATACCTAACCTAACTAATTCTGATGCAGCCTAACCGTATCTAACCCTACCTAATCCTACCTAGTCTCACTTAACCATACCATACCCGACCTAACCCAACCCAGTCAAGCCTAAAATGACCTAATCCAACCGAACCTAACCCAGCCTAACCCAGCCAAATAAAATCCAACCCAAAACCTATCAAAACCGACGTATTCTAAAGCAATCTAACCTAATCCGTCTATATCTAGTCGAACTGAAGCCAACCCAACCAAAAATTACCTAATCAGACCAAACCCTGCCCAAAGTGACCTAACCTAACTTTCGATCGGCTATATATTCGCTAACAAAGTTTGCTGCCTGAACCTGAAAGTCTACGGATGTCACATTCCAAGTTTCGCCTTTTCTGTGTACATAAGTTTGTGTGTTTGTGTGTGTGTTTATTTAGGAGTGTCTGAGATGTGTACTACAGGGAAAAATTTACACTTTCTCTCTCTCTCTCTCTCTCTCTCTCTCTCTCTCTCTCTCTCTCTCTCTCTCGTGTTAAAAAATTGGGTACACAATGGCACGATGCGTCCTTCTAATGCAGTACAGACAAAAAACGAGAGAGAGAGAGAGAGAGAGAGAGAGAGAATCCTCCCGTAGATAATTAGGTCCAACTGCTAGTGTTGTGTTGAATGGAAGAGGCAGTACATAACAGGCCACCCACCCGCCCTCCTTCCTGCCTCCTGTTTATAAGCCTCTGTTGTTTTTTCTATTGTTTTGGCCCACTGTTACAATCAAAACAAAAGACAATGACCAGAAATGACTCCCGTAGTGTCCAACGCTCTGTCAGATAGAGGAGACAATCAAGGCAATCAACACAGCCTGATCTCCTGCCCTCCTTGTTGTCTTTTGTTTTTAAGGCCCTACTGTTTTTCGTATAGTGTTTTTCTGGCCCAGTGGTGCTTTTTCCTGTACATTGCTTTGGTGTGTGTTTTGTAATGTGGCCTAAAACTTGAGTCCCTTCCACTTGGTACTCTGTCTGAGGTTTAAGTGACTGGATGTGTTTTGTTCCTATTTCTGTCTGCAGCCTCGTACTCTCTCTCTCTCTCTCTCTCTCTCTCTCTCTCTCTCTCTCACACACACACACACACACACACACACACACACACACATGCACACACAAGGATAGGATACTTTTCTTATGTGGGCGAATCGAGTGAGAACACAATACTTCAGCTAAAATTTGGTATCACTAAGTAAAACTCTTGTCCAGTATGGCTTGTAAAATTGCCCTGCTTTGAGGAACACCAAAGCATTGTCTCCTTTCCAGCTATTGAACTCTCTCTCTCTCTCTCTCTCTCTCTTTTCCCATAGAGCCAAGTATAGCCGAGAAACACCCAAAGCTTTTCCGCTAGACAAGAACAGAGCATCATTATTTTTTCTCTGCTCAGCTGTTGTGCCGGTCATGGCATGTCGTGGCTTTCTTAAGGGTTATATCAAGACCTGCCACTTCAAGCAGACCCTCTTAACTAAATAAAATCGTCTGGAAATAGCTGGAATAATAAAATGTCAGGGAATAAGAGGGTTAATACTCAGACAATATTTTCCGCTCTGGAAAGAAGTAAACACATGACACCATAGCCTAAGTACGGGTCACTGAGCATAAAAGGCCACTGGGGTTGAGGTGTGTGTGTGTGTGTGTGTGTGTGTGTGTGTGTGTGTGTGTGTGTGTGTGTGTGTGTGTGAAAGTGTAGTTGTGTAACAGTACTGTACAGCCAGACACAAAAACTTCACCCAATATTTCACCTCATCTCTTCTACTTTTTACTTCCCTCTGTTGCCTAATATTCCTAAGCTGGGAGAGGCTTCGTATGCTTCTCCCCCCAATCATTCCCTCTGATACAATACAGGAAAGTGACGGATTTCCCCCCACCCCCCCCCTCTCTCTCTCTCTCTCTCTCTCTCTCTCTCTAAGTGTTAAGTGGCTGCAGCAGAATACCAGGCAGAACTCTTATGTCTCTTAAGTGTACCTCGTTTCATTCACTGTCCTAGAATTCGAGGAGTGAGGGTGTGCGGTGTGGCTAACGTGGTACACAACCCTTTCACTACGAGTACTGTAATCTTATTCGTGCAATCTCCAGACGATTTTATCCAGCTTAAAGGGGATTTGTCGAACTGGAGGGGTTATATCTAGCCTTCATTAACCCCTTCGCCACTAAGGGTCTTTTCCAAGTTTAAAATCGTCTTGAGAGAGAGAGACAGACAGAGACAGAGACAGACAGAGAGACAGAAATAGACAGACAGAATTAAAATAAAACTGTGTCATCGGACTGAAGGAGTTAACCAGTTTCTATGACCAACGCCAGACGATTTTATTCAGCCGAGGGACAATTCTTTTTTATTTTTTTAAGCATGGAAGAAGGAACTGCGGCTAAACGCTGGACAACTCTCTCTTATAAACTTTTTTTTTCCTTTTCCGTGATAACAAATTTAACCCTTTCAATTCGGCGGGGTATTTTTTGATGCATTCGTGCTGGAGAGCAGATTTGACTAGTAACCAAGGAGACTCATTTCTCTCTCTTAACTGAGGCCCACTGAATTTCACGCAACCACGACTTAGCATTCTCTTTGTGGGAGTGGTCTGGTTCCGTCAGATGAAAACAAACAGACTATAATAGCAAGAATAAACTTAAAAAAAAGAATGGACATCACCGGGATTCAAGGCATTAACCCGGGAAGATTTCACTCAGTAGCGGGAAATTGGCACGTGTAGTAACAACGTGACTGAATCTGGCACCTCCCCGGACTCCCAGATACGATAGGATCACGTCTTTTCCGTTTTATTCTCGCTGGGCAGAAGAGAGCGAGGTGGAGGGGTGCTGTCAGGTGAACCCGTCTGACCTACGCTGAATACGTGGTTAGAAAGTCTCCATTAACCCCTTCTATATGCAAGCGTTTTTCAGTGTCGGTATATCGACCAGAAAGTCCCTATTAATCCCATCTATATGCAAACGTTATTCGGTATCTGTAAATTTGTTAGAAGGCCCCCATTAATCCTTTCTATATACAAACGTTTCTCGGCATCGGTATCTTCTTATCACCCACACGTTTTCATTCAGCTTAGACCAGGCCTCTTCTAATTTGTCTTCGAGTATTATAGTAAGATACCTGAATCTAGGAAAGGGTGGCTACAAATCTATCGTCTCCAGGTCATTCTATCCTTTGCCATCCCGCTTCCTTCTCTCCAGTTTATACCCTCCTCACTCATCTACCTCTCCACCCGACCCCTCCATCTCGTCCTCGGTTTCTCCCACACCCCCTCCAACTTCACCCCACTCACATACTCTCCTAGTCAGTCTCGCATTCTCCATTCTCTCTAAAAACACCAGCACATCCACAGCGCCACCACAACGTTCCATATCTTCTTTTTTGTGCCACTTTGTCTGCAGTAGTGAAGGAAATAATGCTCAGACTGATGGGATTAAGGCCTGTATTCTCGTCGGTTAAGGTGGCTACCTGACACCTTATCCATAGCGAATTATTTTCCATAGTGTGCCTTACTACTCTCCTGTATATTGCGTATATCTTTTAAACACCATCATGGAAGGCAAAAATAACATGCAAGGAATTATTAATGAGATGCAAGCAAAAATAAACCGGTAAGGAAAAGGTGTTAGGGAGCTTACTTACCTGACGAGAATACGCGACTAAAAAGATTATTCCGAATCCCAACTGATGCCAAACTCGAGGATGGACAGATGAACCCCCTGACTGCGATATGTTCCCTCCGCTAAGTATAAGGGTATGATGTTTGCCTCAGTGGAATACCTAGGTGAGTCCATGGCAGCGAGAAAAAGATACACACACACACACACACACACACACACACACACACACACACACACACACACACACACTTAGGTCTGCTTGATCAACTCTCTGACCCTGGGGATGCCTTCTTCATTCCTTAATATTTTCTTCCAGTTTTATTCAACACAGGACAGACTTATAGAACAGGAAGAGATGACCCCTCCAGTACGACAGACCTTTCCTATGCTGAATAAAATCGTCTGGTAACAACAAGAATAAACAGGACGTCACCTGGATGCTGCAGCCAGGATTCAGTATTCAAATTGAAAGCGCAAATGTAAAGACAAGCTCCCTATTGGTTACGACAATTTTTGAAATACCTGATGAGGATAGGACACGTCTCACCTTTCCGTACCTGCAGTGAGGGATGTGGGCTAATCACCTTTAATTACAGGTGTCCCTTTAATTACCGTCAAATCATAGGACAGTACTTGACTTCCCCTTCGCGTTCCCAGTTACAATACAATGGTCATGATCCTCTTTAACCAGAATTTACGTTTTTTACGCTGCTTTATTTTCTAACATAAAGCCTCTCCTACTGAAGGGATTATTCCAGCTGAAAAAAGCGAGAAACAAACAACAACTTTCCTAATAACATCCAGTAAGAGGCCGAGGTGCAATACACGCAATAAATCGCTGAGAAAAGGGAGCTCCGAAGTCTACACTGCAACCTGTAATATGGAACAAAAGGCGACAGCACACTTACAAGCACACCAGGGAAATATACCGTAACAAGGGCTTTACTGTAGACTAATGATGGTGGATTTTGGCTCGTACGCTACCACTGCCATTCAGAGTACCGTGAACTGGAATGTAGGTGACCGCGAAAAGCTTTTATTCGAGGTCATCCTTCCTAAGCTGAATAAAATCGTCTGGCGGTAACAAGAAGGAAAATTGAAGTGATGTTCTCGCAATGGTTATGACGGAGACTATATTGCTCTAGGGTAGAAGGGGCAAACTAATCTTTGCTCATCTATCTATCTTTCAATCTATCTAGGGTATAAGGAGAGATAGAGATTACCTTCCACTTTACGATGTGAGAAATGGAGCCTTCTCTCTCTCTCTCTCCCTCTCTCTCTCTCTCTCCACCAGCCAGATAATATGATGTACTCGTCCGTGCCAAGTAAAGACAAACAGCCGGGAGAAGGCCGGCCACCTGCACCACTAGGGTACTTTTTACGAGTTATTTTTAGAAGTTTAATTTATAGTTACCTTAAATCTCTCTGCTTCACATATTTAAACTGTGGTGAAAGCTGTTTTCCAGTGGTACCAGATATCTGCCAAAACAACGACAAATGCTGCAGAAAATAAGGGCCACAAATTTACCCTTGCCCTCTCGGATACGTTGTACGCCTAGTGACTGGACACTATAACTCGATCACGCTATCTCAGTCATCTCTCCTTTACTACCTTTTAAAGTTACAGACCGAGGAGAAAAGTTGACTTTTTTGCCTTGCAACAGGTTGCCGTCATCACCAAGAACTAACACAAGCAATAACGACCCCTTATCATCAGTAGTTCTGGCCAGTACTAGCAAAATCAAAGTGGTTCCGTGCAAGTGTCACCGTTCCCATCATCACCCAAGGACAGTACTAACACAGTACCTTGCTTTAAGCTCACATCATCAATATACTACGTTGCAATACAGGAAGGTTAAAATCTCAGAGTGGTGTGGTACGGGACAGCCAAAGTTTGCCCACATTCCCTACCGGTTGTGGCAATGTGGGCTGTTACATGAACTAATTCTATGTGATAGCAATATGAAGTACACAAGAAAAGAGTATGGGAAGGAAGGATATTCCCTGTCTCTGGGGAGGAAAGAGAAATACGCAAGATACGACGCAATGCTGGCTGAGAAATTCCGATGAACTCTTGGTCATGGCTGTGCAGAATCAAATCATCAGTCATTATCATCATCATACACACGACCAGATTAAAGTGCTATGGCCAAATACCTTGCAACTAGCTATGGGTCGACTTAATACCACATTGCTATAGGTCCACATCATCATTATATCATCATCATCATCATCCGCCTGTAGACCCCCGCCACCGCCACCATCTCCTCTCAGTCTTACCTCCGTCGCCAAGTCTCATCTCTTCCACCATCATCCTTGGACTTGAACCTCCTCTATTTGGAAGGTTCTCTGCTACCTTCTCAACCAGCTTGAAGGCTTGTACTCTTGTCGTAGCGAAAAAAAATTGTGTCTTGTCCTTATATCTGCCGGAATCGTATCATCATCCTTTCAGGTGAACCTCCTGTGTCTTGAAGGTTCTCTGCAACCTTCCCAAGCAGCCTAAAGATGCTTCGTTGTAAAGAAATATACTAATGGAGTTTTAGTTACTTCTGCCGGAATGGTATCACACAATCGTCCTAAGCACTGATGCCGTCCCTCATTATCACGGAGCTAACAGGATCATCGACACTCAGAAAATGTTAGGTCAATTCACTGTTCTATTCCTGAAAAATACACTGCATGTAAACCATAAGGCTTTGAGCTGGGACCTCTGCAGGAGGGAAGGGGACTGGGTGAGACTTCTTCAGGGGGGTGAAGGAGGTTTTTGAGACTTCTGGAGGAGGAGTAGGCCACTGAATGAGACTTGTAGGTGCTCAAGGAAGCTTTGGAGACTTTTGCAGGAGGGGAAAAATACTGCTGTAGGTGCTCAAGGAGGCTTTTGAGACTTGTGAACGAGGGGAAGGAGGCTTCGAGGTGAGACTTCTGCAGGAGAGTAAGGAACCGAACCACTAACACAGCCGCGACACTCTGTCCCTGGAGGGAGTGACAGGGGCGTCCGTCCTCTCTTAGCTCACTCGCGGTCCACACTGACTCCATTCACCACTGCGCTCCCTCGGCCCTCTCTCTAGACTTGGAGAATTGACGGCTAGGATGCTGGGTCGACATACATTTATAATCATTCTTTTGCCTTATCAACGTTCTCTGTCTCAACCAGAGTTTAGGACTGCTTACTTAAGAGGAGCCTGTGGAGTCACATGGAGAGACAGGCTGTCAAATGAGGATATAAAGGAGCGTTGTGGTGTGGATGTGATAGGAAGCGTTAGGAGGAATACACTGAGGTGGTTTGGCCATGTGGAGAGGATGGGAGGTGAAAGACTGACAAAGAGAGTGTATGTGAGTGAGGTGGAGGGGGGGAGAGGGAGGGGGAGGCCGAGGATGAGATGGAGGGATGGGGTGGAGAGGTATATGAGACAGAGGGGTGTGAGTTGGGAGCGGGGCAGTGAAATAGCGGGGGACAGAGCGACGTGGAGGCGATTTGTTAGTGGCCACCCCGAACGGGATTGAGGCGTCTGGCGATAGATAGATAAAGAACTACTATGGTATCAGCCAGCCAAAGTTGACCTCTTGCCGTCCGCCATCCTCTTTTGGGGGGTCAGGGAGGGGACTGTGGGGCGTATAATTCTATAACCTGGTAGATCCACTTCGCGGTAATATCAGTGTTACCACATGAAGGCATCCCTCCAACATCACAAAATATAAGGACATCCTGACAGCGCCACAAGCTTACCTACCTAGTGTAAGCCTGGCATATGTTTCATCCAGTCTTCAAATCATACAGAAAATATGGATACAATTACACCAGTATGTTGCCCATGATTCCTGTAATAGCTACAAGCATTCACATCAGCTTTAAATGCACAAAAACAGGAAAAGGAGTCAGTAAATACGAGAGAAGCTTTACCTTCAAACATGGCTCTGGGACGGGAGGGGAAGAAAGCAGAGTTCAATAAAATCTTCAATCATTTAATTATAACTTAATAATAAAGATGTATTACTGTATCTATTAGGGGACACTGTCGATTTTTAGCTACTTCTTCATGCAATATATTAATGATGCAATGTATGGGTAGATTTAAAATTAGCAGAACTTGACCCACTGCCGACCACTGAGCTCTATAACATGGAGAGGTTCCGCAGCGAGTGTGTCATTTACGGTCGCCATATTGAAACACCAACACTTGCAGCCTCCACCGTTATTGTTTTGGCTGTGTCAATGCCGCTCCTTTGTATAAATACATATCCCAGTACAAAAATATATATAGATTATGATATCTTCTGCCTAGCCCTACCAACTGTATGGGATACATTTAGTCAAGAGTGTCAATAAAACAACATCATAGGTTACTGCATTGCAATATACTTTGTTTTTTATCATTTTTCCTTGTACCCTCCTTCACCTACTGTCTGCTTAATTATGATAACAAAGATAAATCTGAGGTCGATGGTATATACACAAATCACTGACATCGATGCACTTTTCTGTAACTGTATATTACAACTCTCTCTCTCTCTCTAGTCTTTGAACACCTATTTTTTGCACCTTGGAATCTTTTAAACGCGATGCGAATATATCGTATGTTGCACGAGTGTAAAAAGTGCAGTGTTCATCAGTACTCTTATAGACTTAGCAACAAGATATATTTCTTGCCTTTAAAATGAATGCTATCTCTCTTCGATGAATTTCTGTGCCCATTTTTGCATCCGTAAGCTGCACAGCGGACCAGGGCACTATATTTTCTACACCCAGCTGTCATCCTCCATCCTCTCCACATGCCCAAACAATCTCAATCTACCCCTCCTCATCACAATTTAGTATCACAACACGTATACACTCCAGTCCCATCCTTCCTCTCAATTCTTCATTCACACCTCTCATCCCTCCACACCTAACTGTCATGCTCCATCCTCTCGACATGCCCAAACCATCTCCATCTACTCCTCCTCATCACAACACCTGTACACTCCAGTCCCATCCTTCCTCTCAATTTTCAATCGTAAACCAGTCCCCCCCTCCCCCAGGCCTCGCATCCAAGGACGCATGGGTAAAACAAGAAGTCATCGTACTGAGGAGGTTAAAATATATTGCACCCTACCACTGACGACGACAAAAAGTGGAGAAATACACAGAGTAGCCTACACCCTCCCCTCTGGACAGTTATGATGCTCTTCAGTTTATAAAATACACTGGAAAACGTAGCATACAATCACAACCACCCTCCCCGTTCAACAGCTTGGTCGACACTGACTACGTAACGTCTAGCTTCTCAGGACTTGGGGGTCGTATTCTCCTGCGATTTACTTTGTCTAATGCATTACGCAGCCCATCATAAAGGTTGTTGGTCAATTGTCTATGAAAAAAATAAAATCGTTCAATCATCCAGACCCATCCATCCATCAATGCTTGCATCAGTAAGATTTATATAATTATTCATCAGTTTTATTCATCACTGTTATGTAATTCATGTGTAATTAAGTAATGCAGTTTAATATAATCCGGTTGCCTTTGTTGGTATAGGTAAGTACCAATTTTATCAATTTTGTGGTTTGTTGTCTCATTACAAGGGAGATACACAGGAAAGTAGGTTTAGTGGTAGATAGTATGATTGGCTGGTAAGTAGACAGGATGGCAGGCAGGATGATACGTATGTAGGTGGACAGACAGACAGCTAAGTGGGTAGGTAGGCTGATGAGTAGATAGGAAAGTAAACTCGAATAAGATTAGAGTCATTCGAGTAGTGAAGACAGATGAAGGAAGAGATGAATAATTATGCAAATCTTACTGATGGATGGATGCAAGGATGGATGGATGGGTCTGGATGACTGAACGAGTGATTAGGTAGGAATAAATTGATGAATGATTGGTGGTCAGATGAATGCTTGATGGAAAAAATGAATGAACTGATGGGTGAGTGAGTTAATGTAATAATTCATACACGCTGACAGGGTGGGTGTATGTAGGGTTGGCCAGGGCTTGCATAGGTGAAATGCTAGTAACGAGTAAGAATGGTGTAGTTATGAGTCTGGTATGAGTAAAACGAGAGTAATTATACGTAAAGAGTGAATGTGGGATGAATGTTAGGAATTAAATGTGGGTAAAGTGTGAGTAATGTGTGGGTAACAGCTGTGGTGTGGGTAAGGGTTATGGTGTAGGTAACAGGTGTGGGTTGGGTAAGGGTTGTGGTGTAGGTAAGGTGTGAGTAAGAAATAAGGTGTGGGTAACAGGTGTGGTGTGGGTAAGGGTTATGGTGTAGGTAACAGGTGTGGTGTGGGTAAGGGTTATGGTGTAGGTAACAGGTGTGGTGTGGGTAAGGTGTGAGTAAGAAGTAAGATGTGGGTAACAGGTGTGGTGTGGGTAAGGGTTATGGTGTAGGTAACAGGTGTGGTGTGGGTAAGGGTTATGGTGTGGGTAACAGGTGTGGTGTGGGTAAGGGTTATGGTGTAGGTAACAGGTGTGGTGTGGGTAAGATGTGAGTAAGAAGTAAGATGTGGGTAACAGGTGTGGTGTGGGTAAGGGTTATGGTGTGGGTCAGGTGTGAGAAGGGATGTGCTGTATTGTTTTGCATGTACAAGGTCCACACTTGGGTAGGGTCGGTAGATGCGTGGTTAGGCTAAGTGGGCAGGTGGGTAGAGGTGGTAGGGTGGATGGATGTCGTGATGTTAATAAATGAGTAGACTGTATAGGTAGGTGGGTAGTGCGAATGAGTAAATGAGTTGTTAAAGGATAAGTAGGTAAATATACTAGCAGATAGGTAAAGTATATGGAAAATGAGTAGTACGGGGGAATGAGTGATAAGTAGCTCAGTAAGTATGTAGGTAAGCAGGCAGGTGGGTAGGTGAGTAGCTAGGTAAGTAGGATGGTAGGTACCTAAATACAGTACACAGGTAATCCATTAGTTAGGCAAACAGGAAGGTAGAGTTAAAGGATGTTGTAAATTAACAGGTAAATATAGGGAAAAGAGAGAAGATGAAGCATGACTGGCCTGAGTCAGGTGAATAACGCAGAAGTGGATGTATGTGGTGGACAGGGAAATATATGAGAAGGGTGAATGTAGGGGATAATCCGATGAGTAAAGCGGGAGATGAGTATGTGGAGGGCAATGGGGGGAGGGGGGCATATGGGAAAGGGGAGAGACTGTGTGGGGAAAAGATAGTTTTTCTTTAAGACATTGGAACAAATGCGACAGTAATGATGTCAATTTATTTCTGATGACATAAAGCATCAAATCTAGGAAAGTTTGTGGTGACATATTATGGGGAAATATTCCAAGTGTTTGCCCCCCCCTGGCAAATTTCCTGGATACGCCACTGGCTCACCCCCCTCTCTCTCATATACCTCCATCCCATCCTTCCATCTCATCTTAGGCCTCCACTCCTTCTCCTCCCCCCCTCCACCTCACTCACATACACTCTCCTCGCTTGTCTCTCGCTCTCCATCCTCTCCACATGGCCAAACCACCTCAGTGTATTTTCTCCTAACGTCCCACCCTCAGCGAAACATATTTCTCATTTGCAATGAGCCTGGTACGGTAAGCTTAACAAGACAGCCAGGCACCGCGGAGCTGGGCATCACACGTGCACACTCCCCATCCGACATTAGGTGACTGAAGGCGAGGGAGGGGGTACCGTTGGTGTGGCAGATGCGATCATGCGAGTGTAGACGGCTTGGCGCCATGGACTAACCGTCGGAGATGTACACCCTACCCTTGCAAGAGCGACACTGAGGCTCACTGACTCTGGGCTCGTTCGTTCGTTGACGATTTCCTCCCCTATAGGGAGGGCCGGGCCTTACATTAGCCCAGTCAGTGGATTTTTGACTGGATTTCTTAGTTGGTTGTGTGGGCTGTATTTGAGGGGGAAGAAACCACCGTGGTGGTTCTGTATGGCCTTTAAAAAAGAAAATAATAATATAGCTCACAGGTGCATCATATGCCTGCACACGTTGATGTATAAAAACATCCGCGCATGCAGGCACAAACACACGAGTGATTTTAGAGTGGGAGGGTATAATGGAACAGGTGACCAGGTGACCGCTAGGCGCGGGGATTAGCGGGGATTAACGGTACCTGAACCGTATGGAAGGGGGCATGGTGACTGAGACAGTTGTGGCTGCCTGACTGAGTGATTTTAAAAGGGTGGGGGGAAGTGTGCAGTGATGTTTGCTAGGGTTGTTATGGGTGTATTAGCAATCACTGCAGCAGCTGCTTGTTTAAGTGTCTCCTCGGGGCTGGCTGCCGTATTTATGCGGGGCGTATCTGGGTTGGGGAGATTGACAGGTCTGTTAAATTTATTGGTGTTTCGGCAGCTGAGAATATAGTGGAGAAACGGGAATGGGGTATCAGTGTTGCAGTTTTCACACGTGCTGGGTTGTGCCTCATTTGTGAGTATATGGGCTTTACACTTATATCCCAGGCGGAGGCGTCGTATATTTTTAAGTGTTCTGCTTTTGAATTTGTTAATAGCATTTATTGGCTCATATTTTGTAGCGGCAGCATACCATATTGCAGAAGGGGAGCCCGCCTGGACTTGATGCTCGTGTTCTGAGCGGTTGATTGTTGCTGCCTGCATTTTAATTGTTCTTTTGATCTGAGTGAGGCTCGGTGTTATGTCAACCTGAACGTGTGAATATTCCGTGGCTTCTTTGGCTAGTTGGTCTGCCAATTCATTCCCTTTGATACCTACATGGCTGGGTATCCAATTAATTGTTAGAGTTCCGCCAGCATCTCGTATTTCTTGCGCGGTGGCAATTATGTCAGTAATTAAATGAGTGTTATCAGACGGATCCTGTTTTCTTAGCGTTTGTATTGCGCTGGCGGAGTCTGTATGGATGATTGTATGGGATGTTGGGTTGATGTCTAGGGCATCATCCATGGCGGTAAGAATTGCAATTAATTCAGTCTGGAGTGTAGAGGCTCCATCTGATACACGCAGGCCAAATGAGTGTTCTCGGCAATCGACTGCAGCACCTGCTTTATTGTTATTCACAGAGCCGTCTGTATAGTAGGTTGATGAGGTGGGGGAGGTGAGGGAGGCAATTTGCATTAAGCTCTCTTGGCGTAATTGTTGTACGGGAGTGAGGGCTTTAGGACTCTGGGCTGCTGGCATGGGGGTTTTATAGGTAGAGGCAGACTGATGGGCGCCGCATTGGGGGCGGGGCTTGCAACAAGGGACACTCCCATAAAATAGAGGGGAGCCTTATGTAACTTCGACGAATCTTTATACTGATCATTGTCTTTTCGTTTTTTTCTCTCTCTCTGTCTTGTTCTTGCGTTGCCTCCATGTTAAGCCCCGTACACACTGGGCATCAAGTTCGCAACAAGTTGCGCAACGTGTTGAAAATCACCATGTCACTGCATCAGCCTCGCGTGATGGTGACAGGCAAGCAGCGTGGAGTCAACCTTGTATGTGCTGCCCTCGCGCGGCGATGACGACTCACATTGGCCTTGACAATCCAATGGTGCCACTTGTACAAATTTTGTGGGTAATTCACTGTCAGATTTTGAAAACTGTACAGTACTGAACGTAGGCAAGACCATGGGAGATACTACATACAACTTAGATAACAAAGTAATTAGTAAATCGGAATGCGAGAGAGATCTAGGAGTTATGGTTAGTAAGACCTCAACCTAGGCAAAAGTGTATTGATGCTAGAAATAAAGCAAATAGGCTCCTACGATTTCTTTCGAGGAGC
>NC_137070.1:594872-669872 GCF_032717465.1 Coenobita brevimanus | reverse complement strand
GCTCCTAGAAGAGTAACTGAACTACTAGAATGAGATAAGGATAGCAAAGAAGAAGGCTCTCCCCCGCCCTCCAAACCCTCCAGCCGAAGCCGGCAGGAAAAAGTCAGAAAGAACACCACGCCGTATAGAAAAACTGGCGTGGACATTTTACAGGAAAGTGTGAAAGGAGAATAGAGACTATCATAGTGTAACCTGAAAAGGAAAAATTATGAATTAGTATTGGTTATAAGATTTTCTTTTTTCTATATCCACCCCTTATTAGTCATATGCTTATCTAGCCTATGCTTGAAACTCTCAATGGAAGAGGCAACAACCACTCCACTAGGTAGCCTACTCCACTCGTCCACCACTCCATTAGCAATCCAACCTCCACCTATTTCCCCACCGAAACGGAACCTGTCTAGCTTGAAACCACCATTTCCAGTTCCATCCTGTATGCTCACCTCAAGCACCCTGCCGACATCTCCCCTATTTACACCCTTCATCCACTCAAACACCTCAATCAAGTGGGCCCCCCACTCCACGCCTCTCCAGCGAATGCAGACCCAGTCTCCTCAGTCCGCCCCCACATGACAGGTTCCGGACGTCATGCATCATTCCTGTCACTCCTCTCTGCACATTTTCCAACGAATCAACATCCACTCCACAGCAAGGACACCAAAACTGCACTGCGCAGTCCAAATGTGGCCCTACTAATGCTAGTTAAGAACAGGGTAGAGACTGGTTTTGCAATAGAGTAGTAGATGAATGGAATAAGCTACCTAGTAAAGTAGTTGCTGCCTCTTCCATTGAGAGTTTCAAGCATAGGCTAGATGAGCATATGACAAATAAGGGGTGGGTATAGAAAAAAAATCTCATAACCAGTACTAATTCATTCTTTTCCCTTCTCAGGTTACACTATAATAGTCTCTATTCTCCTTTCACACTTTCCTATAAACAGTCCACGCCAGTTTTTCTATACTGCGTGGTGTTCTTTCTGACTTTTTCCTGCCGGCTTCGGCTGGAGGGTCTTGGAGGGCGGGGGAGAGCCTTCTTCTTTGCTATCCTTATCTCATTCTAGTAGTTCAGTTACTCTTCTAGGAGCTGCCTAGCATGGGCCAACCGGCCTACTGCAGTTATCCTCTCTTATGTTAATCTCCGGCACAACTTCCCACCAACAACTCTGAGAGAGAGAGAGAGAGAGAGAGAGAGAGAGAGAGAGAGAGAGAGAGAGAGAGAGAGAGATTCTGCACATTTATCGCCTCGTTTTTTGGAGAGGAAGACGAGAAAGAAGACTCTCTCTCTCTCTCTCTCTCTCTCTCTCATTATTTCTGTCTTGTCATTCTATCTTTTAGCACTGTGTTTGTCTCCCCCCCTCTCTCTCTCTCTCTCTCTCTCTCTCTCTCTCTCTCCTTCATATCATACATCTCCACATGTCTCCACTTTGGCACTAAGACCCACCGTCCATACTGAATACACAAAGGAGTACAAAGGAAAGCAAACAGCAACAGACCTTATCGTCCTTTCAAGGCTGTTTGTTACAGAATAGACTATGACTACGAGATCTAACTCTACATGCTGAAGGGTAAAGATAGTAAAGCAAGAAGGTTCACCCCGCCTCCAAACCCTCCAGTTAAAACTGGCAGGAAAAGGTGAGAAAAACCACCAATAGGCATGGAATAACTGATATGGAAATTTCATAGGAAAGACTGAAAAGGAAAAGTTACATCTATAATACTGTATCAATTTCATGTATAAGGTACCACGCTAGGGCTGTCTCATACAGGACCGGTGTATTGGTATTAGCGGGGGTATTTTACTGTTAGGAAGCTTCCTAACACCTCTTCCTGACCGATTTATTTCTGCTTCTGCTCCGTTACTGTATTCTACTCATGCAATCGATGACGATATGAAGACATAGGAAGCCAACCAGGGGATAGTAATGAGTCGTTTGGAGAATAAATCGGTAAGGAGGAGGGAAAAACACTGTTGGGAGGAGACTGGTATGTAGGGAGAGTACGGTTTCTATAGGGTCACACACACACACACACACACACACACACACACACACACACACACACACACAACCCCTACCCCGTCGCTCCGGAGGGCGTACATGCATGCATTCAGACATATATATACATACAGTATATACATGCATCATATATATATATTCAGTATGGACGGTGGGTCTTAGTGCCAAAGTGGAGACATGTGGAGATGTATGATATGAAGGAGAGAGAGAGAGAGAGAGAGAGAGAGAGAGAGAGAGAGAGAGAGAGAGAGAGAGAGAGAGAGAGAGAGAGAGAGAGAGAGGTGAAGTCAGTGAATGTACAGCGATGTTGGATGGTGAGGAATTGGAAAATGTGAGTACGTTTAAGTACTTGGGTAGTGTGATGAGTAAGGATGGAGGTTTGGAGGGTGAAGTGCTTGAAATGGTACAGCAGGGAAGAAAGGTTGTTGGTTCTTTGAAAGCAGTGATAAGAAACAGGGAAGTGAGCATGGAAGTGAAAAAGTTACTACATGACAGTATTGTGATACCAACTCTAACGTACGGAAGTGAAGCTTGGACGTTGCTGGAAAGACACAAGTCAAGAGTGAGAGCAGTGGAAATGAGTTATTTAAGAGGAGCCTGTGGAGTCACATGGAGAGACAGGTTGATGAATGAGGATGTGAAGGAGCGTTGTGGTGTTGATGTGGATGTGATAGGAAGCGTTATGAGAAACACACTGAGGGAGTTTGGCCATGTGGAGAGGATGGAGGGTGAAAGACTGACGAAGAGAGTGTATGTGAGTGAGGTGGAGGGGGAAAAAAAGAGGGAGGGAAAGGCCGAGGATGAGATGGAGGGATGGGGTGGAAAGGTATATGAGAGAGGGGGGTGTGAGTTGGGAGCAGGGGAGTGAAATGGAGGGGGACATGGCGACTTGGAGGCGGTTTGTTTGTGGCCACCCCAAACGGGATTGAGGCGTCTGGCAATATATATATATATATATATATATATATATATATATATATATATATATATATATATATATATATATATATATATATATACAGTACATAGAGAGAGAGAGAGAGAGAGAGAGAGAATAAACTGGCTTAAACCAACACCAACAGGAGCATCGCTCATTGTGAAAACATTGTTCACCTGTGTCAAGATTTTTTTTTTTTTTGATCGATTGAACACAGGTCTGCTAAGTTTATATTTTAGAATAAAGCATTAGAATGGCCATACAATATACATCTCAAGCCAAAAGCAATGCATTCCGTCGGACAAGCAGACAAAGCAGCTGGAAGGTGAGGTGAAGAGTCAAGATGCAAAATACAGAGGAAACAAAGGCAAACATTCTCTGAGGCTCACACTGCGCTCACGTCCCTGGGGATTGTCATGGAGGGCTGAAGGGAATCACAGGTCACAAGATCCACCTGTCCATACTTGCCACTCCTTAACCCTTTCTTCCCTATGTTGCTCTCTCTCTCTCTCTCTCTCTCTCTCTCTCTCCAAACACACCACAACAAAATGTATATATATATATATATATATATATATATATATATATATATATATATATATATATATATATATATATATATATATATATATACGTGGAGGGATTGCATATATCGGTAATGACTTTATTGACGTGGAACAATGTGTACAAGTCCTGAAGAATGATAGTGAGAGAGGGGCACGCACACACAACACATACACGCACGCACGCACACACACACACACACACACACACACACACACACACACACACACACACACACACACACACACACACACACACACACACACACACCAGAATATATTGTCCCTTGAGAATTAGCCTCCCTCCTCAGGTCACACACACTCTTGGCTGCCTTTCATTTTAACTTCCTTCTTCCTTATGTATTATGAAACTTATCTCTACATCAAATCCTTTATCAATACCCCTCTTATGTTTCCTTTTTTCGCTCGAGAGAGAGAGAGAGAGAGAGAGAGAGAGAGAGAGAGAGAGAGAGTAGCACCAGACAGGTGAAGATGTCTTTCCAGATTAGATGATACACCTGTACTGGTCATCAAATGGACTCCTAACCTCACTCACGCACCTCCCACCCCACCAGCCACCAATCACAGACATTCCAGTGGGAAGAGAGTGGGATGAGCTTCTCCGCCACCTCTCGCTGTCGCCACTTTCAGTCTTTGGGGGTTTCATTTCTTGGAAAAGCCAAATCTGCTCTGTGTGTGTGTGTGTGTGTGTGTGTGTGTGTGTGTGTGTGTGTGTGTGTGTGTGTGTGTGTGGAGGGTGGGTGATGGGTGGCATACGGATATGTGTTGGGGGAGTGTTATAGAAATGCTTGTGTTCATGGGCGCCTACGTGTGTGTGTGTGTGTGTGTGTGTGTGTGTGTGTGTGTGTGTGTGTGTGTGTGTGTGTGTGTGGAGGGTGGGTGATGGGTGGCATATGGATATGTGTGGGGGGGAGTGTTATAACCGATTTAATTTAGCCCAGTCTCACCTAACCTATCAATATTTGCTCGAATTGAACCCTGCCTAACCTCGCATGACCTAATCCAACCTAAATCAACCCAGCCTAATCTAGCTTAACCTCACCTAACCCAGTCTAATTATATTTAACCTCACAATCTCACCTAACCTTGCCATACCTAACCTAACCTATTCTGACGCTGCCTAACCCTATCTAAAGCGACCTAATCTCACCCAGTCTAACTTAACCTAACAATACCTGACCTAACCCAAACCAGCCAAGCCTAAAATGACCTAATCCAACCAAACCTAACCCAGCCTAACCTAACCTAATATAACCCAACCTAAACATAGCTAAAAACGAAGTATTCTAAACCAATCTAACCTAATCCGTCTATACCTAATCGAGCTGAACCCAATCCGACATAAAATTACCTAATCAGACCAAACCCTGCCCAAAGTGACCTAACCTAACTTTCGATCATCCATACTTTCGCTAAGAAATTTTGCTGTCCCAAAGTCTACGGATGTCACACGCCAAGTTTCGCCCGTTCTGTGTACTGTACCTACACTGTCTACTTGCCTGCCTACCTGCCTGCCTCCATACATTACCTGCTTGCCTGCTTACCTGCCTACACTGTCTACTTGCCTGCCTACCTGCCTGCCTCCATACATTACCTGCTTGCCTGCTTACCTGCCTACACTGTCTACTTGCCTGCCTACCTTCCTGCCTCCATACATTACCTGCTTGCCTGCTTATCTACCTACACTGCCTACTTGCATGCGTACCCACCAGTATTACCTGCCTGTCAACCTACGTTACCTCCCTACTTGCTTCCTTTGTCTACCTACATAACCTGCTGGCCTGCCTACCGACTTAAATTAACTGCAGACCTGTCTACCTGTCTTATCTACTTTACCTGCCAACTTGCTTCCCTGCTTGCCTACCTACATTACCTTTCTATTTGCCCGAATCTCTCTCTCTCTCTCTCTCTCTCTCTCTCTCAGTTCGTTTGCCAAGTAGTTAACAAACAGACCAGATCCACTTCTTCCCTCTTCTTCACCTCCTCCTTTGAATCCTCTATTCTTTCCCTCTTCTCTCCTTCTCACCTTGTTTTCCTTCCTACTCTCTTTTCCGCTTCCCTCCCTCCTCCATTCCACTTCATCGCTCTCTCAGCGTCCCACTCTTCATTTTAATTGTCTCCTTGTACCTCATGGTTTAAGACGATATATGTGTTTTATATTTTTCGGTTTGTGTGTGTGTGTGTGTGTGTGTGTGTGTGTGTGTGTGTGTGTGTGTGTGTGTGTGTGTGTGTCTTGAGTAATATTTAACATGTTCATCACGATAAGGTCATGTATTAGCCTTATTGTTATCTCCAAAGTATTTTAACCAGGCTAGGGAAGACATGGAAATCTGGAGTCCCATTAATCCTTCATTAACCTTCTTCACTAGAAAAAATCCTTCCAAAGTGAACTCTTATCATCCATTTGTACCGTGATTACAATGAAATACGTCTTCGACCTGAAGGGATTAATGACTGCATTTTCTGTTGTCCTGGTGTTGTGTGTGTGTGTGTGTGTGTGTGTGTGTGTGTGTGTGTGTGTGTGTGTGTGTGTGTGTGTGTGTGTGTGTGTGTGTGTGTGTGTGTGTGTGTGTGTGTGTGTGTGTGTGTGCTTTTTACATATTTTGATGAGTAATTTTACAGGCTTGTGGTTTTGCTTAGGTCAGTTTCCATTTCTCTCTCTCTCTCTCTCTCTCTCTCTCTCTCTCTCTCTCTCTCTCTCTCTCTCGGGGTCATGTTGAGCGAGCATGAGATTTCTTTCATTACGTTCATTCTTTATTTCCTCTTTCTTTTGCCTTCTTCTCACCGTCTCTTCTTTTCCATGTCTTTTCTCTCCTTGTCCTAGTTCATTCCATTGTGTATCTTCTTTCTGGTCTTCTCTTTCTTGTTCCCAATCTTCTGGTACTTCTCATTTGTCATCTTCCTTTTCTTTTATCCTTTTCTTCCTTCATTTCCTCCTCCTTCGTTTCCTCTTCCTCTTTTCTCACACCTCTTTTGTCTCCTGGTTCCACTACCTCCTCCTCCTTCCTTCTTTCCAGCCTTTTAATCCTCCTCCTCCTCCTTCACCTTGACATTATTCCTCATTCCCCAGCCTCTTTACTGACCCATTTCTTCTACCTTGACTTCCTCTTGGCCGACTTTTTCGTTTCTGTTCTTTTGAAGTTATTTCTCTCTCTCTCTCTCTCTCTCTCTCTCTCTCTCTCTCTCTCTCTCTCTCTCTCTCTCTCAGTTCATTTTGCTGTCTGCTTTTATTGTGCCATCTCTTTCTGTTTTTGCAGTTCTTCTCCCTGCCCTCCCTCTCATGCAGGCGCTGCCTTTTTTGTCCTTCTCCAACTTAACTCATTTCTTCCATTCTTCTCTGCATCAGCATTCTTCGTCCTATTTTGTTCATGTTTTTCTCTGTTGTTGCTGATATTCTTCTTTCTTGTTATTATTCTCTTCCCTGTTAATTTTCATTTTCAGTCGCCATCATCATCATCATCATCATCATCATCATCATTATCATCATCATCATCATTATCATCATCATCGTCGTCGTCGTCGTCATTAATCATCAATCATCATCATCATTATCATCGTCGTCCTCGTCGTCATTAGTCATTATTCATCATCAGCATCATCATTATCGTCGTCATTAATCATCAGTCACCATCAGCATCATCATTATAGTCGTCTTCGCCGTTGTCGTCGTCATGAGTCACCATTCTTCTCAGAAAAACATCTGAGAAAGTTTCCCACAAAAGACCAACGTAGGCAAGGAGTTGTGCAGTAGTTTATGGGGAAGCATCAGATTAGATGAGTATTAGAGATGCATTGCTGTAAGATTTAGTTTCGGGTCTTAGTTGTGTCTAATTTTTATCATTAAACATGGCCTAGTTTGTAGTTGCAAATACTGGATCCAAATTTGCTGACAGTACAAACTGAGCGGACACACCGTACAGAGACAAATAATTCAGAGGAATCTTGATGACCTGTCCAGTTGAGCCAGACTTCGAAACAAGTATTTACAAGTCGTTGATGTACAGTAAGTGTCTGGCTTCCAACCCCCTGTTAAACATGTTCATAACTAAAGGAAAAAAAAACTTCCTCTGAAATCTCAGTGACAGTTTTTCTCTGCTGTATGAGGGTCCTTCTTTCTTTTGCCTGCCGGCTACTGCTGGAAGGATTGGTGTGTAGATAGGGAGACTTTTTTGTTTACTCTATATTTGGCCAAAAAAGACATGCCATAGTCTTAGTCTTTTCTGTAACGAAAAACTTCAAAAGGGCCATTAGGTCTGTTGTTACTTGCTCTCCTCTCTAACAAGATCACCATCACCACCACCACCACCGCCGCCGCCACCACAAGTCTCTTTCCTCCTCCTCTTCATCATCACCATCGTCATGTACGGTATTAAAAGACTTTAAGCTATTCGTTTGTATCTCATCCACCACCATTATCACTACCACCACAACTGGCATCATGATCATCATCATCATCATCATCGTCGTCCATTACTTATTCATTCTCTACCTTCTCTCTGTACCTTTCCTCCTCCTCTCCCTCGTGCTGTCATTGCTTCCACCCATTACCCCCTTACTAGACATTACGCCATACCATTATTTTCTCCTTCCCTGCCTCCGCCACGTCATCTTCCCTCCTCACTCTACTTTTGTCTCCTCATTTAATTTTTGACCTACTTAATTTCACTTCTCGTCCGTGTATTTTCTTGTGCGTTTTTCAGTGGCTATTTATAACGTTCTTTAAGCTATATGTTTTCTGTTTTAATGCACAGGGTTTTATTGATATTCTGTATTGGTTTGTTTTTTTACCATTTATTTACGTTGTATTTGATTATTGCACAGTTGACTATTAGATTTTATTTATTTGTTTTGCTTTTGTGTGTGTGTGTGTGTGTGTGTGTGTGTGTGTGTGTGTGTGTGTGTGTGTGTGTGTGTGTGTGTGTGTGTGTGTGTGTGTGTGTGTGCCGTTTGTACTCTGTGTATATATGTATTTTATTATATAATAATAAACAGTGTCTTAAATTTCATATAGGCCTACTTTTCTGTCGATTTCAAAAAGTGAAATATTCTTTCTCTTGGTCAGTGTTCTGGCTTTGTTTCAGACTACATTTGCTCTGTAATCACCGCCTAGTATTTTTCGTGTTCCTTTCATTCTTCCTTTCATTTTTTTTTCTTTGACCCTACTCCCCATTTTACTTACGTACTCTGCTTTTTTTTCATTTTATTCCTTCCTTTTCCTTGCCATTCTAATTCTCTCTCTCTCTCTCTCTCTCTCTCTCTCTCTCTCTCTCTCTGATTTTCATCTTCATGTACTTTAAAAAATTCTTTATGATGTCTGATTGCCATTTTTTCATTTAGCCACATAACTTTGTCGCTGTGTAATGTATGCTGTTTATCTATTTGCAGATCCCTATTTATCATCATTAAACCCATCATCCCGTGTCAGTGTGCTGGTGAAGAAGTCTCTCAGGTAAGTATGCTGTCATAAGTATAGTGTGTTTAATATTTTTTGATTACCACCTACCATTTATTGCCGTCACCAGCATACATGGCAGATAGTTATGTTTTCATCCGTGTGTCAGTCTGTCCACTAGATCACATGGAAAAGTAATGGCAGGATTATGATTAATATTGGTGATGTTTATGTTGACCCAAAGGATTAAATGAAATGATCTGGCCAAAGTTTAACTGGTGAGAAAAAATCGGTGCACAGAACGGCAAACAGTTTAACACCAAAGACGACGGCTGTTGTATAATGGCCAGTAATTCTGCCACACAGTGTTATAGCTGCTTTTGTGAGAATGCCATATATCGCTTGATTGTGACAAATCTTGTTTGGCATTGTTAACGTATGGACGTTCATATAACAGAATATTTTTAGAGGGGGACATCATGAACTATATTGATCATCTGGGATATCACCGAAACCTTCTTGCGTGACATATTTTTGATCGTGTGTGCATTGTAGTTCAAGGATTGTCGGATAGGTAATAGAAGATAACGTATCAGTAATTACTTAGCTTGGCGGAGGTCAACTACATTATGTCCTGGCAGTTGATGATACATTTAATTGTCTTTATTGTTTTCATGGAAATATTCGTTTCAGTGTGTGCATACGTTTGTATACTTCCACTTGTTGCCTTTCGATTTTCGTTTGTATTTATGTATTTATTTATTTTTGGGTTGCATCTTATGCTTTCCATTACTCCAGTTTGGCCATTGTTAGTTGCTGGAGAGGGGCACCTTCACATGATGCCACCGGTATAACCAGGTGACTGAGGTACTTGATAATACAAACGTCCCTCAGCACCTGCCTATCCACCGAACGGAGAATGGTGGACTGCAAGAGAAGGACAACTTAAGCCTGCAGTCTACTAGGTTCACGTTTCAGATGAGCCTGGGGCACAACAACAACAACACGCCTTAATTACTCTGACTCGTACTCATTTCTGTTCGCTTTCAGTGTAAGTACTCCTTTTTTTTTCTGTTTTCCTCTCTACCTTTGGTCATATTTGTTTACACCTTGTGATTCTTATCATTCTTTGTTGTCTTCTTCTGTATAACTGCTCAGCCTTTCCCAAAACTTTCACTCTTGCCATCTCTAGTATTCATGTTTTTTCGGTTCCTGTCTCTGTCTTCCTTTTACTTGTCTTCACCTTTTCTTCATCTGTTCTGGGTTCCGGCATTCATTTACCTCCTCGTTTCTTGCTGGTCCCTATATTTCCCTGCTGTTTCTTACCACGTCATGTCTTTTCCTTCATGACTCTCTCTCTCTCTCTCTCTCTCTCTCTCTCTCTCTCTCTCTCTCTCAAAACTTTCGTCAGTTTGTCCTCTCGCATTCTTCCCCATCATGTTTTCGTTCATTATCGCCCGCTTTTAGAAGGCGGAGCGATAATGTTTTTGCCTGCCTCTGTGTGTGTGTGTGTGTGTGTGTGTGTGTGTGTGTGTGTGTGTGTGTGTGTGTGTGTGTGTGTGTGTGTGTGTGTGTAAAGCCATGTATGTAAAAAAGATATCTCGAATGCAATGATGTGATGGTTGCAACATTATAAGTATCAATAGCCTACGTCCACACATTCAAGGAAGTAAGGATGCAGGTGACTAGTTTTTCAGAATACTTGGATGTAAAACGTTCTTAAAACAGACAGCTTTGCCTGGAATGGAGTTTCACAAAAGGAATCTTATTAATCCATTCATTTCGATGATATCTTTGTATTTTATTGTAGGCTACTTCCAGAGGGTTTATTTAGCTTTGGAGACTTTTCAAAATTAGGAGGTAGAAAATGCCTCCATTAACCCCTTCACTACGAGAGGGATCTTCTAAGCTGAAGAAAATAGTCGGACGGTAGACTGATTAAAACGGAAAAGACGTCGTCGGGTTGAAGAGGTAAAAATGAGAGAAAGATAGAGGAAGGAAGGTGATTAAAACAGATAAACAATAAATAGAAGGAAGTAGAGTAGAGGAAGTTGATAAAAGAAAGAGGAAGGAGGTTGAGAGATCTGAAGGTACTGGATTTGATTAATAGAATGAACGGAAAGTGAGGGAAATTTGAAATAAGGTGTTGAATGGAGAGAGGGGAGGATGATAAAGGAGAGAAAAATTTGGGAGATAGAGAGTTGGAGCAGGAGGTGTATCGTGAGAGGAAGGGAAAAAAAAGAATGACGCTGGAATGGTGTGTGCGTGTGTGTGTGAGAGAGAGGGGGGGAGGGGGGGATGATTGGATAAAAAGATATCTGTCTGTATCAGTTCATAGACGGAGAGAGAGAGAGAGAGGGGGGGGGGTTCGTGGATAAAAAGACTCAAAAAGACTATTTGTATCATTCCATAAAAGAACCTGTACATAACATTGGACCTGCTCGGAGGGAGAGTAGTAGCCAGAAATAACCCTTACTAATGCTAGCAAAGTACGAATGAGGGACAGGGTGTCAGTTGGAAGAGCGATGTCTGGGTAAATGAAATTGTAGTACTGTCCATGTTTGTGTGTGTCAGCGTTTACGTACGTCATCCATTAAAGTTGGCTTCCTAGCCTGCCCGACGATGGGATATGGCCAAAGAATAGATAATATATTTCACAAGGCTTAGCAACCCTACTTCCTACTCGTTTTCACATATTACCACTTCGGCACTACCAAATTTCCATGTTGAATACATGTTAGGACTGTTTCATTAAGGAACGCTGTGACGATTTTAACGGGGATGTTTTTACATGTCAGTGGGTCCTCAACAAGATTAGGACGGTGTGTTTTAATGAAATTTGATAATAAAGCTGTTCGCTGCCCCAGCCTGGGATCGTAATCGCGTACATTCGGACGGCAGACCACTTTTCCAACCACTGTAACACGTGCTGGCATAATGCAACGCAACCACGGTGTTGGTTGGAACCCTAGACTGGCAGTATACGCATCGCGAGATGAGTAGGCCAGCCACTGACCCACCACATCTCCGGCCACCAACATAGGCAATGCCTAATGTACTGTACTGTTTTTTTTTGTTTTTTCTTACGAGTAGTACGGATTCCAGGAAGGACGTTTTAGTGGTGATACCCTCCCGTGTTTGTGTGTGTGTGTGTGTGTGTGTGTGTGTTTTTTTTTTTTTTTTTTTTTTTTTTTTTTTTTACGCGCGTTGGTCCTCCTTCGTGAACTTTGGCCAAACTTCAACCATTGCCTTCGATATCATAGCCTTTTCATAGCCACCAGCAACTTTTTAAATCTGAACTCCACCTTTTTTGTGATAGTTTCGCGAAAGCTCTTAATTTCTTTACTCTGTTTCCCAGCGAATAACGAGAAATAGAATAAGGATGATGATGGTGTTGATGATGATGATGGTGTTGATGGTGATGATGGGGATAATAATGATATCCTTTTTTCATTAGTCTTTCGTCGTTGTCTTCTGATATTATCCCGTATGTCTACCTTCTGTAAACTGTCGTCTTCTGGTGTGTATGCTATATTTGTAAATAATCATTTTTTTTTGTTACAATATGCCGCTTCATCGTGTAATTATACTGAACTTTTCCTATGATAAAGACAAAACAAATATACAGTATAGTTGTAGAAGACCGGTGTTGTAATGAACCCTTTCATGGTGGTGACAGCTCTAGTACTGTGCAGCAGTCAGCGCCAGACTGTTTGACTCAGCTAACACTGAATCATACTGAGACAGCTATAGTATGAATTAACCCCAACATTCTGGGTACCAGTACACCATTCCTGTGTTTGTCTGTCTTGGGTTGAAATTATTAACTTCATTACCCCTTCAGCCCCAGGACGTAATATGTTTATTTTATACTTGCTGCCACCACGTGATTTAAGTCAGACTAGAACACCCCAACAATGAAGGGGGTAATGTCGGCTACAGGTGTATTCGATTACTTCAGGTTGACAAGTCTCCCGAAATGAAGAAACTCAGGTGAAGATAGCAAGAACAAAGGATGAAGGTTGAAGTAGTGAAGGCTGCAGAATGTCTCTAGTACAGCCATTACAAATGTGAACAAATATTCCAGTCTGTCGTGCAAGTGTTTTTACATCTAAGAGAATAGTGTGATGGTAGCCAGAGGTCCGAATAGGAAGTACTGATATAAGCTATAAGCCTTTCAGTCCTTTGGTATTCGTATAGCTGAATGAAATAATGTACAGTAGCCTTAAGTAACTAGAAATGGTGGACATTGAGACGGAACGGGATGTGGAAGGAATTTAATCCACATAATTTCAACGTAAAAATAACGCATCTTTACAGTAATTACTAAAAAAGAAATAAATATCCATTTTCAACCTGTAGCCTAAGTTAGTGGCTTCATTACGAGATGTATTCCGTCAGGTGATTACAGTCATGAGACGGTAACAGGACTGTGACCTAAATGTGTTCATCACAGTGCACAGGTTAAGGGGGTGTACTCCAGATTTAGCCCCTTCAGTCTAATGACGTATTTTACATTTTATTCATGTTATTGTCTGACGAGTTTATTCATCATAGGACACATTTCGAAATAGACGACTGTTCTAGTGAGGCAAAATTTCAGGAGGTTAAATATTTTGTTTTTAGTCTTATATGGCCTATTCTTTACCTGTGATGTCTCAGTAAGAAGTATTTTTTTTTTTTTTGTATGCAGAAAAACTGAATATACTGTTTACTGGTTTTGCCTTCTCTTCCTTTTGATTATTTATGGACAAATTACATACCCTTTCTAGCGAGGTCAGGGTTCAGGGTTGTTGAATAATTCATTCTGAGTGCTACTTTCAGGTGGATCTACAGTGAGTGACAAGCTAAATGGTTTCCTGTACTGCCATAAGCCAGTTATTACGCTGGATGGTAAGCATACAGCCAGCATATGGTCACCTGGTGGTTTATTGGGCTAAGGCGCTCCTAACTCGATGTGGCCCATGATAGTTCAGCCCTAGGATTTTTTTTTTCTCACATAACACCCTTGAAGGGCGAGTGACTGGTCTCCTCGCCTTCAGTGTCTGGAATGAGCAGCCTGGCCAGGGTCACTACGTTCCAGGTGGAGCAACGCAGGTTGGAGTTTGCCAGTTCCTTCGCTTCTTGTAGTGATAAATTCAGGGATAATATGCTTCTTGTTTCCTTTAAAAGTCACAGCTTTGAGACACCCAGAATTACATGAACGGTAACTGTGTCATATTCACTTTCTACGGATGGATGGCTGACAGTGCATGAACAAAAAAAACAAAAAAAAGGAAAGGAGAATTGGTCACAGTTAACATAAGTATTGTAAAACAGTATTTTAGGATTTGGTGTAAAGTATATTATTAAAGCCAATGTTGGAGACAAAGCTTAATAACAGTAAAACATGAGTAGATGTATACAGTATAATTGGTAGCTGAGCATTACACAAAGAAATGAGAATTGTACAGAGACTGGAAGTAAGAATTATTACCACTGTTCCCTCGTCCGGAAATTTAATCTTCCTTATGCATACCCCTCTCCCTCCTCTTGCACTACCTCCTCCTCCTTCTCCACCACACCCCTCCTCCCTTCTCTTTCCTTCCATCTCACCTGTGCATTCGTTCTCACTTTTCTCTCTTCTTTCCGCCCATCACCCCTCCCCTATTTGCTTCTTGCCTTTTCTCTCTCTCTCTCTCTCTCTCTCTCTCTCTCTCTCTCTCTCTCTCTCTCGTTTCCATCTCGTCCTTTCCCCCCCATTCCCCTTCTCGCCACCTCCCTTTCCTTCCCTCTTTTCACTCCCTCCCCTCTCTTATATCCTCCTTTCTTTCCCTCACTGTTGCCTCTTACCCTGATGAGGCTGTGAGGTAAAACTTATAAATTAATGTAAAGCTGAAGGCAGGTGCTGTTTCACGGGGGGAGGGGGTAGGAAGAGAGGGAGGGAGGGAGGGAGGGAGGGAAGGAGGAAGGAATGAAGTTTGCAGGGAAGGAAAAGTGGAGGATGGAATAGGGAGAAGGGAAGAGGCAAGAGCGTCTCTCAGAGAGAGAGAGAGAGAGAGAGAGAGAGAGAGAGAGAGAGAGAGAGAGAGAGAGAGAGTTTTGAAAGAAAAGAAATAGAGTTGTAGGCTTGGACAGGGAAATGAGAGGTATTGAGAGGAGGGGAGCTAGAGTTGATGGATTAGAAAAGGAGGGAGCAGGGAAGAGAAGGAGGAAATTGAGAATGGAAAGGAAGGAGGGAAGAGAGAAGAGGGGGGAGGAGAAAGAGAGAAGGTATAGGAAGGTGGGAGGAACAGTAGGAGGAAAAAGTAAGGATGGAATGTTGAGGAAGATGGTAGGGAGGGAGGCAGAGAGAGGAAGAGTAGGAGGTTTGGAGGCAAGGACAGGAGGGGGAGGGGAGAGAAGGAGGGAGTAGGATAGGCAGGAGGAGTAGGCAGTTGAGGAGGAAGAGTGGGAGGATGAGTGGAAATGAGAGAGAGGGAGAAGAAAAGTCAGATGAAGAATGAGGGGAGAGGAAAGTGGGAAGGAGGAAGAGAAGGTGAGAAGATAGAGAAAGACAGTAAGAGCAGCAGGTTCAGAGGAAGGGTGGCGGATGAAGGGAGTCTTAAGAAAGCCGGTTGAAAAAATATAGGATAGAGGGAGAAAGGGAGGGAGAATGAGAGGAAATTGGAGAAGATAGGAAAGAGGAAGGATGGAAAGACAAGGAGAAGAGAGACTGCAGGGGAAGGATGAGATATGAGAATGAAAGAGGGAAGAGGGAGGGAGTCTTGGAGGAAACTAGGAAGGCAGGAAGGAAAAGAGGATGGAGACCCGGAAGAAATGTGGAATGAAACGAGAGGAGTGATGCAGGGAGGAAGGGAGGAGAAAGTGAAGGCGGAGAAATGATTGAGATGGGAAGGAGAGACTGGGAAAAGGGAGACCAGCAGGAAAGGAATAAGAGTAAGATATGTAGAATAAGAATAAAAAGTAGCTGGAGGAGGGGTAAGGAAATTATCGAAGAGTATGAAAGAAAAGGAGATATAGACGGAATTATTACAGTAGGAGAACATGGGAAGATAAGACAGTATCCCTGCAATGAACCCCAGCCTGAAGTACAGTAACGAAAGAGAACAGCTGTAAGAGAAGAATATCAGCAAAATAAAGGCAAAGGAAAGACGAAAAGAAAGGAGAGAAAAAGACGAAAACGTTAGCAAGGAACAACTGTAGGGAATAATGAAGGGGGAAGAGTAAGGAAAGAACAGGAGTAGTGTTGCAGATCAGCAGGAGAGGAAGAACGAGGGAGAATTAGTAATGAAGAAAGTAACAACAACAACAACAAAAGTGTTGTAGGGTAATACCGTTGCAGTACTAAGAGCACCAGCCGTGGCCTGGTAATGAGTGTATCCCTGCAGTGAACACCAAGTTTGTATATTAGGCATCTCACATCCACCCTCATTATTGGTCTCTCTCTCTCTCTCTCTCTCTCTCTCTCTCTCTCTCTCTCTCTCTCTCTCTCTCTCTCTCATATTTGGTTAATTTTTACCTTCATTTGAAATGAAAACAAGTTAAATTATAAACCTCATCGTCTTCGTTGCCTTTTTTAACCATTTGAGGGTATCTGTAGGTATTTTAATCAGGATGGCTACCCCTAAATGATACGGTTTTATTTACCTGGGTGAAATTCCTGCCGTATAAACAACAACAGTTTATATCGGCTTAAAAGTTTGTTTTGGTAAGTTGACATATTCTAGTAGTTTTTTGTGATCATCGTATGTCATCCATGTGACTCCTGATAGGTTGCATATACCCACCTGCCACCTAATCCTCACTTTACCACTTCCACTGTCAATCACTTCGCCTCATTCTTTCCCTCCCCACTGCTGTCTGTCAATTTGCCTTTCTGTGCCTTGTGTGTACTCTTCCTCTCTGTCCTTTGGTATTCTTGTGTCTACAACTCCCCATGACTCTCCCTGACTCTCCATTCCTGCCTCCCTGCCACCCTGCCTGCACCACTCCGTCACTGGGCCTCACTCGGGCCTGTCTCTGGTCAACACCACAAGTGCCAGTCTTGTCTCCTTCACTTTGTTTTAACTGCGGTCTAATTTGGGGTTTACGGCCGCGGGGTTTAGGTGGTCAGCAGAGGAAAGAGGGAGAGAGGGATGGAGGGACGGAGGAAATATGGGACGGATGAAGAGAAAATGAGGAGGGGAAGGAGAGGAGCATGAGAAGCGTGAAGAGAGATAATGAGGGAAGGAGATAGCATGAAGAAGATTGAAGGATGAGGAGGAAGAAGTGGAGGGAAGGAGATATAGTATGAGAAAGAGGTGGACGAGGAGAGAGAAGTGGAGGAAGAGAGATACAGTGTGGCAGGAAGGGAAAGTAGCTGAGATAATGGGGAGAGAGAGAGAGAGAGAGAGAGAGAGAGAGAGAGAGAGAGTCTGGCAGGAAGGGAAAGTAGCTGAGATAACGGAGGGAGAGAGACAGAGAATGATGAAGAGATGGACGAAGAGAGAGAAGTGGAGGAAGGGAGATATAGTGTGGCAGGAAGGGAAAGTAGTTGAGATAATGGAGAGAGAGAGAGAGAGAGAGAGAGAGAGAGAGAGAGAGAGAGAGAGAGAGGCCTAATTTCATCAGTGGTAAGTTTAGTGCAGAGTTCAATCCTTTCAGTCTAATGACATTTTTCATTTCAATCAGTCCACCACCAGACGATTTTATGCAGCGTACGTGAGATTTCCTTGTTGTGAGGGCTTAGTAATGTATATATGTATCTACGCTTTCCTGTTTGAAAAGCCTCTCAGGCTGAATAAAATCGTCTGGCAGTAGCAAAATAAAATACCATCTTATTGGGAAGAGATTAACGGGGGATTTAAGCACTGCGCTGCTGTGGTGCGCTTGGATATATCATTCCTGCCAACACCAGACGATTTGACTGAGGCCAGAGATATACCAACAGTCAGAGGCGTAAACACTATCCCAAATAACCCTATAGGCGTAGCTGTTATTGGTGCCGGCACGACTTTTATTTAGCCTCACACCAGATGATTTGGGTAATAAAATAATAGCCTTGTGAGGTGTAGGTGTTTATTCAAGAAAAACTTTCTTCTTTTCTTAACTTTGTCAAGTTACTGGTACATACTTTAACCGGGCGGAACCTTGCCATCTCTCAGTCATGAGCTATAGCAAAATTTTAACAACAGAATATGGTCCTGCTTACAAAGAAGTGCTATGGAAATGATGCAGAGCGGCACTGTTGCCTTGTTCTGCCATTGAGCTACGGGAAATAAGCTGCAAAATTACTAAAACCCTTCTGAGTTAAGACGAATGAAATATAGCCCTGATAAAGAGCGTTATGATGTGCCCCGTGTCAGTGAGAATGACACTTTATCATAAGGATTTCCCAGCTTTGCCATCTTATCCCCCACCATACCATACCTCATTGTCATGCCATTTCCACCCTTCTTTTCTTTTCTCCTCCACCTCTCTTTCCTCAGTTCTCCCTCAGTTTCTTGCAGCTACCCTGTATTTTCTCTCTCTCTACTTCCCTTTCTCCTCCTCCCATTTCTGTCTTCCATTCCCATTCCTCCTCTTTATTCTTCTTCTCTCCTCTCCCCAATTCTCCCTCACTTCCTTCTTTTCAGTCCTTTTCTCTCACACAAGTCATTTCTTCAACGTAATTACATTTTCCCCAGCGGTTAGCCGCGTGATAGACCAATGAGACTCTTGCTGTTTTTATTTCCAATACACATTTACTTCTTTACGGTTATTCTCTATCTCTCCTCTCTTTTCTCTTTCCTTCTTGTCTTCTTCGCCTAGCTCTTCCTCGTTCTGCAATAACTTCTCCGTATTTTATTACTCTGTCTCTCCTCCTCCTCCCCCCATTTTTTGCATCACTTCTCATGTTTACTTCCATTACCTCTCTCTAATTCTCCCACACTCCTTTTCTCTTTTCGTTAAATCTTAAGCGTAAATAATTTTTCTCAGCAGATAACCTTGTAATGGACTAATAAGCCTTCTGTTATCTTTCTTGTTTGTGCACTAGGTAAAATAAGAAATAAGTATCCAGACAGCTGGTTTTATATATATATATATATATATATATATATATATATATATATATATATATATATATATATATATATATATATATATATACATACATATATTTAATGGGTACAGTTGTTTTTGTTATCTCGGCATGGTTGCTGTGTGTGGTTGTGTGATGCATCTTGAAATAATTCCGTAGTAGTATATGGACCTCATTCTTATGGTAGTTACAACTTCAGAGCAACGGGCAACTCAGGCATTTTTGCATACCGGTCCCCAAATGGCAGTTTCCACGTGCTTACTTCGTTGAACCATACTGCAGAACGCGTCAGTTCGGATGCATACTATATTTTGCCGGGTATACTGTACAGTCGTTGCAGAAAGCATGGTTTTCCAAGTGATCGATGATTTCACAGAGAGCGTTGTTGCTGTTCGCGTTTTTTCCTAAGGCAGGTATTTTTGTAGGGGAGGACACTTTTTTTTCTCTCTCTCTTTAGGAATAGTGTTTTTTGTATATTTTGGAAAATTCTTACTTTGTTTTGTATCGATAAAATGAATAGGCAAACATATATAAGCTTGGGAATGTGATGAAAAATATTTTCCGACATTGTACATACTGCTTAAAAGTGTACACAGAGAATTAAAATTGTGGAGCGACTGCATTTCTGTGGAACTACACATAATCTCCGTCTGTCCCTCCTTGTTATCTTTTCTCTTCCTCCTTCCATTATATTTCCCTGTCTTCCTCGCCCTAAGAGTAGAGTGAGAGTGAGGGTGTGGTGGTGCTGGTGATACACAGTGTGGCTGATGGGGCCATTATCCCCGCCCTTACGCTAATCGTGGACGCGGAAATGACGGCCACGGGTAATGAGGGGGATGAGGAGCTGAGGAGAGGAGCAAGGAGAGATAAATAAAGACAAAAAGTAGGATGATTAGGGATATGGGGTAGTGGAAGAGAGGTGGATGAGAGGAGCAAGGAGAGAGGAAATGAGGAGAGAAAGTTAGTAAGATGAGGGATAGATGTTACTCAGGCCTCAGGGAGAGATGATGAGGTAAGCAAAGTTCCAGTAATTAAAGAAAAGCGAAAAGATAAAGGAAATGAGATGAATGAGAGAGAGGGATGATCAGCAAGGAAGGGAAACGGATTAAATGAGAGGGAGTGTTGTTCACGCTGTCTTTTGACACTTGCGTTGCTTGGGCCAACCGACCTACTGCAGTAATTTTCTTATGTTCTTATGACAGAAAAGAGGGAGACGGGTGGAAGAACTGAGAAAGTAATGAGATCAGGTGAAAGGCAGAGAGATGAACACTAAGGAATAATACAGAAGAGACCTGGAAGTGAGGAAGAGGAAATGACAGAGATAAGGGGGAGCGATGTGGAACTGAGAGAAGAAAAGTGGTGAAAGAAGTGAGGAAGTAATGTCTGAAAGGAATGATAACAGATTGAGGGATCAGAAGTTATGAATGAGAGAGAGGGACGATGAGGAAGGGAGGGAAACGGAGGAAATGAGAGTGAGTGTTTGCACACTGTCTTTTGACACTTACGTTGCTTGGGCCAACCGACCTACTGCAGTTATTTTGTTACCTGCTTATGACAGAGAAGAGGGAGACGGGTGAAGGAACTGAGAGAGTAATAAGATAAGGTGAAAAGCAGAGAGATGAGGACTAAGGGATAATACGGAAGACCTGGAAGTGAGGAAAAGGAAATAACAGAGGTAAGAAACAAAGATGTGAAATTAGTAGAAGAAAAGAGGTGAAAGAAGTGTGGAAGTAATGACAGAAAAAATTGATGATAGACTAAGGGATCAGAAGTTATGATGGAAATGTGAGAAAGTGAAGAGGGAGAAGGAATGAGAGATAAATGGCAGAGGCTCAACAAAGTGAGAGAGTAATGAGAAGGAAAATAGCACAAAGTTCAGAAATAAGAGGTAACGAATTGAGAGGTAATGAAGGATATGCTAGGAAGTGACAGTAGGAACAGGAAAAATTAATAAAAAAACAGGAAGATGAGATGGAGGATAATCACGGGGTGGACGAGAGAGAGAAAGGGTGAGGGGAGTAATGAGGAGAAAAGAAAGGTAATATTATTCGTATATGAGGGAACAGTAAAAAGAGATGGTGTGGGAGACCATGGGCGAGGTGGAGAGATAAGGTGTGAGAAGGGAGGGTGGTGTATTATTAGCAGAGGGACTGTTATCAAGTAGGGACAAATGCCTGAAAGTTTCTTTTGTATTAGGTAACTCACTGGATGTGGCATCAGTCAGTACCGTACTAGCTAGGTTATTAGCTAGCTATATATATCTAGGTAGGAAGAGATAGGCAGTAACGAAAGGTTTGGAGGAAGTGGAAGAGAGTAATTACTTCAGTCAAAGATATTTTGTTAGTGACGCCGAAGGCGCAGCTGTTGAGACGGAGGTCGTTTCAGTATATATATATATATATATATATATATATATATATATATATATATATATATATATATATATATATATATATGTGTGTGTGTGTGTGTGTGTGTGTAGTCAAAGCATGTCTTGAATACCTGATCCGATTAGGATCAAAATTGGCACATACATTGTTTGTGTGTCATGAAAGAAGTAATTCAGTGTTGGTGGAAAACGATCAGAGATCAAGGCCAGGGGTCTGGGTCAGAGGGTGAGGTGTTTTTTCCTGAATGCATGAACCGGTTCAAAACCGAATTGGCATATGCACTGTGTGTGTGGGAATGAAAAGAAGTGTTTTGATTGTAGTGCAGATCCGTCAAAGGTTACAGGTCACAAGACATGTGTGGAACTAAAAACCAGTACTTCGTTTTAGTGCTGATCCAACAAAGGTTACATGTCACTAGACAAATGATTTTAAGATGCGTGGACACACTGTGTTTGAAAAGCTGAAGGTGGTGGACAGGGGGAAGACTGGCTGAGGAAGAATTGTGTTCTTACCGCCCCTACTTCTGAGGTAATGAAGGAGAAGTAACGAGAGAGAAGCAATTAAAAGCATTGAATGTGGGGTGTGGTAAGATGAAGAGGAGGAAGAGGAACACAATAACAACACTGGAAGAATTGGACGAGGGAATAATGACTAAAGGAAGAGGGTGAACTTGATAGAGGGGAGAGTGTCTGATTGTGAGAGAGAGAATTGGAAGATGAGTTTAATATAGCGTTTAAGTTAACTGTCTGATGATCTGAGGCAACGCTTGTATTATACTGTATTCAGGCTAATGTTAGGCGATATTATTCAGCTAAAACTGAGTTGCAAAAGCCCATTGATTATTAATGTCTACATGATCGGAATAACTTCCTTGTTTTATTCCATTTATTATTGGATATGTTCGGTTGAGAGTCAGCCTGGGATTGTTAATTCTGGTACCATACATTCTTACGATCGTAACAACTTTATTATTTTAGACGAATTAATTCAGCTGAGAATGGGTCATAAGCGACTGAGAATGTTCAAGGATGAGGTGAACATGAAAGAGAGTTGAGTGATCGTGAGGGAGTGAATGAAAAGATGAGTTTGAGTAAACGCGTAAGTGAAAGTAGCTGAGTGTGAGACAGTATGTGTGAGTGAAAGAATGTAGGCCAGTTTTAATAAGAGACTTAAGTTGTGAAGGTGTTAACATGTGACACTGAGGAAAATTAGAGTGAGTGATTATCTGAGTTACAATAGAGTGATTGTAATTGTTATAGTTAATGAATCAGTGATTCAGTATTAGAGAAAGAAAACAGATGGCCGAGTGACTAAACGAAGGAAAGAAAGCCAGAAATGTCAATGGAAGAAAATGAGTGAGTAAATTAGAGAGAAATTTTTACTGGTGAGAAATAATTCAAACTAAAAAACAAGAATTTCGAAAGTGTAAATGATATGTGAATGTGTAGCTCATTTCACTGGACACTGTAATTAACTCTCAGGCTCCTCTGACTAACCCCCTTATGAATAAAATCGTCTGTAGTTAGTTGGAGTACAATGCAAGGCTTGACCCGACCATTAAAGGAATAAATCCCGTTTCTACTTTACTCCTCCTGTGTCTGGAATCGTCCCATTCCATTTACTAATGGAGATGACGACAACGACGACCATTAAATTCGAGTTCAGATTAAAAGGAGGGAACTCAACACTGCCAGCAAGATAAAGTAGGAGACCGAAACCTTGAGTAAAGAGCGATTGAGAAAAAGGTAGAGTACGAAAGTAATATTGGCTGGCTGTGTAGCAGAAAGGGAACTGACAATATCAGTGAAAGTCAGAATGACTGGGACTAAGACAGCATGAGGGAGTTAGAGTGAGTGAAAGTTGTGAGTCCCTTCAGTCCGAGGACGTAAATAATATTTTTCTCGCTGCTACCAGACAGTTTCACCATTTCAGGAGAACCCCTAGTATTGAAGACGTTAATGTAGACTGAAATCACTATTACTCTTAAGCTGAATAAAATCGTCTGATAGCTGCAATAAAAAATTACACAATGTTATCATGGTGCTGTACCGGTGATAAGAGTGAGATAGTAATAGCCATAAATTAGCTGATAAAAGATAGCTTACAATATCAGTGAGGAAAAGTGACACGACCAGCTGACGAAAACGCAAGCGAGTGTGATGAACTGAGAAAGGTTTGGAGGAAAACAGTGAGTGAGCGAAAAAGACTGACAGAATGAAGAAATGAGAACTAAAACTATCGGCGAGAGAAAATGTGTAAGCGAGTGAGTATGAGTGTGTGAGTGAGAAATGCTGATGAAAATATAATAATGAATGAAAGCGAGTGGCAGAATGAAGAAAGTAAAGTCAGAGAGAGAGAGAAAGAGAGAGAGGGTGGGGGGAAGGGGAATGCTGCAGTTCAATACCAGTTAGTTACAAACACATCAGTAACTTTGTCGTATCCTTGCTCTTGATTTTGAGTTTGCATGTGTTTTGTGCTATACGTTTGTTTATGTTTTCCCGCGTGTTTTGGTTGGTTGGCTTGTATTTGTGTGTTTATAAGCGTGTTTGTGTAAGTTTGTGTTTGTGTTTGCGTGCAGTGTCATTGTGTGTGTGTGTGTGTGTGTGTGTGTGTGTGTGTGTGTGTGTGTGTGTGTGTGTGTGTGTGTGTGTGTGTGTGTGTGTCCGGATGTTATATGCTTAGTGATTTAAGTCATGTAAATATATGTGAGCCGGGAGTTATGAATGAATGTGTATGTGTGCTTATGTGTGTACCTGGTATGTGTGTTTGTACGTGTGTGTATACGAATGCGTGTGTGGGCGTGCAGCAATAGCCATAAAACTGACTTTTCTCATAAACCTTCATGAGCACACGCTCTCCCTCGCTTGTACTTTTGTCCCTGTTTTTCATACACACGCTCTCTTTGTCTCACTATCACCCTCATTTCAGACGCTCCTCCTCACCCTCAGTACTTCAGCCTCATGCATTTATACTCTCTCTCTCTCTCTCTCTCTCTCTCTCTCTCTCTCTCTCTCTCTCTCTCTCAAATAATATATATTCGTTAGTTTTCACTATCATTTTACATCGTTTTTCTGAATGTATCTTCCATAACAGAAGTAAAGCGTAAAGTACACATCTGTCTCCTTCTTCGGGTCTTCTTATCTGTATCTTATCCCTGACTGTTCATCTTTATCATTCCCCCATCCCATCTTTCTTCACGTCTCTCCCCTCATGCCTTTTATTATCATTCCCCCATCCCATCTTTCTTCACGTCTCTCCCCTCATGCCTTTTATTATCATTCCCCCATCCCATCTTTCTTCACGTCTCTCCCCTCATGCCTTTTATTATCATTCCCCCATCCCATCTTTCTTCACGTCTCTCCCCTCATGCCTTTTATTATCATTCCCCCATCCCATCTTTCTTCACGTCTCTCCCCTCATGCCTTTTATTATCATTCCCCATCCCATCTTTCTTCACGTCTCTCCCCTCATGCCTTTTATTATCATTCCCCATCCCATCTTTCTTCACGTCTCTCCCCTCATGCCTTTTATTATCATTCCCCATCCCATCTTTCTTCACGTCTCTCCCCTCATGCCTTTTATTATCATTCCCCATCCCATCTTTCTTCACGTCTCTCCCCTCATGCCTTTTATTATCATTCCCCATCCCATCTTTCTTCACGTCTCTCCCCTCATGCCTTTTATTATCATTCCCCCATCCCATCTTTCTTCACGTCTCTCCCCTCATGCCTTTTATTATCATTCCCCATCCCATCTTTCTTCACGTCTCTCCCCTCATGCCCTTTATACTCTTCCTGGTCGTCATATGTCTGAGTAGTGTTTTGGTCATTACAAGAACTTTTAGTACGTCGTCATTTTTAATGCTTGCCGACGCCAGATGAATTTAGGAAAGACCCTTCGTAATCCAAGGCATTAAAAATATCCTCCATTCACAGTCATCATAGCCTCCTCCCCCTTCTCCTCCTTCTTCTCCTCCAGTCATCATCATCATCATCATCAACATCACCATCATTTGCATCATCATCACCAGGACTATTATCATGGTCATCATCACCACCAGGATTATCATCATCATCACCACCAGGATTATCATCATCATTACCACCAGGATTATCATCATCATCACCACCAGGATTATCATCATCATCACCACCAGGATTATCATCATCACCACCACCAGGATTATCATCATCATCACCACCAGGATTATCATCATCATCACCACCAGGATTATCATCATCATTACCACCAGGATTATCATCATCATCACCACCAGGATTATCATCATCATCATTATCGTCATCAGCAGCAAAATCACCACCATCATAATTATCCTCATCATCGTCTTCATCATTTTATACCGGTGTGTATGTAATCATTTCTTCATTAAGTTTGGTGTGAAATTAAAGCCATATTTTTCCGTGGCAGTTGTGCAAGGCAGTCAGCAGGAAGACCAGCCAGCCTTTCATCTTATTTTTGCCCACATAAAAATGTTTGAGTTGTCCCTCTCGTTCCACCTCATTAGTGAAGTTTGAAGCCACCACACACACACACACACACACACACACACACACACACACACACACACACACACACACACACACACACACACACATTATATATGTCACACTATTAAACATGCACATTTTTTTCACACTCCACCATCACCCTCCATCCTCATGATCTAACATGACCACCATGAATATATTATCTCTCTCTCTCTCTCTCTCTCTCTCTCTCTCTCTCTCTCTCTCTCAACATTACCCCCGCCGCACCCACAACTTTTGGCTTCAGTTTTAACCCCCCATCCCCCTCTCCTTTACTTAATGCAATTGCCACTATCATGCAGATCCACCCTCTGCCCCCACACCCCCACCTTAACCTAATCACTTCATTACCTGGTTGGGGAAGAGGTTGTGATAGAGAGAGTGGGACGGAAGACGGTGAGGAAAGGGCGGAAGAATGCAGGGAGACAGTTATGGGAGAGGTAGGAAACTTGGAGGAAGGGGGCAGAGGACGGTAGGGAAGGGGAGGGAACTTGTAGTACAGGTAAGGGAAGAGGGGGAAATAACAGGGAGAGGGTGATTGAGGAATGGAGGTGGAAGGGAGCTAGGAAGACTGGGAGAGGGGAAAATGTTAGAAAGGGGAAAGGAATGGGAAATAGAGAGAGAGAGTGGGGAAGGAAAATTTTAAACAAAGAAAGGAAGGAGAGGAACAAGAAGGAAAAGACGTGATGGTAGGGGAAAGGAAGGGGAGTAAGTGGAGGGAAGAGGAAGAGGGTGGAAAGGGGAATATATTGGGAGGGAGAAAGGGAGGGGGGGGGAAAGAAGAGGAAGATGGGTGGAAGGGGACGCTTGTAAATGTCTTGCAACTTATTCCAGTACTAACAGTGTATACTGTATATGATAATTTGCGAAGCCCGTGTGTGTGTGTGTGTGTGTGTGTGTGTGTGTGTGTGTGTGTGTGTGTGTGTGTGTGTGTGTGTGTGTGTGTGTGTGTGTGTGTGTGTGTGTGTGTGTGTTTGGTATTTTTTCAATATTTAATTTTTCCTCTCTGAAATAGGCATGTCTGGTGTGTTGTGCTCTGGTGTTGTTTCATGTTTTTTCGGTGTTCCATTGTGTTTCGTATATTTTTGTGTGTTGGAGTTCCGGGAGTGATTGTGGAGTTTGTAGTAATAAAGTGTAGCACAGGAAGAGTCTAACCCCACCTGTTCGGAAAATCTCTCCCAAGCTAAATTAAATCTCCAGAAGATGGCAATAATAGTAATTAAAATCCGTCATGGAATTCGTGGGTTTCAGTTACTGCGTTTGGTTAATAGTTACTTTTAATATTTTCTTGTAAATTGGTACTATATTAAACTACTTCACTCCCATGTCCTGTTTTATCGGATATGCTCTATTAATGCCACCACCAGACGATTTTATTCAGCTGTGGAAAGACTTCGTAAATTGGAGGAGGTAGTTATAGCCATTATTAACCCCATCACTACAAGAGGTTTGGTTTAAGCTGAATATAATCGCCTGGTGGCAGCAGGGGTAAAATTTTAAAACGCCGTCATGTAATCTACGAGACTATAGCACATTTACTGTATTACTGTGCCCACCATTCGTTTTTTTTTTTTTTATGTGAGGAAGAAGGAACCAAAGGCCATGAGCCCGCAAAACTGTTCCTTCTAAGAGAAAAACAAAATACAAGAGAGAGCCAAATTCAAGATCCATTCATTTCGAGATGCCTGGACACACTGCGTTTGAAAGACTGGAGATCATAGGAAGCAGGAAATACAGACAGAGGGAGACAGTTCCAGAGTTGACGTGTTGCATAAATGAAGGACTGGAAGTAACGGTTAACTCTTGCATTAGAGAGTTGGACAGAAAAGGGGTGAGAGTTTGCTGCTAGACGGGTGCTACGCGCCCGTCGTAGAAGTGGAGGAATGCATGCAGATAGTTCAGAGGAACAGTGACCATTGAAGTAGCGTTAGAAAATTGCTTTATTTGTGCCGTGTGTAATATATCGATGTATTCATATCAACAGATTGGTTATACTGCTGTATTGATGCGAATTTATTTTTAAAAAGTATTTGAAGTTGATATAGGCCTGTGCGGTGAAGCCAGGATTCCTGAGGCTCGAATAGTGTATGAATGAGTGTCTGGCCCATTTCGCTATGTATGCTGTTGCTAATTCTCACAGTTTCCTACTTTCTCTTTTCATATGTATCGTTCCGAATTCACTTCATCCTTAGGTGCGAAGAAGTCATGATGATGATGATAATGATGATGATGATGATGATGATGATGGTGACTGCGTCCAATTTATGCGAAATATTTTGCGAAGGAGATCTCTGCGATGATCTTTACTCCCCGTCTAAAATTGTAATGATCTCATATGAAAATGCCTTCACTCATTTTCGAGTTCATATTTCTGATGCCTGCCAAAATTGCCTGCCCGTGTGTGTGTGTGTGTGTGTGTGTGTGTGTGTGTGTGTGTGTGTGTGTGTGTGTGTGTGTGTGTGTGTGTGTGTGTGTGTGTGTGTGTGTGTGTAATACAGGTCACATACCGTACATTTAACCCTTTCATCTCCAGGTCATCTTGCTTTATGTGAATGCAATCATCTGGGGTTGTTGGTGAGGACCCAAGCTCATCTGACCCTAAAACCACCGGACTGCAGGTTGAAGTGTCCCTCTCCCTGCAGTCCACCATCATGCGTTTTGGGGGACAGGCAGGGAGTTGAGGGAAGGTTGTATAACTGGGCAGCGGAACCACCCCGTAATATTGGTGCCACTACGTGAAGGCGTCCGTCTCCAGCATTCCTGTGGTATTAATAAGAAAAAAAAATGATGACGTCCTTGGGCTGATGGGGGTAACCACATCACTACCATGACATTTATTTTTACATTGTTGATACTTTCAGACGATTTTAATTAGCTTTGGATAGACTTTTGTAACTGAAGGAGTTAGCTACAGCCTCCATTAACCCCTTCACCATAAGACAACTTCCGCTGAATGAAGTCATCTGCCACCAGCAACACTGTTATCATGTTCAAGTATGTCATTGTATTGGTGGTAATTATTTCACTTGACATCTAATATATTTGTTTTTAGTACATCATAATATATTTGTTTTTGTGTGTGTTACGGACGAGTCATTTTTAACAACTCCATTTAAATCTGAAGGCGTGATTTTACCATGGTGGTGTGGTGTGATGAGTAATTTGTCGCAATGCTTTTTTTTTTTGGGGGGGGGGTGCAAGGGCGGCGACGTGCATAATTATTTTTGCCGTTTGTTTTGATGATTAAAATGTTAGCTTGTTTACATAGTAATAATGGAGTTAGGTCTGATGGGGGCAGGGTGGGGATGCAGGCGGGGAGGGTGAGAGTGAGGGCGAGGGAGGGGAGAGGGAATAAATCTGATGTTTGGATGGGAGGTAAAAGAGTGGGGTTTAGAGTGTGTGTTTGTGTTTGTGTGTGTGTGTGTGTGTGTGTGTGTGTGTGTGTGTGTGTGTGTGTGTGTGTGTGTGTGTGTGTGAGAGAGAGAGAGAGAGAGAGAGAGAGAGAGAGAGAGAGGCGGACTGACAAATAGGAATGAGACTGTGAGAGGGTAGACTAAATTAGGTCAAAGTTATCTCGTCATCAGGTCCTACATTCACACATCAACACACTCCCCATCCACTCCTTACATTATTACTAACACACTCCTTCTACCCCGTCTTACAGTATTCGGTCTGTTACCCTGTCTCTTGTATCTACTTTCAGCAGTCGGCCTTCCATTCATTACTCACTAACACGGTATTTATCAGTTCCTGCCTCTGCTTTCATTCCTCTTCAGTATTATTCACTTGAAATTCACTACACCTTTATTTACTCACTTCTGTAACTCCTTCCCATCACTGCCACTTATCTCCAGTCACACCTCACCCACAGTTTCACTCCCTGTCCTCACTTCTATTCTTCGTTAATACTCTCACCCACTGACTCCCTACAATTATACTGACTCACTCTTCTTCCTTTTCCATACTACTCTCAGTTGGTTACCATGCACTTATATACTGTCTCAACCTATCTCCCATACTCCTCACCCACACTCACAGTCTTTATCAGTTCCTGTTCCCATTTTTGTTTCATCAACAAACTTATGTCAACTCATTCACTCCTTTCCCCTCTTCTTCCCATTCTCAGTTAGCTGTCCAATCATTTATTTACTCATTTCTTATTCCATCTTTTCCATTCACTCATCACCCCCATCCACACCCGTTAGCCACTTCAATTTTTCCACTCCTTTACCCACACCCACTCCTCGAGTCACAACCACACCAGTACCTATTCATTCCATAATCTTTACCTACTTCCAGCTTACATTCAGTCTGTTTTCCACTCACTCCTTACCCACGCACAGACTCCATTTCCATTCCTATTTTCATTTCCATTCCTCATCTCATACCTCCAGTCGCAGTCACGTCCTCATCTACTCATCTTATCCCCACCCAGTTGTCTTATTTCCACTCTCGGGACACTCCCTGCATTCTCCTTCATTCAGCCACTGCTCGTCTACATTCACTTCCAATCTACCATATCTTCCTACTCCCAAATCTACTTTCACACCCATTCCCACACCCACGCCGACTCCCTACACACACATCCACACCGATATTGGCATTCATTTCCTGTCTGTATTTCACTCACTTCGAAATTCCAATTTCCACCTGTTCCCCGTCCACTTTCATCGCAGTGCAACACACACCACCCACCCTGCCACAGACATGCCCCTCAACCCTTTGGTAACTTATTTCACCACCCAATATTTTTGCCCCATTCTTTACAATTCTATCACTTCTTTTACTGTTACTAACATCAGACGGTTTTTCAGAGTGTGAGAAAGGGTTAAAGTTTCCAGCACAGTTAATGTCTTATATTTTATTCTCGTTCTCATCAGGCGATTTTATTCTTACAAGAGATCTGCCGCAGTGATGGAGGATAGAAAGTAGTTTATAAACTATTATTATTATTTTTTAATGTAGGCCTATATTGTTGTACATTGCTTCCACAATCGGAAAACTATTCAGCTTAGGTAGGAACCATTGTTATTTAGTGGTTAATTCCACACTGGCACTCCGTAACACATTGTTCCATTTCTGCTCCACATTCATACTCTCTACCATTCACCATTCACTCGCACACCACTTACCTACTCTTTCACAACCCCACCCCAGCTCCCTCTCATCATGCACTGTGTTTCTTGTGCTTCCTTATCTCCTACTCCCCCCAGTCTCGTGAAGCCTCCACTCCCTTGTATTCCCTCAAACTCCAATCTCACACTCTCTCTGTCACTCACCCATTCTTCCATTAACCCATCTCACCTTCCTTGTCATTCACATTATCTCGTCCCCACCTTGGTTCTCTCCCAGCCTGTATCTCCGCTGTCTTCTGCTTCCTAGCATCCATTCACCCGCTCTACCCCTACATCATTCATGCTGCCTTCCATATACTGAAAACCCTCCTTTTTCACCAACAATATCCATTTTCTTGCACTCTCTCACACCTACATTCATCCACTCTGTCATTGCCTTAGACACTCATTATTCCAATGTCTTTCTTATCCACCCCACCTCGTCCATAATTCACATTGTTGCTTCCCTACACTGTCTCTTCTCCTGTCCCAGTTAGCATCTCCACTCTTCACCATTCTTGAATACTACAATTTCATCCTTTCGCCTCTCCTTCCCCAATTATTGACACTGTCTTCCTTTCCTTCATTTGCCTCCTTTCTCACGTGGGGCCTCCACTCTCTCCTATTCCTTCACACACCTGCCCATTCTCTTCCTTACATACAGTTATTTCTTTTCTCTCCCATTATCTCCACTTTCACCCAGTCACGCACCTGCCCACCCCTCCTCCCTAACTCTCCCTGGCCCACATTATTCATGGTACCATCCTTTCACTTTTATTTCCTCCATTGCCACCCATTACTTTCTCTTCCATGCATTTCTCTTACCCCAGTCTTTAATCACTCATTCTGTTAGCCACTTCCACGCATCCAGTCTCCCATTCGCTTACCTACCCATCTCCGTTATTCACTGTTATTCAGTCCCTCCCCTATACTTCCCATACTCTTACATCAGCGCCACTTTCTTTCATTCCTCTTTACTCATTTTGTACTCCCCCTCTCCCACATCATTCATATTGTCTTCCCTATAATCATCTTCCTCCTTTCTCAGTTTGTGTTTTCACTCTCTTCCATATCTTTACACTTATGCTGTTCCCATTCTCATTTATACATTCAGTATCCTCCTTTCCTCTCTATTACCTTTACACTCTTCCACTCTTTTATACGTCTGCCTCACCCACTTTCACTGCCGTCCCTTCTGATCGTTCACACTGTCTTTCTTATACAATTTCCTCCTTTCCCTCCCTGTCTCCATTGTCTCCCATTCCCTCACTCCTCACCTCCCCACTCACTCTTATTCCTCAACTTACCCCATATTCAGCTCCCAACTTAACCACAGCTCCACTCCATACTCTCCACATCCCCACTTCCCACATCCTTACAGCCTCACGCCCCGTATCTCCACATCCATACTCCCCATACCTCCATTTGTCACATCCCAAGTCCTCAGAGTCTAATGCTTACAGTCCCCGTTTCCTCACATCACCATTCCCCACATTCTGAACTCCAAAACTCTCTTCCCCACCCTTTCACATCTTCCCATCTCCACTTCCCCATTCCCTGAACCCGTAGTCATCCACTCATCAAATTCTCATATCCCTCACTCCAGTACTTCTCCTTTCACTTTCCAAAATCTTCACTCCCTCACACTCCTACTCTGCGACTTCCCACTTTTTTATACCCCTACCCCCAGCCTTATACACCCCATTTCCCCACACCCTTACACTCCCTATTTTCCCTTACCTCTTTTTTTCTCACACACCTTTTCCCACACACTATTTCCCTTCACCCCCACATTCGTACGCCCACACATTCCCACTCTCCCATTGCCACACACTCATACCCCCACTCCCCAGCTGCACCACTCAGACTCGCTGTGCTCAATTTAGCCTGGGCAGGATTCATAGTCTGTTATCCAATATAAAACCAATCGTTGGCGGGTTAATGTATTTTACCACTCCATCCATCCAGCCAGCCTGACCCTCACCCTCTTTCCTCCTCCCCCCACCCACCTCCCTTGCCTGGCAACCCCCCCTCCCCTGCTCTGCCTCTCCCTCACCCTACCTGCCTTTCCCTTCTGCCTACTTCTTCGCCCTTTCTTTACCCCTCTTTCCCTTTTTTCTGCCATCATCCTTTGCCTCATTCCTCCAGTCTCCCTCCTTCCTGCTTTACGTCTCTCTCTCTCTCTCTCTCTCTCTCTCCCCTACTTCATCTCAACTGCTTCATCCGCTCTGCCTGTTTCTCTCCCTTCCTTACCTCTGTTACATCTCGTTATTTTTCCTTCCTCTCCTTCCATCCTGCCTCTCTACCCTTCTCCATGCCATCTACCTCTCCCCCTGACCTTATTCGTTCTATCTCCGTGTATCTGTTCCGATAGATGCCATTCTGTGTATCCATATCTCGCTCCCTTGTTACACCCGTTCTACTCACCTGCCTCGACTCCCATGTCTCTCATCCCTCCCCTTCCCCCCATCTCTCTCCATTCTCTCTCACCCATACCCACTCCCACCCTTTCCCTTTCGCCTCTCTCTCTTTTTTCTCTCCCCAGTCTCCCCCGTCCTAACGCTATATTATCTCTTCTTTTTATCCCCCGCTTCACCCGGCTGCTTCTCCCCACCCTCTCTCACCCCTTCCTACTTTTCGTTCCTCACCTCGCCTCACCTCAGCTCACATTACCTCAATTCACCTCTCTTCTTCTCCTCTATCTCCTCTCCTCGCATCGTACCCCTTCTTCCTCCCATACTTTATCCCTCGCTTCCTTTCCTCACTTCATCCCTTTTCTTCTTCCATCAAATCATCCCTCAGGTTCTACCGAATGTAGGACGTTTCGGCCACGGACGTTTGGGCCATGGGCCACCAACCTAGGACGTTTTGAAGTGTGAAGTGTTGTGATCCTAACCTAACCTAACCTAACCTAACCTAACCTATGCCCGAAACGTGCTAGGGTGGTGGCCCATGACTCAAACGTCCGTGGCCGAAACATCCGAGCACGGTTTCTACCCACACCTCACCCCCTCTCACACCATCCAACCTCACCCTGTATTTTCCTTTCCGATCCCCCTTGCCTCACCCCCAATTACCTCTCCTACTTTACCCACTTTCACCCCTCCTGCCTCTCCTTCCCCACCTCACCCATCTTTACTCCTCTCTCCTGCCTCTACTCCCTCCTTTCTTCCCCATTTCCATTCCAGCCCTTGTCTCCTCTGCCTCATTTTCCCTCCACCATCTCTCACTGTACCCTCCTATCATTCACTCATTCTCCTCTCGTATTCTCGCTCATCCTTTATCTCTTATTGCTCATTTTTTCCTCTGCTTTCATTCATCCTGCACTATCGTCTTTCTCTAGCTCCTCTTCTGTTCTTTCCCATCCCTTATCTCCTCTACTCATTTTCTCTTCACCCTCTCACGGTCATTCTCTTATTGTGTTATTCTCTCATCGGTCATATAACTTTTGCCACATTTTTGTGTCATCTTCACCCATTCTCACCTGACTCACATTTCCTATCTTTTTTCCTGCTTGCGCTCTCTCTCTCTCTCTCTCTCTCTCTCTCTCTCTCTCTCTTCAGTCCTTCCTCACGTCTTTCCCTTTTGACTCTATCTCATCTTTATTCTTCCTTCATTACTCGTACATTCATCTTTGTTACGTGTATTTATAGTTTTCCTTCCTTCCTTCCTTCCTCAGCGTTCCTCTTCTCTTTGCACACACCCTTCTCTCCCCTCCTTCCTACCTCCCCTCCTTCCTCCCTTCTCCTTCACACATACCTCCTTACCTACTCCCTCCCTCCCACACACCCCAGTCCCTTCTTCCTCCCACACACCCCAGTCCCTCCTCCCTCCCACACACCCCAGTCCCTTCTTCCTCCCACACACCCCAGTCCCTCCTCCCTCCCACACACCCCAGTCCCTCCTCCCTCCCACACACCCCAGTCCCTCCTGCCTCCCACGCATCCCAGTCCTTTCTCCCATCCACTCACAATTTTCCCATCTATCTATCTATCTATCTATAGCCCGACGCCCTAATCCCGCAAAGGGTGGCCGCAGACAAAACGCCTCCAAGTCACTCTGTCACCCGCCATTTGACTACCCACCAACGTAACAATACCTGACCTAACCCAAACCAGCCAAGCTTAAAATGACCTAATCCAACCAAACCTAACCCAGCCTAACCTAACCTAATATAACCCAACCTAAACATAGCTCAAAACGAAGTATTCTAGACCAATCTAACCTAATCCGTCTATATCTAGTCGAACTGAACCCAACCCAACCAAAAATTACCTAATCAGACCAAACCCTGCCCAAAGTGACCTAACCTAACTTTCGATCATTTCCACTGCTCTCTCTTGACTTGTTCCCCTCTTGCAAGGTCCACGCCTCGCTTCCATACGTCAGGGTAGGGATCACAATTTTCCCAACCTCAAAAAAAAAAAAAAAAAAAAAAAAAAATTTAACCTCTAACCCTCACTGAGTCTTTTACACACACACACACACACACACACACACACACACACACACACACACACACACACACACACACAATCGTTCCAGTGCTTGTGGAGTTATAGCAGTATTTTATTCCTCAACAAACGCACAGATTGTTGTGGTCCTGTTACACTGTTTTTGATGTGTATTTTTTTCCAGGCGTTCATTTCATAGCTGAGACCCCGGGTGCTGTGTGTGTGTGTGTGTGTGTGTGTGTGTGTGTGTGTGTGTGTGTGTGTGTGTGTGTGTGTGTGTGTGTACGTACTAGAGAGAGAGAGAGAGAGAGAGAGGAGGGGGAGATTTTATTGAAGGAAGAAATACTTGCTGCAGTATTACACATGTTGGCCGGATTAGAGAGGATTGGTAAATGGAATTCGCTGCAAATACATGTGTGATTTTTTCCGTATTTGTTGATGTGTACTGGTGTTTGTTTTGTTTGATGGTGTTTTGGGTAAGTATGAGAGAGAGAGAGAGAGAGAGAGAGAGAGAGAGAGAGAGAGAGAGAGAGAGAGAGAGAGAGAGAGAGAGAGAGAGAAAGTGTGTGTGTGTGTGTGTGTGTGTGTGTGTGTGTGTGTGTGTGTGTGTGTGTGTGTGTGTGTGTGTGTGGCGATGCGTGTGTGCAAGAGATAGAAAAACCCAACTGTCGGTGTGAACCAAAAGGCAGGAGTGGCCATAAAGAATTTTCATGTACACCATTGGGGCTCCTCCACGTGATTCATAGGCTACGCCTTCGCCATCAGACGTAAGTGATACCGTTATAGGAGATCCCTGGCCACAGCAGACCTACTCGCCACAGCAGACCTACTCCCCACAGCAGACCTACTCCCCACAGCAGACCTACTCCCCACAGCAGACCTACTCCCCACAGCAGACCTACTCCCCACAGCAGACCCACCCTCACAGCACACTCAGGCATATGTGTAGCTCTGGTGGGCTAGAACAGTAAGTGCTTCTGTTATACAAGACCCCTGGCCACTGGAATCCTTCTCTACTCCAGTGTATGCCTGGTGCGATAAAGCTGGTTCCTGCAGCCTTTAAGATAAGTACATATGAAGTGCCATTGAAAAGAGGTGTAGGTGCTGCCTCGTTTGTATCTTCATAGTGTTCCACCAGGTCGTCGGCAGATGTCTAGGATGCTACTGTGAGAAACATCGAGATCAATGGTTCATCCTGTTACAACATTCCTTATACCTGGCCCCTGCAGTACCTTTGACAAACAGTACTCCCTTTACCTGGCCCTTACAGTACTTTATTTACCTGGTCCCCACAGTACCTTTCACAGCAGTCCCTTTACCTGGCCCCTGCAGTACCTTTGACAAACAGTAGTCCCTTTACCTGGCCCCTGCAGTACCTTTGACAAACAGTAGTCCCTTTACCTGGCCCCTGCAGTACCTTTGACAAACAGTAGTCCCTTTACCTGGCCCCTGCAATACCTTTGACAAACAGTAGTCCCTTTACCTGGCCCCTGCAGTACCTTTGACAAACAGTAGTCCCTTTACCTGGCCCCTGCAGTACCTTTGACAAACAGTAGTCCCTTTACCTGGCCCCTGCAGTACCTTTGACAAACAGTAGTCCCTTTACCTGGCCCCTGCAGTACCTTTGACAAACAGTAGTCCCTTTACCTGGCCCCTGCAATACCTTTGACAAACAGTAGTCCCTTTACCTGGCCCCTGCAGTACCCTTCTGTCTACCACTACACTGCTAGCCTCACGTACTCTCATCATTCGTATGCTGCTGCACTACCTTATCCTGTACTCCTGTCTCCCTACATACATTCTATCACACCAAGCCCCACCATACATACTCAGCTGCCCTTTTGTACACTCTTCGGCTCACCTTCCCCAACTGCCTCTGTTTTTGAGCTAAAAATCTTCCTGTTGTTTCTGTTTCACTCCCTGTTCTTCTAGCTGGAGGGATTATATAGTGTTCTTTAAATCTTCACTAATGACGGGAAGGTTAAGACACACACACACACACACACACACACACGCACACACACACGCACACACACACACACACACGCACACGCACACACACACGCACACACACACACACGCACACACACACGCACACACACACAGTATGTAAAAAAAGAAGTCCCCACCAACATTAAAGGGAGCGAGAAGGCCTGAAGGTGGCCGATAATTTTACAACCTAGTCTTGCCAGCACAACACTAGCGGTCGCACCTCATTATGTAGAAGTCTGTGTCGCCCTGCTCTTGCCTGACACACACCCATATCTCAGTCCCTCGTACACATTGACCAAGGGCCTCACTACGAAGGAGTCTATGTCGCACTGCTCTAGTCTGACATCCAGCCACATCTCAGTCTCTTGAATAAGCTGAGCATGAAGGACACATTATAAAGGAGTCTGGCGTGTAAACATACTGCGAGGCGTAAGGGAAGGGAATATTGAATTTCCGATCAGAGAGAGACAGAGACAGACAGACAGACAGCGACGCCAGATTTCTCATTCAATTATCCAACGGAAAACGCGACACCAATCATTACAGACAGACGCTAAACCCAGCTCTAACGGCCTTCAATAAGAGTTAATGATGTAATGACGAAAAGACCAGAGGCAACTGCACAAATAATGGAGTCCTGCGTAAGACTCGTTATTTGATTTATTCTCTCTCTCTCTCTCTCTCTCTCTCTCTCTCTCTCTCTCTCTCTCTCTCTCTCTCTCTCTCTCTCTCGTACCCTAGCAGTAGTTTCTATATTAATGATTGGACAGACAGACAGACACAGATAGATAAATAGATAGATACATAGATAGCTAGACATTTCAGCTTTCTACCCAAACCAGCGTCACAGCATCCCACACATATAAGATCAGCTTTATACCAAATAAGAGACGCCTATAAATTCACAGTATAGCTGTTGCCTGGGCTGGTGTCTTTAGCCTCACATTAATTGAAGACTCTGAGGCCCAGGGTGACTCCAAAGCAATCAGTGTCAGCCAGAGAGCACTAAACACGTGTGAGAGAGCTGCAGAGACACGACCACCAGGCTCTGAGATGACATATAGTTAGCCCTTGAGAAAACAGGAGAGACTTTGCAAGAGGCTGAACGCAAGAATAAATTAATTAGATGGTCACATGGTTCTTCTGGCGACCGTGTTATATCTATCATGAATACTGAATTTAAGGCTGACCCGAGACTTCATGCACTGAATTAAGTTAATGAAGGACAGATAGACAGACAGACAGATAGACACAGAAAGATTGACATATTTTTAGATATTGATGTGTGTGTGTGTGTGTGTGTGTGTGTGTGTGTGTGTGTGTGTGTGTGTGTGTGTGTGTGTGTAAACTGTGTCAATATCAAAAAACGTTCTAACTTTTAACATACAAGAGAAAGCTAAGGTATAATAAGCAGAATAAACAGCTGATGAACTGGTGCAACGATGCTTCCCATGCCACATAGCCAGCAGCCTCTCAGTGCACCCCAAACCATCCCAATCTGTTCCCTCGTCCATTCCAGAGCGACAGTTATAAGAATGGGTGAAGATTTTAGTGACAAGAGAGAGACGTCAAGATGGGGAGAAAGCCTACTGTCTGATAGAGAATGACATCTTGGAAGGCCTGTGGAATTCTTGGTTGTGGAGAGAGTGACTGGGTGTAAAAATATGTCCTTGCATGTGTTCCTCGTTTATATGTTTAGATTTGGTATGAATGAAAGGGAGTGATTTACAGATATTAAACAACTGGGACGATGGCGGACAGAAAATGATGAGTGTGCAGAAGAACTGTTATTGGGGGGGGGGGAGAGAGAGAGAGAGAGAGAGAGAGAGAGAGAGAGAGAGAGAGAGAGAGAGAGAGAGAGGTCCCTGGGTCAAGTAGGCAGACAGGATCACAATGAGGTATAATGACGCCCCAAACATATTATCGCGTCTCACCAGTCTACATTCCACACAGCCTCTCTGATCTTTAAGCAAAAAATAAAGCCTAACTAACAACAAGAAGTAAGTATAAGTTGGCTATTCATGTTTCAAGTGAAATGGAAAAGTAATCAGGAAATTCAATCATTTTTTTCCTGAATATTATGCTAAATCAAATCCTCGCTGGCAGAAATGATCCATGATTTTTACATTCATGACTAATGTGATGGTCTTGGTAGGGATGTTTTTTTCTTATGTCCTGCGGTTTGTTGGAAGGTCATATAAGACTCCTTTGTTTTCATACCCACAAACTGTTCCTTGCCCCAGCCTGGTTTGGATCTCAGGCTATTTGGGACCACAGCCCACTGCTATTTGCATTTTACCCATAGAATCCGGTAGTTTAAATATTGCATGAAGAATGAATCGAAACCTATTCATCTGACAGGATATTCTGGTTGCCGTTGCTACCCTCCCCATGATGGGGAAATTAACTGGCAAAATCATCTAATATATTACCACTACGCCGGGAATCGAACCCGGGACTCTCAGGTGAGAGCAAGGCAGCAAACCACTACACCACGACCAGGTAAAAGTTGTCTCACATTGTCACAATCTTGTAACCAACGTCCCTCCGCCCCCACTGTGGGCATGGACAGGATGAGATAACCCCCTGGCACTCGGGCAAGTAGATGCTTTTAATCTATCCCAAGCACTTATGGCAAGTCAGAATGATGAGAGAAACCTGTACTTTACACAGGAAAAATCATCCAATATATTACCACTAGGCATAATGGTAATATATATATTGGATGATTTTTCCTGTGTAAAGTACAGGTTTCTCTCTTCATTTTAACTGGCAAAACTTGATCTACAACACATAACTTTGGGCTCTAACCCAGTTGTGCTTGGAGATTTAATACTAGGTTCGGTGGAGACAGAGAAGTGAGGGCATGTAAACGTGTGTGGTGTGTTTCGTGGGAAAAGTCAATTAAATAGAGACAGATATTCCTGGAAGTTCATATTTCGAGCCCATTCATATGAAACATGCTGCAGGCTGGTACACAGACAGACAGATGGGTAGAAAAGTTCAGAGCTAACTGTGCCTCACCTCCATATCTTTAACTTTCTCTGCCTCAGCCTCCCCTGCCACCTGTCTCGTATGATATAAATCAGATAGTCCTTCAGCCCGTCCCCCCGCTTCCCTCTCAAACAACATCCACCTCAGCATCAGACACCTACACTGCCAACTTTTACTCCCACATGCGACGCTGACGAGAAGCCTACACGTGGTGGCATTGTGTATCCTGGGTGGAGCGAAGCAGCTGTAGCGTCTACCCTGGACCCAAACTTCCTCATATTTCCCTACGCACTGCCGTGGGGAAGGGCCCTGATTCGATCCTGGTTAGGCGCTGTATACAAAGCGGTACCGGATCCCTACATGGTGTCTGTACTTCGTATGGTACTATACCTGTAAGAGGGCCCCACAAAAGCAGTTGTTTACCTGTGGTCCACGGGAGTGTTTGGTCAGACAGACCTGGGTTAAACAACAGCAACAACAACTCTCACATCTGAGAAAGTTGAAAGACGGACAGGCAACGCTCTTACCACTCCTAGGCTCCTATAACTCACTACCAGCTGAACAAATCATCTGAATAGACAGCTAGAGTTGTCCCTGCCATGAATCAGTGACATTATACCCACAATCAGTACACAGGCCACCTGCACTACCAAACTCTTACTCCCAAAGGGTTGAGAAAGTAGAGAAGACATAATACACTCCATTTAAACTAGCTTAGCTTAAAATTCCATACTCTCCATCCTGAATGTTGCGTTGTAGGGATACAATAGCACTAGAATATTATGCCTGTCGCGTAGAAATGCTATGGAAAGGACGTAGAACCGTATTATTGTCTTTTGCTGCAAATGGGCTATGTGAATTAAGCTGCAAAAGGACGAAAATCTGTGTCAAGTCAAAGGAGTACAGTCTCGTCAACAAGAAAGGCACTGAAAGTCACTGATATGTCGCCCGTTGAAGAGATTTGGCCAATAATATTGCCATAACTTTGACCTTATCTGATTTCCTTGCTTAGTAGGTTTTAAATTGGAAGCTTCATTAGTAAGATGAAACTTAGCTCTCCAAGGCCTGCATAAATTTCTTTCTCTCTACCTCCTAAGACGAGTGTGTGTGTGTGTGTGTAATTCACCGGGTCGGTCAGGATCACGTGATGGTTTTGTGATCATCGGCATTTTACCCTCCCGGAAGAGAGCTGAGAGCTCATATAGTCCGATCTAAGGGCAAAGCCTTGACCTTCACACACGCACACACCCATCCTCTTGCTCAAGGAGGACAGTGACCACCCGCTTTGTCAGTGAAACTTTTTCGCATCCCGAGCAAGGCGCGAACCCCCGTCTTAGCAGATGCTAGGCGAGAGCGTTACCACTGCACCAGCGAGCGGTGTGTGTGTGTGTGTGTGTGTGTGAGAGAGAGAGAGAGAGAGAGAGAGAGAGAGAGAGAGAGGCAGCTCCTGTCTCCCTGAACCAAAGATAATTCTAACACCATCAATATACTGTACATACAGGTATATAAAGACATGAATAAAACTGAGTATTATCAAGACAATGGAAAGTAAAGTCAAGTGGGTTTAGTCAAGTGTGAGCGAGTTCATTTGCCAGACAGCAAGTGAGTCATCAGAATTCAGGACACGTAAGACCACTAGAAGGAACAGTACGACCCCTAGTAGGCAAGAACGACCCCCTCTTCCAGTACACAGTGCCCCCAGTTTGATGACTCCATGCCAGAGCACACACGACCCCCGTAGGCAAAGGACGACCCCTTACCAGAGCGCAAATGACCACCAGTAGGCAGGGAACAACACCCAACCAAAGCACTACACAAAAATAATGGTGGAGGAAATTTAGGGTGTAAAATGAAAGAGGGCTCAGATCTGTGCCTATCGAAAACACGTAACTTTTTAAGAAATATGATTCATTTTTGCTACGTCGCAGTCTTACCCTCACTATACTCTTTCTACTCTAACTTGGCCTAAAAACTGCCATCAGTCCAACTTCAGTGCTGAATGGAACTATAGATTATCGCAAGAAGAAGTGCTACGGCAAGGATGCAGAGACGCAGCATTCTTTTTCTGGCACTGAGCTACGTGAATTACGTTGCAAAGGGGCGAGAATATGTGCCAAGTTAAATCCAAATACATCAGTTAGAGTGGCGACAACAACCTGTATATAAGAGGAAGAATAGGAGATAAATTGGTGGTCATTCCCTAGTACCTTCATTAATCCAATCAGTATTAGGGGTTCTTCCCACCTTAGATATAATCAAGATGGTAAACTGGAAAAAACAAACATCCCTGTGGTGAAGGGATTAAAACAAGAGTTGCGGTGATGAGTGGAACTGGTTGTGTATAATGATGGGTGGAGTATTTCAGAGTCGATATATATGCAAATGATGCTGTGTTGCTTGCTAATAGTGCAGGGAATGTTTGTGGACTGCGAATGAGGTTTGTGCATGTCTGTTAGTGGCGAGAACTCGGTGGAAATGTAGGTAAGAGTGAAGGAATGGTTGTGGAGGGAGTACAGTAACTCAAAGTGTTGTGTCAGTGAATGGAGGGAAACTGAAAGAGCAAAAAAGCTTAACTACCAACGTAACCACCTGCAATATCCACTACATAAGCTAACCATGATGTAAATAGTTGAACTAGTATTGAGAAGCAATGTAGCCGTCATCATCATCATCATCATCATAATCATAATCATCTGACCTTTTCTCCCCAATGAAAGATGGGGTTCAGCCTACAAGGAGAGACCAACACGAACGAGGCAGATCAATAACACACACACACACACACACACACACACACACACACACACACACACACACACACACACACACACAAAACAGTAACATCTATTAAAAACAAGAACAGTAAGAGAGAAACACCGAATATGAACAGAATATGAATGCGACAATAAATATAGGTATACCTGTATACAGTATACAGTAGATGGATAGAAAGACAAATAAATAAATATTCATAATACACAGATACATAGATAAATAAATATACATACACAGCTACATAAGTCGACAGATACACAGACAGACACACAGAAAAACACTGGACAGACAGACACAGAAAGACAGGAACAGGGAAAAGAATATAAAGGAAAGAGCGATGATACGAAGAAATCATCCAAAAAATACAATAACTGATCATAAGAAAATTATTTATACAAAGAGGGTGACTTTATATAACATGGGAAGGTGAGCGGGTGAGATGATTTTGTGATTACGGTACCAAAGCATGACGGTGCTCTCTCTCTCTCTCTCTCTCTCTCTCTCTCTCTCTCTCTCTCTCTCTCTCTCTCTCTCTCTCAACTCCTTTTCTTTTATCTCTCCCTGACAAATTGGTACACAGGAGACAGGATTGTAAAATCTGATTGCTCTCTGTTTCAAGTATGTAATTTGATATCATTCTTATAGGGTGGAAATTGGTCTACTTGTGTGTGTGTGTGTGTGTGTGTGTGTGTGTGTGTGTGTGTGTGTGTGTGTGTGTGTGAGAGAGAGAGAGAGAGAGAGAGAGAGAGAGACCTCCCTAGCAACTCTTCCTTGGCGATTTAGTTTGCATTTAATTCCTTACCATTTCCCCGTCTTATTTCTTAAGTATCTGCAATATATCCCTGTATTTCCCCTATGACACTTCTCTACGTCCCTAAATTTCCCTAAAGATTCCCTCTATTGCCCCTAAAATATTTCCCATTACGTAGCAAGTCTCTCTCTCTCCTTATATCTCCCCTAAATCTTCCCTTTCTCTCCCCAAACACATTTCTCTTTGCCATTTACCCTCCCCATTGGCCACATATAGTAGCCCTACCTTCACCTTGGCCTAAATGAAAACAAAAGAAGCTGGAACAATGGGAGTTGGGATTAGAGTTGGCACTTGAGTTGACACTTGACTTGGCACTTGAGTTGACACTTGAGTTGGGACTTGACACTTGAGTTAGCACTAGAGCTGACACTTTATTTGGCACTCGAGTTGGCAGTAAAGTTGTCACTTGAGTTGGTACCTAAGTTGGCGCTTGAGTTCGGACCTAAGTTGGCGTTTGAGCTGGTACTTGAGTTGCCATTAGAGTTTGGACTTACGTTCGTGCTTGAGATGTAACATAAGCTGACGCTTGAGTTGGTGCTTAAGTTAGCTCTTGAGTTGGCACTTACGTTGGCACCTGAGTTGTAGCTTACGCTGCATTTGAGTTGGGACTTAAGTTGGCACTTGAGTTGGGACTTAAGTTGGCACTTGAGTTGGGACTTAAGTTGGCACTTGAGTTGGGACTTAAGTTGGCACTTGAGTTGGGACTTAAGTTGGTGCTAGAGTTGGGACTTAATTTGGTGCTTGAGTTGGGACCTAAGCTCGCCCTTGAGTTGAGATTAAGTTGGTGCTTGAGTTGGGGCTTAGGCTGGCACTTAAGGCTGGCACTTGAGGCTTAATTTTTCGCTTGTGCTGTGACTTATGTTGACGTTTGAGCTGGGACCTAAGTTGGCACTTGAGTTTGTATGCTGTCACATGAGTTGGGACTTAGGTTGACACTTGAGTTGGGACTTAAGCTGGCACTTGAGTTGGGACTTAAGTTTCCCCTTGAGTTGACACTTACGTTGGGGCTTGATTCGAGACTTAGGTTGGCACTTGAGTTGGGGTTTCAGTTGGCACTGGAGCTGGGACTTAATTTTGCACTTCAGTTGGGATTTAAGTTTGTTCTTGATTAGGGACTGAGGTTGGCACTTCGAGTTGGTACTTAGGTTGACACTTGAGTTGGGACTTAAGTTGACTCATGAGTTGGAACTTAAGCTTTCACTTGAGTTTGGAATAATGTTGGCACTTGAACTGCAACATAAGTTGGCGCTTGAGTTGGGACTTAAGTTGACTCGTGAGTTGGGACTTAAGTTGACACTTGAGCTGTAACTTAGGTTGGTAGCCCCACATTCCCCCTGCCTGTCAGCTGGGATATACCGGTACGTACATGTTGCCTTTCACACACTCTGAAGCCAAGGAGGGTTTTCAGTACTGCATCGACTTCATCTGCTCTCCCTCCCTGCCTGCAGTATGCGATGCACTTTGCCTTCACACACTAATGGCAGACAAGCACACTATTAGCCTAGTAGCCACATACACCCTGCCAGTAAGCTGGGATATATATACTGCCTTCACACACTAATGGCAGACACAAGCACACTATTAGCCTAGTAGCCACATACACCCTGCCAGTAAGCTGGGATATATATACTGCCTTCACACACTAATGGCAGACACAAGCACACTATTAGCCTAGTAGCCACATACACCCTGCCAGTAAGCTAGGATATATATACTGCCTTCACACACTAATGGCAGACACAAGCACACTATTAGCCTAGTAGCCACATACACCCTGCCAGTAAGCTAGGATATATATACTGCCTTCACACACTAATGGCAGACACAAGCACACTATTAGCCTAGTAGCCACATACACCCTGCCAGTAAGCTAGGATATATATACTGCCTTCACACACTAATGGCAGACACAAGCACACTATTAGCCTAGTAGCCACATACACCCTGCCAGTAAGCTAGGATATATATACTGCCTTCACAAACTAATGGGAAATTCTGGATTATTGCACCAACTTCATTATCTCTTCCTATAAGCCACACACCAAGTGCCTTCGGCAATTATGATTCCAGGCCTGATTGGACACAGTCGGGGAAGAAGCCAGTTTCATTATCTGGTGCAGCACAAATCTGCCAAACCCTTACTCTTAGTTCTCTCTAATTGGGTTTACTGCGAAGATGGAGTTTCGGCCTGACCTGAACCCATGTCTACTCGGAATTGCATGAAATCCATAATATAGCTAATGTTAGTATGTGGCTGTAATTCTGTCATATGAACAACTGAGATAGAGTGAAATCAGACACATAAAACACTGTAATTATTACTAACACAGATACCGTATATTTGCAGTATTTCAAACGTATTTACTTCTCGTTCCTCTTCTAACTCCTTTGTTTTTCTCCTACCTCATTTATCTATTACTCCAAGTATCCTATAAATCACAGCAGACTCTCCATGATCTCTCTCTCTCTCTCTCTCTCTCTCTCTCTCTCTCTCTCTCGTTCAAAGAGGAAAGAGAAATACGGAAGGCAGAACACAATGCCGGCAGAGCAATATCGGTGAAATATGACTCATGACTGCATGCCACCTGTACCCCTCCTCACCAGAGCCTTCAGATAATGCTTGAAGGTGAGGTGAGTGAGCTGGCAAACAACATAGAAATTAACCGATGATTACTGTAATTATCCCATCACCAGGCAACTCTGATTCACCTCTTCACCCCTGACCTCCTCGCCTCCCCTCCGCCTCCTGCCCTCCTAACACTTTCTTTGCACTAATTGCCTTTTACGGTTACTTTCCATGATTTGACTCTCTCTCTCTCTCTCTCTCTCTCTCTCTCTCTCTATTTGCAGCTTCCTTCACATAGCTCAATGATGGAAAAAGACAATACTGTGGCACTACATCCTTTCCATTGCACTTCTTCGTGACTAGCATCATATTCATTTTTCATCTATTGCTACAACTCAGCATTCAAGATGAAGCGACAGCAATTTAAGGCCAAGTTACTGTAAAAAGGTATAGAAATCCTGCCCAAGTTAAAAAAAAAACCCTGTCTGGCTAGCTTGCTTTAAAACATAGTTAAGGGATTCATTTGAGAATTTGTGTGTGTGTGTGTGTGTGTGTGTGTGTGTGTGTGTGTGTGTGTGTGTGTGTGTGTGTGTGTGTGTGCGTTTGTGTTTTAATGTGTTTGACTCTGGCCATAAGTTTTAACAGCCTGTTCCCTTAGGTCCAGGAGTTCTACGTATCACACTCTTCCACATGTCACCACTCCGGCGCTAACACCCACCGTCAGTACTGAACACAAGCTAGAGCTGTCTCCTGAAAGACTGGTGTAGTGGTATTATGGGGGTATTTTTAAGATGTCTCAGCAGGACTTATGGTAGATCAGTAATGGCTACTTTAGCGAAATTCAAACTCTCCAAACTGTTCCCTGCCCCAGCCAGGATTCGAACCCGTATCACTGGGACACAAGACCAATGTACCAACTCAGCCACCGCCTCCCCTCTAGGACGGCAATACACTCCATCCACCTACATGACTCCGCCCTACTCCACCACGAAGCCACGCCACACCATTCCACCACCTCACTGTGTGGAGGAAGGAAGGCGAAAGTGGCACTGAGGTGAGAGGTAGGCAGGAGGGGCTGAGAGCGAGGGGTGGAGACAAGAGCTTTGTAACTAGGACGGAGGTGAAGTGTGTGAGATGACCTCTGGCATTACTGTGAACGTGGCTACGGTGACTTGAAACAGTAGCTAAAGAAAGACTGTGTCCTACCATGTGAGTTTCTAGTGAAGCGCTATTCACGGTCCACCCTGTATTACTGAGAAAAAAGGATTGGCATGATGGATGGAAGACGACTGCTGGGTTAATTAGTTATCTCGGGGAAATATATCGTGAGGATAAGTAAAAAGCAAAATCCATTAGTGTATTATCCACGATGACCCATAAATGTCATCCCATCCAGTTGCTATACTCATTTTACCTTAACCTGGCCCAGGTTTTCGTCCCTTCGCTGCCTATTTCACGTAACTCAGTGGTAGAAAATGGATGCTACGACTGTTCATAGCACTTCTTCATGACTAGCACCATATTCTAGTGTTTATTGTTACAGCTCTCTCTCTTTTTTTTTTTCTCTCTCTCTCTCTCTCTCTCTCTCTCTCACACACACACACACACACACACACACACACAGTTCCCCCCCTCTCCCCAGTACACAAAAGTTGCTTTATCATATTACTGAGAACTGGACTGAACTCCATACAGATAACGTCTGCAATTATCACACCTGCCTCTCGCGCTGGATTTTCGCCCGGTACCTATCTATCTATTTATCTATCTTTTGCCAGACGCCTTATTCCCGTAAGGGGTGGCCACAAGTAAATCGCCTCCACATCGCCCTGTTCTCTGTTATTTGGCTGTCCTCCCTCCAACTCAAACATCTTTTTCATATATCTGTCCATCCCTCCATCTCATTCATGGTCTCCGTCTCCTCCTCTCCCCCTCCACTTTACTCTCATACACTCTTCATGCCAGGCTCACATTGTCCATCCTCTCCACAGGGCCAAACCATCTTAAAGTATTTCTCTTAATCACATTTTAACACCACAACCTTCCTTTATCTTCTCATTTGTCTGCCTCTTCAATTAACTCCAGAGTCTTCTAGTAACTCTTTTCCTCTGCTCTCACTCTTGGCTCTGACTCCTTCGCTGGATTCAGAGAGATTTAAACCACATCCATATCGACCTCTCAATCAGGTAACAATACAGGACAAATGAAGATAATACCAAGCCAAGGAGCAGGACAGCCAAAGCCACATGATTAATTAGCTGGTCTTGTGTGGCGCAGCGAAGGTCCAAGAGAGTCCAGGGCAAGGAACAGTCTTTAGTCCAGTGTTAAGATATTCCAGGTGTGTGTGTGTGTGTGTGTGTGTGTGTGTGTGTGTGTGTGTGTGTGTGTGTGTGTGTGTGTGTGTGTGTGTGTGTGACAGAGAGACAGAGAGAAACAAGCTACAGCCATCGCATTCTTCACACGTATATATAGCTCAAAAAGGAACCTCATTGTGAATTCGCACCTAAACGATGATACGTGGTCGTGTGATACATGGAACTGCGAGGCCTCAGGGAACAGACCATCTAACCTATGCTCAGAGTCGGAAGCATTGAGGAAAGTGGCTCTAAACACGTACAAGGCGGAGACAGCAAGGCCGCCAGAGTTCTCCTTATATGAACCTTTATGTAACGAGCCTGTAACACGCTAGGGTCGAATTGGGCAGTAAGGTAGGATGCTCTGGTGATTGTAGATGGGAGGAGGAAGGGAGGTTGGAGGAAGAAGGAAGGAGAGAGAGGGGAAAGGAAGGAGGAGGGAGAGGGGGAGAGGGAGAGGAAGAAAGAAGGGGAGGAATGGGAAGGAGCGAGGGAGAAGAGGAGGAGGAGGAAAAGGAACAGGGAGAGACAGGAAGCTGGAAGTGGAGGAGGGAAGATACCTATAAGACAGACTGAGTAAGGATGAGTAATAAGGAAGAGTAAGACATAAGATGCTGAGGAAACGAAGGAAGAGAGGGGAGGAGAAAGTAGGAGGAGGAGGAATTAAGGGAAGAGAAAAGACGACGAGGAAGGGGAAGCGTGAAAGACGAGATGGAAGAGGGAGATGTGACAAAGAAAAAGATAGGGGAGGACTAGGGAAAGAAGCAGAGCGAGGTAGGAAAAGGAAAGAGAAGAAGGAATGAGAGGACGGAAGAACAAGAGGAAACATTAAGGATGCTTACAGACTCAACTTCAGCTTCACACACACACACACACACACACACACACACACACACACACACACACACACACACACACACACACACACACACACACACAAACCTACCCATTCATGCCCACGCACTCTCTCTTCCTCCGTCTTGTCTGGCTGGCTGGTATCCAACTCGGCTGATATATGGACATTATTTATACCCATTATTTATTGGCTTGTATCCTGTCACTACACTAAAAAATATTATTCGTTTTACTCCTTCATTCCAAGTCATTCAGTCTAACATAGTGGCTGAATATCTATTACCTAAGCTGGTTATTGATAGGTTGCGTCCATACCAAATGCTTGCTGGTGTGGACGGGTGCAGGTGGAGGTTGCATCATTAGCTCATACAAGTGACCCCTCTGGACTGTTTTCAAAGCTTACGGGGCTGGACGAGAAACTTGTTCAGTAGGCTAATCCTAGTAACATGCATATTAGTGCCAGCCAGCAACTTCATCAGGCATTTTTTACGATGACTGTGGCCCCTGGTGGATTATCTAACTGTCAGACGTAGAAATATATGACGCTCTTCATTATACCAACGCTCCTGGAGGGCTCGTGGAAGCAAGAGTTCATGTGTGGAGGACACCTTCACGTGATGGCACCGATATAACTGGGCGGTGGAGCTGCCCGGTCATGCAAACGTCCCTCAACACCATCCCTATTCCCTTTGAAAGAAGGATGGTGGACCGTAGAAGGAGGGCAACTTCAGCCTTCTCTCCATCGGATACACGTTTCACATGAACCCGCGGCTGCAAATGCTGTGACAGACCTACGACTTTTGTTTTAATCTTGCTATTATAGTCGTGGCGCGCGACTCTGAGGTTGTTAGCATCGTGCCCTGGCAACCTACCATTCAAAAGTGCGTCTGATTTCGTTTATAATATGAGGCACATGTGATTCGTGTATAATATATTCCTGTATATTAATATTCGTGTATAATATATTCGTGTCTAATAATATGATTCGTGAATAATATGACAAGAAAACTAACGCACTTTTGAATGGTAGGTTGCCAGGGTACGATAATGACAACCTCAGAGTCGTGCGCCGCGACTATAGTAGTTGCAAACCTAGGCTCATCTGAACGTGAATCCGGTGGACTGCAGGTGGAAGAGGCCCTTCAGCTGTGGTCAGCCATACAGGGTTACAGTTATTGTATTCTGCATAACTCCTGCTGTATCATCTGCGTATACTAATTATGTCAGTCTCCATCTACATCAACCTTCTTCAGTTCTGGCCTGACTACACGATCACCTTTACAGACAATTAGTTACAACTCGCCATTTACCTTTCGCGCCGCTACACCTGGTAAGTAATCAACCTCCATAAACACCACACGAGATGGGGATGAAACCTTAAGCAAAGCAAGACTAAATTTCAAAGCATACAAAAAAGGACAAGCAAATAAAGAATCAGCAAGTCCTGGAGCTAATAGAGATACCTTGCTTTTGCCTGTCTTTGAAGTTTACGCGTTAATAAAGCCTATCTCACTCTCATTTAATAAGCATCTAGGAATTAACCACACTTAGAGCAATTTCAAGTCTCCTCACACTCTTAAAATTTCAATGCTACCTTCTCCCACACCTTAAGTTAGATAGACGTGTATACTCTTTACACTCTATCTATCTATCTATTGCCAGACGCCATAATCCCATAAGGGGTGGCCATTTGACTTTGAGTTATTGGTTTTACGGGGAGGGGCACTAACCCTCCACCAACCCACTTGACACGTAGGGAGCACGTATTGGTTATTATATGGTTGCCACCCAGCGTTGTAAATGGTTTCTTGGCTTACAGGAAACCATTTGGCTTGTCACTCAATGTAAAGCCACCTGTAAAGGATAGAAGAGCAATAAGAAGTGACAGGAAAGATGGGAGATATAGGAAGAGAGGAGGACAGGCACAGAAAAAGAATGATAAAGGCTAAGGAAGAAGTAGGCAGCACTACATCAAGTGAGTGGATGATGGTCGCCACCACTCTAAGGGCCTAAAATTGCCATCTCTCCATCTTCAATGTTGAGCTGTGACTGAAGATTAAAACTAGATTTTATGCCAGTCACGAAGAAGTGCTAAGTCAAGGATGCAGAGCCGTACTGTCTTATTTCGCCACTGAACTACGTGAAATAAACTGCATAAGGACGAAATATGGGCCAAGTTAAGGTGAAGGGAGTATAGCTATTACGTTATCTAGTATTCATTATGCATATTGATACATGAGGGTATAGGGTTATATTGTTGCTATATATGGTGTCATATATTAAAGTGTGTGTGTGTGTGTGTGTGTGTGTGTGTGTGTGTGTGTGTGTGTGTGTGTGTGTGTGTGTGTGTGTGTGTGTGTGTGTGTGTGTCTGGCTGTACGTGAGCATGTGTGTATTCATTTACGAGTCATCTGCCTCTGTTACCTCAAAAAATCCTTCATCTTTACATCTCTCTCACTCTTAAAAACACACACTATCTACACACCTTCCTAATTATCTTAACAGGTCAGCATCAGTTATTCTAATCACCTACACACTCTGCCTAATTAGGTCCTTAACACCATTATCTGCGTCATTTATTTTCCACTGCATATAAATGAAAACTGATGAAGTTGGTGGACAGGTTAGGTGAGAGAGAGAGAGAGAGAGAGAGAGAGAGAGAGAGAGAGAGAGAGAGAGAGAGAGAGAGGCAGACGGACAGACAGACAGAAATGCACATATACACCAAAGACAAAAGATATAATAAACACACACACACACACACACACACACACACACACACACACACACACACACACACACACACACACTCCCCAGCATGACAGTCCATAATATATCTGATTCATTGTGACTGAAGAAAAACTTGTGGAGGAGAAACACAGAAAACATCTTAGGATCTTCATATCTCTTTAGCATTTTGGAATTATTTACGCCTAAGTCTGGGGAGAGAGAAGGCCGTAGAATTAAAGCTGATATTGCAGTTTTAAAACAAGTTAGACTCAGGAATTTTCTCCCTCTGTCTTGATATCCCTCTGCCTATGACCTCCAGTGTTTTAAATGCAGTGTCCAGGTTTATCGAAATGAACGGATCCTGAATTCTTTCCTTTTTTCCCTCATGGAACAATCTTAACGTGCTTCTAGCCTTTGGTTCCTTCTTCCTTGCATAAAAAAGAGTATAGGCAGAATAAGAAGGTTTAGGATAGTCATGTCTAATGTTTTGGAACTGAGAGAGAGTAAGCTGGTAGAGGCTCTGGCTGTATAGTATGCAGCGATAAATTGAAAAAATAGTTACGGTACTCATTCCACTGTGACATTAATCCATCCAACAGCCAATCCTTCTCGAGCACAGAGGCAACGCTAGTATACTGTTGCTATTTACACCAGGCTATTAACTCAGCTGCAAGTGTGTCAAGGGAGCCTGGAGCACTGGAGTGTTGATGCATGTTTCCTTCCCCACGTTTCATCGTTTGGGTAACTCTATGCTGCTGACATCCCTCCCTTTTTCCCAGCTGTGTATTTCTCGTTATTTTTTTGGCGTCTCTTTAAGCGTGTTTAATTTACCACTCGGTTTTCTTACATACATTTTTCCTGGCTTCGTTGGCCATTTCAACTAAGATTTTATTTTAGAGAGATGGATATAGGTGAAAAGACAGGCTGACAGAGACACACAATATTTGAGATAGATAGATGGAGAGAGAGAGAGAGAGAGAGAGAGAATGTGTGTGTGTGTGTGTGTGTGTGTGTGTGTGTGTGTGTGTGTGTGTGTGTGTGTGTGTGTGTGTGTGTGTGTAAGAACAAGTACACATAAATGATAATAAATTGCAGTATCCATTTAGCTAATGCTCAAGTAAGAGATAGATAGATAGACACAGACAGATAGATAGGCATAAATAGAGAGACAGACACAGACAGACAGATATATAGATAGATAGATAGACAAACACTAAACAGCTGTGGAGAGTGACTTGAACAGTGCTGTGTGGAAAGACAGATGATGTGAAGCAAATGAATGATGCTTGAGATGAAGGCGTTGAGAATATGTAGGAGATAAATGATGCTGGCAATGACAGATGGCAGTGTACCTAACCGCTAACCAAGGCTAAAGCATTTCCAGGTTCATAGTATATTTTCCTGACTGATTTATTCTGGGTGTTATATAATTACCTTGTCTTCTACGTGACAAACAAACCTTGTCGATAGTAGTAGTAGAAGTATTTTAATAACATAACTGACAGACAGAGAGTTAAATCTGAAGTATCTAAGAAGCTCTAATGTAATATCCCCACAAAAACGTTTCTTCTTCCTCCAACTTCTCCATAAAACGTTTCTTCTTCCTCCAACTTCTCCATAAAACGTTTCTTCTTCCTCCATCTCCATTAACACCTCCTCCTATGGGGGTGGATTACTTCGAAAAAAAAAAATAAAACAGAGAGTGACAGACAGATAGAAGTTAAGTTGCCAGTGTGCAGGCGTTAAGAAGCACTTATATAACAAGCCATAAAACATTACTTGCTCCTCCATATTCTCAATTAACCCTTCGTCTCCTCGCCACACCGCCACACGCCAACACCTTCCTCTGTTGGCATGACTTTGGAAAAACCTTGCCGACACAAAATTGCTTTACCAAGACACACACACGCAACCTTCCTCCCCACCATACACATACACGTACATGCACACATACATACACATTCGCATATAGACACGAACATACAAAGGCATCGTTACACATGCACACACACACACAACAAACTACAACTACCACCATTACTACTACTACTGCTGCCACTATTGCTACCACCATTAATACTACTACCACTACTACTGGTCAAAGGTCGGTTCCAACAACACGTCTGGACCAACAAATCTAGACCAGTTCACGTCAAATGGTCTGAATACGAGAGATGGGCAGCTTGTGAAGAGTATCCTTATCTCTTGTTACTTAGAGATGCACTTTCAAAACAGGTACATGTCCCTTATCAGCAAAACTCTGAATTAAAACTGTGGCTTCCATGATCAAAATACCTTAAGATGATGAGATATAGAGCCAGGAGGGATCATTGCTTCATCTAGCTAGCTGTTACAAGTCTCAGGAAACCATAACCCACACTGAAAGCCAAATTAAGGCAACACAGCCACACATTTGCCAGATGAAAGATAGCCAGAATGAGTATTGGGATGCTGAGAGAGAGAGAGAGAGAGAGAGAGAGAGAGAGAGTGTGTGTGTGTAAGTCTATGCAGATTATAGGTTTGGATTTGGCTTCATTTACATATAAAATGGAGTGTTTTGAAGGTTGCGGATGTGGACTTGCAGTTTGGTCAATTTTTATTCAACACACACACACACACACACACACACACACACACACACACACACACAGGAAATTTCATCTAACATTTACATTCGCCTCTGTGAATGAATACTTTTAGACTATCATAAGGTGTGTTTGTCTACTGGTAAATGTTAAATAATCTTCCTGTTTTTCTCTGTACCTCTAACACAAAACTCACCTCTAATTCCCTAACAAGTGGCCGTGCTTTCTCCTAGCTACAAAAAGTTGTACTGAATAGACTACAATGAAAAAACACTCCCATCACCATAGTCAATAAAGGAATATACTTGTTAAGATACACTCGTACAAGATGACCAATATATAGAGCTCCACCAGAACTTCACGTACCTGTGTATGTCGGGAGGATGGCTCAGTCGGCTAATGTGGGCGTGGTTGTGGCAGTAGGAGTAGGAAATGAATCTTTGATGAGGGACAGATACTGGAGTGGAAAGTGGAGCGTTGTACATGGGCTATCTTGTGTGTCTGGATGCGATACTGTAGGTTCACCCTGATCTGTTCTCCGTCCAAGATTATTTTCAGCCAAATAAGAGAAGACCGTAAATTAGTACAGATGTCCCCAGTGTTGTCAGCCCCACATTAACTTAAGACACTGGGACCCCGCGTGACTCCACACCAATTAGTGTCACTCGGAAAACACTAAAGACAAGCGAGAGAACAACAGAGACACGGCTAGCACTACCCGAGATGCTGCCAGTTAGCCTTTAAGGGAGGGACGGGGAGCGTGGGAGCCTGTGTGAACGGGCAGTGAGTGAGAAATATTAGAGATCTGTGGAGGAGGGAAGAAGCCAAAGGCAGAAGAAATTAAACAGTTTTACTCGAAAAGTTTACCACACACACACACACACACACACACACACACACAGGTGACAGCATGAAATGTGTGTGATGGTGTACATACGAGAGATGCTGGTGCTGATGATGGTCGTGGTGGAGATAATGGAAGACTTTGAAATGGTGATGAAGCTTGGTGGTGATGCGTACGGATAGGTAGAAGCTGACCAAGACAGGTGTGATGATGGTGAAGTGGTGAGAAAGTCGTGATGATGATGATAAACAGGGTGACAGAAGACGGGGGTAAGATGAAATAGTAGGACACTAAAGTAGTGACGATGATGATGATAAATTGCAGAACGTGAGCAGTGAGGAGAATGCAGATGGCAGGAAGGGTATGGTGAGTGGATGTGGCTGTTTTCAGACTGGGGTGATGCTGCCTAGATGTCAGTGGCGTATGGAAGTCCATGGAAAGGGTGGGTGGGCATAGGGGTGAATCCTTTTTTTTTTTTTTTTTTTTTTTTTATTAGGGGACAAGCGAAGCCAGCTTCTACAGCTGGGGTATTTAGGGGGGCGCTGTAAGCCCCTCCAGGAAATTTTTTGAAAATCAAGCATTTTTAGGGGCATTTTGAGACCTCAGGTGGGATATATTGCACTAATTTGATATTCAATTGCAAAACAATATATAGAAGCTTATGTATCTTGGCTTGCCAAAGCCCGAGCCCTGACACATTCTGAACAACGAACCTCACTACACAAGCCACAGCTGAACACCACTATCCGTCTGACGGTAGTCCCTTCCCCTCACATCGGATCCACAGACTAAAGACCGCTACACTCCCAGTCAAAACTCACACGTTCTGGACACCACCAAACTGATGAATAATATATTACGGAGTGTCCCACTCCCAATATACAAGAATAAACTTAATGTATTAGGGATTACTTAGGTAAAGTATTGAAAGTAATATACTAATACTTATGATCAAATGGTGCTTATAACAGCGTGTAATTGAAGAAAGAGAAGAATTATATATTTGCGTAATGCGTATGATGTTTCTCTTCTCTGGCTGCTCATGCCAGCTAACGACTGTCAAACTTCCTTGCCAGGAGTATGACAAATAAAAACACCCTTCCTCTCTTCAGAAATGCAGGCTGTTGGTTAGTTACAACCATCATTTTGTAACAATCGATAAGGGAAGTTTATAGTTTCTACACCAACCAATTCATGGGGACCTATGCCATAGGGGCAAATGTTTTGTATACCGTTACTTATTTAGATCTGGGACAAAGCGAGGGGGGAGGGGTCATGGCCGAGTGCCCCCCCCCATATACGCCAATGTAGTTGCCATACAATCTCAGATACTGTACAATGGCCGTCAGTGCTAATCCTATTCAGCACCATCATCATCATTGTGCCTCTTTTTCCAACTTGTGTCAAAGAGACTGAGGTGGAGGCAGAGAGCACTAAGAGAAACGTATTACGTTGAGGTTTAATGGTAAAGGATGTGTAACAGGCTCCAGATCACAGGCATAAAACCAAAAATTACAGAGGAAAAGGGAGGACCTCAGTGCTTTATGATTATTGCAGCACCTGTGAAAAATGGAACGCGTTTGGTCAATCTTTATCGCTGCTGATTATCTTAAAACGTGGGATACACACGTTCCATACGTGTTCATCAAAAAATATTGCCTTCCTCCTCACGAATTAAGAATTAAGATACCGGTACGTCTGAACAAGAGAAATCCACAAAGATGGAAAGAGAGGTGGAACTACAGAAGGGGGTGAAGGATGTGGCGGAAATAACAATGCTGAGAGTCTAACAGAAAAAAACTGAAGAGAAGGGAGATGAAGAGGTGAAGGATCAGGTGAAGAAAGATAGAGACATAAACGCTGGCAGACTAACCGAAATAAGTGAAGAAAAAGAATAAAAGAAAGGTGATTAAAACAAGAGGAAGGAAAAAACTGAAGGAAGAGAGGTCGAACGGAAAGGTTAACAGAAACAGGAAGATGGAGATGAGGACAGCATGAGAAGAAGATGAAAGAGAATGACGTAGAATTGGAGGATGAGAGGGCAAAATGAGAGATTATAAAAAGAGCAGAAAAGAGAGAACAAGAGAGGAGGGATGCTGGATAGGTAAAGGCAGAGAAGCCAAATGGACAGGCTATTCAAACAGAGAAATGAGATGAAGACAGGAAGAGAAGAAAAGAGAGAACGAGAGAATAAAGGAACAGGAGAGGATAGACAGACAGAGGGAATGAAAGCCTATTCAAAGAAGGGGGAAAGAGACGAAGCTAGGAAGAGGAAAAGGATGAGGCAGAGAGAGGAAAATGCAGACGGAGAGAGAAAAGAATAGAAAGATAAAAAAGAAAGGAGGAGAAATATTAAAAGGAAAAGAGGAGAAAGACAAAAAAGGAAGAGAGGATGACGGATGATGCAAAGGAGAAAGCGACTACTGCAGACAGTGAGTGTGGAGGTCGGGCTGGTGTTGAAGTAAGTACGAGTGACGAGGTGTGACAGCCTTATATAGAATTACTTAATACTGAGGAACCCGGGTTTATGCATAATGAGATGAGACAAAACCCGCTCATTTTCACAGCATGCATCACTGAGTGCCTTACAAGGGGATTCAAGCATTGCCACTCCTTATCATCATCTTCACCTTCATCATCATCACCTTCGCCATCATCACCACCTTCATCATCATCATTACACACACACACACACACACACACACACACACACACACACACACACACACACACACACACACACACACACAAAACACTAGGTAAACACAGGAATAGCAAATACACAGCCACTATGCTCTATATAATTTGCCTAAAATGAACTTCTTTCCATACTGAATAATTCTAAAAACAGATTAATGGGAAACGACCTATCTATCTGTCTATTGCCACACTCCTTAATCCCTCAAGGGGTGGCCATAAACAAATCGCCTCCAAGTCATCCTGTCCTCTGCCATTGGTTGCTCTTCCTAGAACTCGCACTTCTCTCATAATACATCACTCCACTCTACCCCTCCATCTCATCCCTGTTCTCCCCCTCCTCCTCCTCCTCGTCCTCTCCTCCTTCACCTCACACACTCACTCTCATGTAGACCGTCTCATTCTCTATCCTCTCCACATGGCCAAACCATCTCACAGTATTTCTCTTAATCCTTTCAATGACATCCACATCAGCACAACCTCCATTACTTCTTCACTGATCCTAGTTACAAAGAAGTGCTGTGGAAAAGCTGTAGAGCCCCAGGACTGTCTTTTTCCGCTACTGAGCTACATGAATTAAGCTTTAGAGGGGCAAATATCTGGGAAGATGTTGAGGTAAAATAGCCTACTAATGACGTATGATCCCGCTTACCGAAACCTACAACGCTTTACCGGCCATTCAATCAAGGAACAGTACAGGACAAATGAAGATAATACTTGAAGAATGAGGGTGACAGCCAAAGCCACATGACTAATTCGACTGCATTGTCTGGCGGAACAATAGCCTTGTGAGCGTCCAGTGTGAGTGACCCAGTGAAGGGACACTCGCTTCCCTCACAATACATGTCATTAGCTACTGTTGTACTGGCTATGACCAGTACGTTTACATCTGACGGAACAGGGCTACTCTCACAACTTGAATACTAAGTCATGATTCCAAGCCTTAGTTATATGGTAAGAATGCGCATCCTTGGTTACTAGTCAAATCTACCCCCATTCTGACGAAACATACTAGGTTTCAACGCAATAGGCCCTGTGACTTTGATCTTGTATCCTACCGTTATGAAAAATGTTAGCTTTCTCAAGGGATACCTCTCAACACCTCCACCAAATTTCGTTAAAATCAGATCAAACTGTTCGATATCTCACACCTGGAACTACTCTCACGGCAACTGAAGGAATAATTCCAGCCGTGAAAAAAACGAATGTCTTTTGTTGCCATTATAACCAAATTTGGTGGACTGGTTGATGGACATATCATGACGGAACCTACGGGGTTTGAAAAAAATAAATAAATAATAGGCTAAAGGTAAAGCCTTCAGGGCAAGCCCAAAACTGACTTTGCCTTGTGACCAAAATATCAGAGATCTCACACTTCCGACGACCCCGATAAAATTTATCATTTATTCCTGTATCCGGATCCGAATCCACGTCATAATTTTGTACATTCTTCCTAGGACCTCTGGCCATCTATTCATTTTTTTTTTAAATTCGATAACAAATTTGAGATACCTTGTACGTAACAGACAAAGAGATTTACCAACAAACAGACATAGGTGAATACATAACCTCCGTCCAACTTCACTGGCGGAGATAACAATGCCGAGCTATTTATCATGCTGATATCTCTCTCTTACACGGCGACAGTTACTGAGCCAACATGATAGTCTTCTCAACTCACTTATCCACCTACTTCACCAACTCGCATTTTTTGCAATGATAAATATACTACAGAGATAACAATGTTGCCAACCTGATTAGGCTGAGAGCTTTGCCCATTAGAAACATTGTTGCTGACCTTTGACGGTGGTTACAAAGTTGTCTGCATATTTGTGTCTTTCTGGAGGAGGACGAGGACGAGGAGAAGGAAGTCAGGGAACTGACATTAAGTCGAGCTGGGTGAATGAATTTTATACAGAGGAATGAATGACAAGTGTTTGGCTCCCGAGTGTGTGTGTGTGTGTGTGTGTGTGTGTGTGTGTGTGTGTGTGTGTGTGTGTGTGTGTGTGTGTGTGTGTGTGTGTGTGTGTGTGTGTGACCTACGAACTCAACAAAATAATAATAATAATAATAATAATAATAATAATAATCACCAGCCACTTTCAAATCCCCCTTGATCTTTTCTCCCTCATCCCCTCTTACAGTCTCTCTCTATTCTCCAAAAACCTTCACCCTCTTACAAACATCCATTCCCTTCCTCCTTCGCTTCCAAGCTACTTGTGCTATTGTGTTAAAAACTTCGCAAATCTGGCTTTCCCTTAAAACCACATGACCCCTCTTGCACACACGTAAAGTTCAAGCCCCCTGTGTGTCTATCCTGACCTCTAATGACCTTATATAACCGCTTGGGGTGGATGGGCAGGAGATAATTGTAGAAAAGCGAGAGGTAAAAACGCAAGTTGTCATGTTCTGGAAAGACTTGTGGAAAGGACAGGTTTTGTCAATTATTACACTGAACAATGGTGCAGGAGAGGGACGCCTTTATGTGCTGGCACCGATACAGCTTCTTCTGACCTTACCTGACCGCGGGGGAGGAAAGGAGCAGGAGAAATTTTTAGAAAAGGAAGAGGTTAAAATGCCAGATGTGATGCAGATGCAATGAGCTGGAGAAACGTGAGGACTGAGTAGGTTTTAGTAGTGGTCATTACACAGTACACTATCTCGACGATGTAAAAGGATATTTAGTAGTCAGGCTTTATTCTGCCATATATTTCATGCTGTCTCTTCCTTTCTAGTTAGCACTTAATTTTCTGATTTGCTAAAGATATACCTTGAATAATTCGGTGCCAGAATCGATTTAGGGATTTTATTAAAGATATCGCACGGGTATTTTAAACAATTATGGGAAAATTTAGGACCCAAACATTATTAAACAATCTCCATTAACCAACTAAATTACATAAATAATTTCGATATTTATTTTGAGATGGATTGTAGACGAATTTATCGGTATTTATCTAACGAAAATGGCGAGTCATGAGGGGTGATATTGTGTGTAAAGCCAAATCACGGTTATAAGAATGTAGTGTTGCGTGAATGAACTGTATATATGGCGAAGGTTCCAGCTATTTATCTATCTCTCTGTCGCCTCACGTCTTAATCCTGTAAGAAGTGGCCACAAACAAAGCGCCTCCATGCTGCCCTGTCCCCTGCCATTACGCTGTCCTTCCCTCAACTTACACACCCCTCTTTCATATATCTCTACACTCCACTCATCCATCTCATCCTTGGTCTCCCCCTCACCATTAATGTGTACAACAATAATGACGAAGGAATGCCAGATACACAAAATTATAAATGCCTCTGACACAACACACATCTGGCTGTTGGGAAAAATCTGTGACACTAGAATAACAACGGTTGATTAACTGAAGGAAGTTTGCCAGATATATAAATCAACAAGTTCATTCACTTTAACTTGATCCTATATCCTCTTCATAGCACTTATTCATGACTAGCATCATACTCTAGTGTTACCTCTTGTCATTGCTCAGTATTGAGGATGGAGAGGCGTCAATTATAGGTCAAGTTAAAGAGAGAATAAATATCACTTAACTTTGACGGTCACTGGTCCTTGCAGATGCACCTTCACACGTTACCCTGGGGAGGAGAAGCTCAGTGTTATCTGGCCAGAGAAACTAAAAATATAAAGAGAGGGACATTCGAATACCACTTCACTGGAAACCCAACTGGTATTGTCTGTTTCGAGGATGGCTCAGTTTGCTGGTGTGGGCGTGAGTGTGGCAGTGGGAGTAAGAAATGAACAAATAAGTCTGACATCGATAACACCAAGCCGTCAACAGAAAACACAAGAAAGCACCTGTATTGCCAAAACTTCTTGAGTACTTCTATAAGACTATTCTACTATGATGGCAATGTTATTAGAGGTTATATAGTTCATTCCCCTTAACATGGCTCAGCTTTCTTCCTTTAGCAGTCTATTTCCCGTAGATCAGTGCCAGAACAAGGTAGCACTAAGCCCCTTCATCCTTTCCACAGCAAGTTTTCGTGACTAGCATCATATTCTAGTGTTGATATATTGCTATAGCTCAGAATTCAAGATGGAGAGATGGCAATTTTACGCCTAAATAAAACTGAACAGAGTATACCAATGATAAAAATGCTAGTACCTAATAAGTCTCTCTCTCTCTCTCTCTCTCTCTCTCTCTCACACACACACACACACACACACACACACACACACACACACACACAACAACGCTCGCTGGTGCAGTGGTAACGTTCTCGCTTGCCATCTGGTAGACGGGAGTTCGCGCCTCGCTCAGGTTGCGAAAAGTTTCACTGACGAAGTGGGTGGTTACTGTCCCCCTTGAGCAAGGGTACGGGTGTGTGCGTGTGTGAAGGTCACAGCCTTGCCCTTAGATCAGACTATATGAGCTCTCAGCTCCCTTCCGGGAGGGTAAAAGCTGACGATCACGACCATCAGGTGATCCTGACCGACCCGGTGAATTACACACACACACACACACACAAACGCGAGATGGGAATGGACAGCGTTGAGAATATGTAGAAGATAAATGATGCTAGGAAGACTGATGAGTGTACCTTACCGTGTGTGTGTGTGTGTGTGTGTGTGTGTGTCTATCTATCTATTATCTATCTACATAATTTCCAACACAAGGCAAAGATAAGAGTGTTGGGTATGCGTCACTGAACGGTATACAATATACTGGTTGTGATGGTGAAGTGATGGGCAGTTGTGTGGACGGATGAACGTGGATGATGATGGATGGCTGGATGGATTAATCGATGGATGGCTGTGTTGGACTCGACAGATCATGGGTGTGAAGCAGAGTTTTTCATGCCTATGTGTGTGTATTTGTATAAGTATGTACAGTATGTATGTAAGGATGGGTGGATGGATGGATGGGTGGGTGGATGGATGGATGGATGGATGGATGGGTGGATGGTTGGGTTGGTGGGTGAATGAGTAGATGGATGAATGGATACAGAGAGAGTACATAAGGAAAATTCATCTGCGTTGTCTATCATAGTTATAAGAATAATGATAATTCTCAGAATGTTGATGAAACGGCTGCAGAGGGTATGCTGAGATTGTATAGGCTTTAAAAGAGAAAGTACATGAACTGGATGCAACCATGTACGTCATTCATGCTAAAGTCACTCTGATTTAAGTTTTATCTTTGTTAAACTTAATGGACTGGCAGGATACCGTACTAAGAAATAAAGGGATAAGAGAAAATGTGATTTTAACTTACGTAAGTACTATGTTGTGATGAATTAAAAAAATATATACGCTTGTTTAGCCTCGTAGGTATGCTAAAATATTGTCAATTCTGTCTTGTTACTGCTAGACGTCTTTTTTCTGCATTTCTATGCAAATAAATATTGCATCTCGTCGAAAAGGTTAAGAAAATTCAAAGGTAGTGAGAGGAACATTGCATACTCCTGAGATTAATGAAAGTAGAAAATGAATGCCTGATCGCAATGAGGTATAAAATAAAAATACTGGGGAAAGCAGCCTCAATTATCTCCTCCCTTAGCTGAGGCGGGTGAGATCCTGCGGGCCAGATTGCATCACGTAGAGAGGGCACCATATGAAGAGGAAATTGCTCGGGTACTCAACACACACTTTTGAAATGCCTCACTAGTACATGATCCCCATTCTTGTGAGATTGGCAAGGGTTCTAGCGCCCCTTTCATGGTTTATAGCGCTCCTACCTTAGTCACAAATCTGCGTGTCTTGAATATTGAAGTAGCTTGCATATATATCAAGGATGCATTCATAGTAATAAAGATATATATTCAAGGAAAAACTCCAGGATTATGTTAAGCTGAGAGAAGACCTTACAGAGCAACAGAAAAGAAAAATCAATTGACTCGCTACTATGGATGTATTTATATCTCGGTGCTCTTTCTTATATCTAAAACTATTCTCTGGAGGGGTGACCACAAACAAACCGCCTCCATGTTACCCTGTCATGCATCATCAGGCTGCCTCTCCTTCAACTCACACCAGCATCGTTCATATACCTCTCCACAGCGTCCCTCCACCTCATTATTCTCGGTCTCCCTCTACTCGTCTCTCCACCTAACTCACATACACTCTCTTATATTCCTTTCACTCTAACTTGTCCTAATATTACTGTCTCTGTCTTCAGTTCTGAGCTGTAGCAATACGAATACCAGAATATGACGCGTAAAATAAACAAATGAATAACCAGCATCATGTTAAGAACGTACGTAGAACCGTAGTACTGTATTATATTTTCCTGCCACTGAGCTACATGAAATAAGCTACAAAGGGACGAAAACCTGGGCCAAGTTAAGGTGGAAGAACTATAGGTAATCTCTCAGTCTTCATTGCACATGGCCAAACCATCTCAAGGTACCTCTCCCAACACCCTCCAGCGCATCCACATCAACACCACAGCGGATCTTTACTTTTTCAGATTAATACAGACGATTTGGCGCAGCGGAGAGAACTCGTAGCTATCAAAGAACGAATGAACAGTATCCTCGCTTACCCTTCTGTACCTCAAGAAGACGGGGAAGCTGTTTACACACTATAATTCTATCACTGAGTTAATATACACACAGCACCTGCGTACTACGCCTTTCTCGGTTAGAGGGTGACTGATGGGATGCGGAGCTTCAAGGGTTCACAGAGTTCCAGTTCGAGACAGAAGACTCATTTCAATCATGCTCGGTAACATTTGCTTTACTGTATATTTCATTTTAACTATACTCTTTTCACTTATGTGTTATATACTTAAACATTATCATTATCTTTACATTAACCACTTCACTTTGAGAACGTCTCTTTGCCTTTGTTCATATTACTGTCAGACGATTTTAATTATCTAGAGTAAAACCTGTCGATAATGATCGCTTATAGCATCATCATCCATTAACCTCTACGTAAGATGCGCCTTTTTAATTATATCTGCCACCGAGTCTCAAGATATTAATATATATAAAATGCCCGCCGCCGGACCATCCACCCCGCCACCCCCCACCCCACCACCGGGCCACCACCACCCCACTACCCCAGGAAGGGACAACGGGGGGGCTAATGACCCAGGGCAAGAGGGTCACCCAACCATCTCTGACCTGTGCCCCCTCTCCCCGCAACTGCCCCGACACCAGGTGAGCCTGGATCGGAGACAACCTCACAGGCGGGCTAACCATCGACAGCATCAGTCATATCATCCTGCGCTGTCGGCGATTTATTCGTGAACGTGCTTCACTTATAAATTACTGCGGCGCAGCAGACGTCCCCTTCACCCTTTCCACCATCCTGGGTGATGGGGACATTGTTATGACTGATAAATTGATGGCTTTCTTGAGAGAGACCGGACTGATCAGAGTGATGTGACTTTTTTACTGTGTGGTTATGGTTTTTATCAACGGTAAATATGTATATATTGTAATATTAATTAGGGTTGACAGTTGACATATTTTAAATAGTTCCTCCTCCCACTGATCTATTTCTAATATAGATGTCCCCTACATTAAGCCAAGTTCCTCGCCTGACAGTCACCAGCTGATGAGTGCAAGTGTGCAATATAGGAAGGTATTGGGCACTTGCAGTCGATGGTGGTCTGCTGGGCGAGGTTCCTTACTTTTTGTACAAATTATGTAAATACATTATACTATCTTGCTTAAGTTATTCTAATTAGGGACGACAGCTGACGTATATGGAAATGTTCCTGACTCGTCTGGTTCCCTTTCATATATTGATGTCCCCTATATTAGGTTGTGCCTCGACTGACAGTCACCAGGTGATGAGTGCAGGTATGTCATGTAGAAAGGCATTACATATCTGCAGTCGATGGTGTTCTCTTGGTCGAGGCTTTTTTACCATTAGTGTAGGTCTAGTTATTTGTCTCTTAGGATTTAGTATAGGTTAGCGATGTGTCTGTTAGGTGGTTAGTTTTAGGGTCTTTACATTAGGTATTTTTGTTTATAAGTAATATAAGGTTAAAAATATTTAAAAATAAATAAAAATAATAAAAATAAAACTACAAAAAATGATAAAATAAAAATTATTATATATATATGTACGTGTGCATGAAAGTGTGTATGTTCATATGCATGGATGTGTGTATGTATGCGTGTATGTATATATATATGTTCGTATATATATATGTGTATATATGTCAATATATATACATATATATATTTTGCCTTAATGACCAGGGGCTCCGGGCCTAATGGTCGATAGGCAAAAAAAAAAAAAAAAAAAAAAAAAAAACATAGCTTCCTCGGGCACATAGCTTCCTCGGGCACATAGCTTCATCGGGCACATAGCTTCCTCGGGCACATAGCTTCATCGGGCACATAGCTTCCTCGGGTACATAGCTTCATCGGGCACATAGCTTCATCGGGCACATAGCTTCATCGGGCACATAGCTTCATCGGGCACATAGCTTCATCGGGCACGTACCTTCCTCGGGCTTTCTCGGTTGACTGTAATAACATCCACTAGTAGCAGAAGCAACGATATTTTTTTTTTCTGGCCGCTATTCTGATGACATATTTTGTTATCAGCCATACTCGTAGCAGATCACGTTTGTGCGTATCTGAGGATTAATAAAGCTTTAGTTTCACTCTGTATATGAGAAAAAAAGGCAGAGAAAATATCAACAGTACCCCCAACAGTCCAATACCACAGCCTTCTCCCATTCGCCTCTGTCTACGTAGACTTTTATCACAAACACTATAGACACGCCTTCACGTGGTGGCACTGATGAGAGAGACAGACAGACAGACAGACAAAGAGAGAGAGAGAGAGAGAGGGACTGACAGACAGACAGACACAGACAGACAGACAGACAGGGACAGACTGAGAGACAGGAAGACAGAGAGAATGAAACAGAGAGACAGACAGACAGACAAACAGACAGACAGACAGACTGAGAGACAGGCAGACAGACAGACAGAAACAGACAGGCAGACAGACAGATGGACAGAAAGAGACAGAGAGACAGACAGACAGACAAACAGAGTGGCTGGGGACGAGAGGCCAGAAGAGACGGGCTGGGGACGCGCCTGACGTATCATATTATTCTCTCGTCTGGCGCGCCCCCACCCCGTCTCCTTGACTCTCGTCCCCAGCCACTCCCTCCACTCCCTTCTCTCTCTCTCTCTCTCTCTCTGGATGGGTGACTTAAAACACACACACACACACACACACACACACACACACACAGTCAACGGCCTCTCTCTTTCTCTGGTTGGGTGACTATTCAAAAAAGCACACACACACACACACACACACACACACACACACACACACACACACACACACAAGTATTCTAAGGTAGGACTTGATGGTGGAGAAGGAAGTGTGTGTGTGTGTGTGTGTGTGTGTGTGTGTGTAACACACTCTAATCAAGGCAAGACTATGAATATTGTCCACTATACTCTTTTTACTCTAACTTGGCCTAAAACTCCCCTATTTCCGTCCTGAATGCTGAGTTGTAGCAATAGATGAACACTGGAAGATGATGCTGGTCACGAAGATGTGCTGAGGCAAGGTTGTAGAGCCATAGCATTGTACTTTCTGCCACTGAACTACGTGAAATCAGCTGCAAAAGAACGAAAATCTGGGCCAAGTGAAAGTGAAAAGAATATATCTCCCGCAGTTTATATATAATGTTACTGTACGAACATTTATATCAACAGTTACCTTTTTTTCCTTCATAATATGTAAGAACGACGTCGAACCAAGTTTTTGAAAAGATCAAGGAATGTAAGAGTTCTCTGTGGTAAGAAATTAAGGAGAAAAGTGTTGTGGGTGTTGGCGGAGCATTGCGGTGAGATGTGCAGGCACACGCATGACTGTACACACACACACACACACACACACACACACACACACACACACACACACACACACACACACACACAATACTCTCTAATGGAACTTGCTGGTGGGAAAATGTGTGTATGTAACTGGTGGTGTGAGAGGTTGCCATGGTAACACACAGGCACCTCCCACTAGTCAACCAAAGACTTCCTTAGCGATATATTTTTGGACAAGGCTGATTAACATCCTTTTGTACGTTTTTTATGCAGATTATGGTAAAGCTTGAAGTATTTATACAGCACAGTAGGAGAGCAAGGTGTAATAAGCAAAATAAATAGCTAAGGAAGAGGTGCTAGGGAGTTGTAGAATGAGTTTATAGCTGTAATTTTTACCAGAGCGTTCCATTAATACATCCATTATATTCCGGATCAAAGACTTTTATCACTGGAATGAATCTTTGTCTCAAAATACGTTATATGGGACACTATTCACCAGCCTCATGTTATCAATGGTGAAGGATGCTCATGCACAATATAATTATTTAAGACTAACTTAGTGTCACGTGGAAGGCTTATATATTCCCGATTCATAATCTAAACATAGTCTACCCCGTAACCGTTCTCTTATATCCCGTTCTCCCTTATCTCGCTTGTGCACTAGATGGCGTGAAGGTAATGGCCTCGCAGTTTTAACGTGGAGTCGTTACTCCGTATCTTTTCTCCTCCGTGGAGTCGAGTACTTCATACTGATATTCATGCTTTCGTGAAGCTGTGGTGCTTCATTCAGAGTCGAGGTGAAATAAACCTGCATGAAATTAGTTAGTTAACCAGGAGCAATGGGACGTGAATAACCTTGCACGGCGCTAGACCAGAGTCCATACGTGAGGGAGTAAGTTGGAGAAATTAGTGACTGATGTTAGAGGACATCGACAGTGGATCCAGCCGTTGAACTAAAGCTTGATGTATCTAGTGGGAAGGTGGTAGTCGGATATTAACCATTTATGGAGGTATGTTCTATATTTACTACTTGTACAGCTTTATTTTGAACTTAAATTTGATAGTGATAGTTTTAAGAATAGGTGATAGGAGTGATTTGAGTGACACTGGTGGTTGAATATTTGTAAATCTGCATTTAATTCATGTGTACAGCTGAAATGTTTATGTATATATTAATCATTGTTACGACAGCCACATATAGAGGGAGGTGGTTTTTGTTCTGGGGGTTGTTCGTAGGAAAGTGCTGGGCTGTAGCAATAACGACGAGTGGGGTAGGTCATCCAGGGAGTGGGTACGGTTTGGTGGGAATTGGCTAGTAGTGATGAGAGGCGCGGTGCAGCATAGCCCCTTCCCTTGTCCCCTGTATTTCTCCATATCGTGGAGCAGTGGCTTTAAACTGCAAGATTAAGGACTGACAACGGGGTTAGTTAGATTTATAGGTACTTTTACATTAAGGTATTGACGAAAATAAAGGATTCGTGAGGGAAACTTTCGGTTCTATTGAAAAGTGACCTGTGTTCGTCACTTGCTTCAATTTTTTATTTTATTAGTTAGGTTATGTATTTACCGTCATGTTTTCCTTAGCTACCATCTGATAGCTTGTTCAGTTCAAGTTGTACTGCTGTTGGTCTGTTTGACAATGAACATTAGTGTGTGTGTGTGTTTAAAGTAATGATCTTCAATTTCTGATCTCCCAACATTCTTTTTTTCCCATATTCTCTCCTACACCCTGACCCTCTGACCCCCATATCCACATTTTGTCCACCATATTGGGTCGGTGGCTGACACTATGTTGACTCTTCACTACACTTAATTACTGCCTCCATTGTTTTGGTACCTGCAGTATTAGTCTGCAATTTTTTCCAATCCGTCAGCTCTGATTGAATAGGGTTTTGGTCAATTAAATCGTCTGTGGTTTGTTCGTGTCGTTCTGGGAGGGTTACATAAAACTGTCATTAACTCCTTGAGGAAAAATCATGAACATTTATTGGTTTATTAAACAAGCAATGTCTAGCTGACCAGACTCCAATTGGAGCCAAGCAACCGCCCCTGCAGGGTGGTTCGTCTTGACTAAGTCATGACATTAAATTCCTAAAAATTAGCGTATTATTTGTGCAGAACTAAGCTAATTCTTTCTTACGTCGTCCAACAAGTGGTTTCTTCATTCAGTGTGTTTCGTTCAATGTTTACAAGATTTAATTGCTTATCATTGCTTCGTCTGGGATCGAATAGAAATAGTTTTCCTCAGTTTTCATTCATATTCCACTTATCTCGTAATTAAGAGGAATGAGTATGGCTGAGAGGAATGAGTGGCTGAATGTGTGAAACACATTACACATTACATTTTACCAAAGTGTATTAATAATGCTTTAAACTCCACATGTGCCGTGGCTGCACAGTCGAGTTGAGAAGACTGGTGAGTGGACGATGATGTCACTGCCAAACCAACGTGACCTGGATGGGTGAGAGGTCTCGGTAAAAGCAGTAGCCGGCACACAGCACTCACGGACACACATCCCCGCCTCATTTAACTCTCTCTCGCCCCTCTCATACCGTCTACTTCAAGAATTCCAGACTATCGATGTTAAGTACCATCTCAGCAAGTGGCCTACCGCAGCCGCAGACAGCAGCAGTTTGTGGCAGCAGAGAAGGCTGAGCAAGGCGCCTATAGTGCAGTGAAATTTGACTAACGTGTGGCCATAAAAATCCTTGTGAACCCATTAAGTTGTATGGATATGGAAAAATGTGGAGAATATAGAAAGTGTGGTGGGATATAAAGTGGAAGATGTAAGAAATTGCTAAGGACATAGGAAATAAAGGATAAGTGAACAAAGTTAGTAGAAGAAAGTAGTAAGGTATGGCCAGGAAATATTTTGGAAGAAATTGAGAATAACTATGGATTTAGCTATGAAAATAGCTATGTGGAGTAGACTACAAGTTGTCATACACCGTACACTTTACACAGTCATTCTCAGTTAATGTAGTTTTACGTGTGTATTGGGTGTGAATGTATTTACTTTGTAAATCAATACTGTTCTTTCACTTTCCTTAACCTATGCAGACTTACACAACTGTTGTCACTTATAAAAGGGGGGCCTGATTTGAGGAATATTGCATGTGTGGCGGGTAGAGTAATTCTTGAGACATGACTTTCCCATGCTTTGAAGTGATATTCTCCTGCAGCAGACGACGCCCCGCCATAACAAGGCAGAGGGAAGAGTATCGGTTTATTACCTGGATAAATGTCACATTTAGAACTGGACTCTTTTAACAGGGGCACCATAGTCTGCTGCACATCGGCCTGTTATGTGGGTGTATGGTTACCACTCAGCGTTGCATATGGTTTTCTGGGTAACAGGGAACCATTGGGCTTGTTACGTGATGCACTCGCCTGAAGTGGGTAGAATAATACAGGAAGGATGAAAGATACAGGAAGAGGAGGACTGAAACAAAGAAGTAGGCAGCACTACAGGAGTGGATGTTGTTGCCACCTCTACCTATCGGCACGTTAGAGTATAATAAAACTTGTGTCACTGTTAATAAGTATAATTTCATCTCTATAACCTTCTCCCGGAGAGGGTATATAAGCTGTCAGTTCAGTTTGGGGTCCTAAACTTTTGAAATGCATAAAAACTTAGGCGTTAATACTCCTAATTTTCAGAGGAAGGACGTTCTTTGAGACTAACCCATTACGGTGTTTCTATAAAGTGAAAAAATTGCCCTGTAGTAAGACGAGGCTTAGTCTAGGCAATGATGTTAACCCCTTCAAAAGCATGACATTTTCTAATTTACATGTCTCAAAATTATTTAACTTCATCTTTGGCTTTTTTTTTCTTTTCAATTTTCTGTAGTAAAAGGCTTGCCGGCTTCTGGCCATTAGTTCCTTCTTCCCTGCCTGAAAAAAATAGAGGGGGTTAATGAAGGCTATATCTACGACTATATATAAGAACTACAGTCCGAAGAGTCTCTAAAGTCTTTTAGGGACAGCGTGAATAATTCGTCATAAGATTGAAAGGGGTAAGCATTATTGTTTTAATATTACAGGCGTCCTGGGTTTGTTAGGACGCTGATATACAGAGGGAATTTCGTAGCCAAAATATCGAGGAACCAATAGAGAATGATTCCAACAGAGCTTGATGCTTAGAGGAAAACAGGTCACGAATACCGGCGTGGGTGAGATGGGCAGCTGTCAAAAATAGCGACGTGGAGGGGGGGAGGGAGGGGGGGAAATGGAGAGCGATGGAAGCCGAGGGAGAGATGGAGGGAGAGGGAGAGAAATGGAGGGATGGGGAGATGGAGGAAAGGAGGGAGGGGGGTAAAGGACAAGTAGGGACTGAGGAGAGAATATTTTACATAACAATGGGCAATAGCAAGAGATGCCTTATAACTATTAAACTCTGCCACTCGCACAAACGTTAGGTGATACTGGATATTAGTCTTGGACATATTTAGCTATATTATTTCTCCATCCCTAAGCAGCTTTTCTTCTTCAGACAACCTAAGAGCACAATGTAACATCTGGCGTGTCTGTGTGAGGGAAGATGAGAGAGTTGACAGTTGTGGTTTACACGCGAAGCCAAGCATGTGCTCCTGTCAGCTAGCGTCTGTGATTCTTGTTAACATTTACAGAGTCCATGTTACGGATCGCCGCCTTGATAACGCGTCCTTTTTAAAGTTTCATTGCTATCTAAAAAAAAAAAAGACTGTTTTGGAGGACTGTTGCTTAATACAGTTCCATTACTTGCTGTAAATTTGATCCTCCATTTTCTTCCAATACGCAGTACCAGCTGTATATAGAAATTACACCCCTGACTTAAAATGGTGCATACAAACACGTGTGAAAATGTTTTCATGCTTCTACGCCCCTTGTCAAATCATATTCTGGTGACGAGACATGCTAGTGTGTGTTAAGGCGCGTGTGCTTGCCTGTGCGTCTTGTAGAATCATGTAGCAATAGTGTGTCAAGGTGTGTGTGTTTGCCTCTACGTCTTGTAAAATCATATGCTAGTGACGGGACATGCAGGAGTGTGTTAGGGTGCGTGTGTTTGCCTTTACGTCTGGTAAAAACATATGCTAGTGACGGGACATGCAGAAGTGTGTCAGCGTGCGTCTACATGCTTCTCTTGTCTCCCTGTCTGCTTCACTGCCTGCCAAGCCTACCTCTTCCAACAACACGGAACACTGGAGGATATTAATATTCCAGTCAACTCAGGTGCATGTGCTTGCGTGCGTGTCATCATCATCGTCGTCGTCGTTGTCTTCCTCCTCCTCCTCCTCCTCCTCCTCCTCCGTGGCTGTGTCTCCCTGCAGGGCAACACTTTACAAAAGGTGGTGTTCATGCTGGCTGACGATACATCCTGAAACCTTCCTTAAATACCTTGCCTAATGGGTCAAAGTATCCTCGTGGGTTACTAAGGCAAACTAAACGGATAATAATATAGCACTTAAAGCAACAATAAGGTGTGATACGCAAAATAATTGACTTAAGAAGAAGTGTTGCGATGTGCCATGCCAACGAGAGGGGCATAAATGGTGTGTCGTGTGGTCGTAAAGCTTAGTTAGTTACCGGGAACATCACCCACACTGTTAACGCCAAGCCTTTCTCCTCCCTGTCAGTGCCGCCGTCACCACCTTTTCCTCCCTCCTCTTGTCTTCATTACCTGTCAGCCTTCGTCCCCAGGTGCTGAGGAGGAGCCTACACGTGGTGGCACTGTGCACTCATAGTTTCCTGCACCTTGCCATGAGAAGGGCCTTGGTCTGACTCTTGTGAGACGCTGTCTACCACACTGGGGTTACGGATATCTACACGTTGCATGTACTGTACTGTACCTGTACGACGGTCCCGTAGGAGCAGTTTCTGATTGTGGTTGACGGGTCTGCTCGGCTAGACTAACCGATGTTAAGCAACAACTTGCTCTGTCTACCCGTCCGTCTGACTGCCTGTCTCACCCTTTCAGTCTCCTGTCCATTGGCAATAGCCACCATGCATTTCAGATAGCAGAACCCTCAGACACATTAGTCATGCAGACATATCACTTGTATCTTCCTCATCTTCTGTTGCCATCATGCACTTCGGTAAACAGACTCTCCATGCACACCCTCCCCACGGCGAGGTGCAGGGAAATATATGGAGGTTTGGCTCGCGGATGCATGTCGCTGCTGCTCCACCCAGGGTGTCCAACGCCACCACGCACAGGCTTCTCATCAGCGCCAGGCAAAACATATAGGAATATATAGTATGCAGGCAAGAAAGCAATCTAGTTGGCTGGCAGGCTGACAGGTAGGCAGGTGGTGTTAAAAATAATATACAATAAAAAAAAAAAGTAAAAGGTGACAAAAGAGGCAAGGAATACACAGTAAAATCTGAAAAAAAAAAAAAAGACAAAGAAGGCAAGAAATGTACAATGAAAAAAAAACTGACAGAGGAGGAAATATATATACACTCAGGACCACAAATTTCTGGCCAGGGATGCCCCCTTCCTACTGCTGTATACCCAGGTAAGAGGGTAGAGGGGGACGAAACGACCTCCA